>NC_135232.1:587018881-587392215 GCF_051348905.1 Ranitomeya variabilis
TTCTCCTTTTTCTATTCTGGTATCCTTTAGCTATACAGGTATAGGTATAGGTGGACGAGCACATTAGATAGATGTTACCTAATTCTATTGTTTTCTATGCAACCGCTCAACCATCTAGTATGACTTTGCAGTGATGGTGGAAAAAAATGGTTGGCATGTTGGGTTTCAACATGCCTAATCCTTTTGTTTCCACCTTAGATAAACTTCTGCTGAAGGTGTCTTCTCAGAGCACAAGTTCTTGAGGTTCTTTTCAGCCTCAGGGCCAAACTCTTTGGCATTTGCACATCTGTTTTACCCTATAATGTACTGGATAGGGTGCCATAAAATGCAGCCATTGGGCCTATAGAAGAATTAAACGTCAATGCATGCTGAAGAGCAAAAGCAGGTTACAGTGGTCCATAGTATGGAACATGAAGCTAGGAAGAAGCTGGCTGCTCAGGATGGCAGTCACACTGATTAAATCTGCTTTAGCACGCTTGGTCTTTCTTTGCATTATTAGTATTTTTTTTCTTTTGCCATATGTTATTTGGTAAATAGCGGTGACAGCTGAGCCGCTCGTGTCCCCCAGGAACACTTAGTGAACACAATGACTCATTTTCTGAGGGTTATTTTTCATGATGAAACATTGAGAAATCAGCAGAATGCACTGTTCATCCAAAAAGAAAAACTCTCCTCTGTGAGAGGACCGACTGTCAGGTTTCCCACCTTGGAGTAGGACAAGGTAATCACGGCGTGGTAGAAAGTCTTCTTCTAATTTCTCCTATCTGTTTTGTTATCTCGTTTCTATTTTCTCAGGTTCTTGAGTAAATCTCCATGAACAGTTTCCGATCTCTATTCCCATCTCCGGCTATTGACATCTCATCTCCGGCCGCATCTATTACTTGATCTTGTCCCTTCATCTATTTTCAGATGAACATTTCTTTTCTTATGCTGCCTCCTCGAGTCGTGTCCACCTCCTTCCAAGGGTTTTGCATTTGCATTTATATTTGACCCTTTCTTTCCTGTTGCCCAAGTTCTACTTTATCTCATAAGGTTTAACAATTCCTGCTTTTTCCCATCCAAAACCCACCCATGCCCTATCTAACGAGTTCCACCAACATCTCCTACTTGACCTGTTATTTTTAACTAAGTTCTGCAGTATCTCTATAAATTTCCCGCCTTACATCTTTCTTTGTAAACCTGACCCATATCCTGGTTCATCTTTTCTAGACCATTAACTTCCAGGTCTATCTGTTTTTTTTTATGTATTTCTATCCAAACCCTACTTATGCCCTTTCTCATGATTTCCTTATCTCCTTCACAATCTCTTCTTGACCTTCCTGTAAATTCCTCTATACATTCTACAGTATCAATGTAAACCAATGTCTTCCTGGGTAAACCACATCCATACTCTAAATCAATTCTGTCTATTTTTTCCAGTCTTCAAGACTTTTCTCATCTTTCCTGCCCTATATCTGTGATACTGTAGGTTCTGCCTTATGTCTTCCTATGTAAACCCCACTTTTTCATTCATTTCACTTTTTCATGACGGGAAAAATTTCTCTCCATTTAGAGACCTAAAAAACAAATGTAAGCTTCCCACAACAGTTTTTTTTACATTATGTGATTCTAAAAGATTACATTCATAATTTGCTCCTTAATAAACCCTTACTTTCTGAGGCAACAGTTAACCTTTTATGTAACGTAAATCCCAAAATATTTTGGAGGTGCAAAAGTATCTATAACTGGTTTAATAATGATACTGAACTAGTTAAAAATCCCTATATGGTCAGATGGGAATCAGACCTGAAACTGCCTTTTCAACCTGAAAATTGGGAAAATGCATTAACATACTCATATGCATCTAACATCTCTATGTCACTCCAGGAATACCTACTCTCTAGGTGGTATTATACCCCTTCCAGACTATGACATCAATTCAAATAACCAGCCAATGAGTTGGAGGAATTGTGGCCTTTATGGAAACCTCCTTCACATTTTTTGGAACTGCCCCAAAATTCAATCTTTATGGGCCCAAACCTTTGACCTTGTTAAGAAATTATCCAGCAGTAACATTATAACTACCCCTCAAATGGATTTATTATCTTAAGGTATGGAAGATATAAAACCCTCAGTCAGACCTATTTTAAGCCATACCTTCATTGTAGTTTAAAACGTGATTGCATTTCATTGGAAAAAGCCAGACCCACCTAAATTCCCAGATATTATGGAAAGAATAATTCTTCACAAAACATACGAGCATAGATTCGCCATTACCAATGACTGGTTTATCAAATATTCCAAAAATGCGCTTGTTGGTGTGAAATTCATCCTTGATCTATTGCTTATGAATACAGTATGTATCTCTTTGTTTTATTTGTAATAAGGGTTTATGTAACACCTTAGTCTTATCATTTACAGTAATTTCTATATATTATCTGTTTTACAAATTTTATTGTAATACCTTATGTTCCATTGATCATTACCCCTTCTCTTATTACTGAGTTCATTATATTGTCCTTTCCCTTTTTCCTAGTTTTCCCTATCTTTTCCCCTTTATAATTCCCTTTCCCCTCCTCAAAGGAGTAAAAGCGTGTGACATGAACGGTCCAGCCATCAATATAGTAAATAGGGGTATTCAGAGAACTATAGATACAGAGCACCATTGAGTGCAAAGGACCATTGAGTCCATGGAAGGAAGAACAGGAAATACACTGCTCAAAAAAATAAAGGGAACACTAAAATCCCACATCCTAGATATCACTGAATGAAATATTCCACTTGTAAATCTTTATTCATTACATAGTGGAATGTCTTGAGAACAGTAAAAATGTAAATCACAACTAATATCCCACGAAGGTCTGGAGTTGGAATGATGCTCAAAATCAAAGTGGAAAATCAAGTTACAGGCTGATCCAACTTCAGTGGAAATGCCTTAAGACAAGGAAATGATGCTCAGTAGTGTGTGTGGCCTCCACGTGCCTGTATGATCTCTCTACAACGCCTGGGCATGCTCCTGATGAGGCGGCGGATGGTCTCCTGAGGGGTTTCCTCCTCCCAGACCTGGACTAAAGCATCCGCCAACTCCTGGACAGTCTGTGGTGCAACGTGACGTTCGTGGATGGTGCAAGACCTGATGCATCAGATGTGTTCATTTGGATTCAGGTCTGGGGAACAGGCGGGCCAGTCCATAGCCTCATTACTTTCATCTTGCAGGAACTGCTGACGCACTTCAGCCACATGAGGTCTGGCATTGTCTGCATTAGGAGGAAACCAGGGTCAACCACACCAGCATATGGTCTCACAAGGGGTCTGAGGATCTCATCTCGGTACCTAATGGCAGTCAGGCTACCTCTGGGAAGCACATGGAGGGCTGTGCGGCCCTCCCTCCAAAGAAATACCACCCCACACCATTACTGACCCACTGCCAAAACGGTCATGCTGAATGATGTTGCAGGCAGATCGCTCTCCACGGCGTTTCCAGACTCTGTCACGTCTGTCACATGTGCTCAGAGTGAACCTGGTTACAACTGTGAAGAGCACAGAGCGCCAGTGGCGAATTTGCCAATCCTGGTGTACTGTGGGAAATGCCAAGTGTCCTGCACGGTGTTGGGCTGTGAGAACAACCCCCATCTGTCGACGTCGGGCACTCAGACCACCCTCATGGAGTCGGTTTCTAACCGTTTGGGCAGACACATGCACATTTGTGGCCTGCTGGAGGTCATTTTGCAGGGCTCTGGCAGTGCTCCTCCTGTTCCTCTTTGCACAAAGGCTGAGGTAGCGGTCCTGCTGATGGGTTGTTGCCCTTCTACGGCCCCCTCCATATCTCCTGGTGTACTGGCCTGTCTCCTGGTAGCTCCTCCAGCCTCTGGACACTATGCTGTAAGACAGCAGCAAACCTTGCCACAGCTCACATTGATGTGCCATCCTGGATGAGCTGCACTACCTGAGCCACTTGTGTGGGTTGTGGAGTCCGTCTCATGCTACCACGAGTGTGAAAGCACAAACAACTTTCAAAAGTGACCAAAACATCAGCCAGAAAGCATAGGTACTGAGATGTGGTCTGTGGTCCCCACCTGCAGAACCACTGCTTTATTGAGTGTGTCTTGATAATTAAGAATTTCCATCTGTTGTCTATTCCATTTGCACAATAGCATGTGAAATTGATTGTCAAACAGTGTTGCTTCCTAAGTGGACAGTTTGATTTCACAGAAGTTTGATTTACTTGGAGTTATATTCTGCTGTTTAAGTGTTCCCTTTATTTTTTTGAGCAGTGTAGATAAATAAGTGAGGTGGGGTGATAGGCCAGTCTTAAGAAATGTGTTTTTTGGACACACTGTAGATACTGGGAAATAATCAATGTTTTTGGGGTAGCGTATGCCAGAAATCTGGTGCAGCACGAGAGAAGTCCTGAAAACGTAGGTGGGAGGTACCCACAGGAATAGCAGAGGTGTAAAGGTAAACTGGTAACGTGATAGCAAAGATGTGCTTACAAATCAGGAATAGCAGAGATGTATAATCAAATTGTAACTTGCTTGCAGAGATCAAGTTACACACATACAGTGGCAGTTAAAAATGTGGGCACCCCTGGTCTAAAGTACTCTTATTGCGAACATTTAAGCAAGTTGAAGATTAAATGATCTCTAACAGGGCTAAAGTTAAAGATGACACATTTACTTTGTATGTTAGATAACAATAAAAAAATCTAATGTCACTTTTAAAATTTAAAAAATTTCAAAAAGGAAAATAGGGCACCCTGCATGGTTAGTAACTAGTTGCACTCCATTTTGCAAGTATCACAGCTTGTAAATGCTTTTTATAGCCAGCCAAAGGTCTTTCAATCAGTGCCAGCGCCCTGAGCAAGCGGGGGGGCACGCTAAAGTGCCTGTGAGTTGGGGAAGCTTGGTGCTAGCGACCAGGAATGGGCTCTCCCACTTGCTCAGGGTCCTGACACTTGCAATATTTACCTCTCCATATTCCTGTGCAGCTATGGTGTCTTTCGTTTCTCCTGACTCTGTGATGTCTGAGGGAAGAGGGTGTGATGATGTCACTAGTGTGCGTCCTCTGCTCTGAGCAGTCACAGTGCCGAAAGCCGTAAGATGGTGACACTGAGGAGTCCAGACCTGCTGCCAGTGAGGTGAGTATTTGATTTTTTTAATGTATGGAGCAATATATGGGGGCCATTCTTTATGGAGTATTATATGGGGACAATACTGTTTGGAGTATTATATGGCCCCATACTGTATGGAGCAATATATTAGGCTCATTCTGTACAGAGCATGTTATAGGGCACATTATACTGTATGGAGCAATATATGGGGTCCATAATTCTATATGAGGCATTATATTGGGTTCATTCTGTATGGAGCATTGTATGGGGCCTATTCTGCATGGAGCATTATATGGGGCCCATTCAGTATGGAGTATTATATGGGGCCAATTATACTGTATGGACCATTATATTGGGCTCATTGTACTGAATGAAGTAATATATGGGGCCCAATATACTGTATGGAGTAATATATGGGGCCCAATATACTGTATGGAGCAATATATGAGGTCCATTATTCTCTATGGAGCATTATATGGGGCTCATTATACTGTATGGAGTAATATATGGGACTCATTATACCATATGGAGGACTATATAGGAGGAAATTAACTTTTATAAAGGGTACACTGCTGAGGACAGATTCTACTGGTGGGGTGCATTTATCAATATCTTGTTTACCTCTAATACTACAGGTATTGAATCCCTGAAACCTGTGAACCCTTGATCACCTGAATCCCCTCTGCTGTAAGGTATTGTAGAATTTACAATAGATATCACTCATGTAATGTAAGAAGTAAGTGAAATCTTTGGCATTGTACTTTACCTAGATTTCTTATCTGTGCATCATGAATCGTGGTGTGTGTTAATGGGGCCCACTGAGACTCTTTTGCCCAGGGCCCACGAAGTCCTGGAGCCAACCCCTCTTTCAATTATTGTTTTAGGGATTTTCTTTCATTCTTTCTTGGAAAATTCTTGCAGTTTTGTGAGATTCCTGGGTCATCTTGCGTGCTCTGTTATTTTGAGGTTTAGCCAAAGATTTTCAATGATGTTCAGATCAGTAGACCATAAGGGCCATTGTAAAACCTTCAGCTTGCGCCATTTGAGGTCATCTATTTTGGATTTTGACATGTGTTTAGGATCATTATCTACAGGTCCTTCTCAAAAAATTAGCATATAGTGTTAAATTTCATTATTTACCATAATGTAATGATTACAATTAAACTTTCATATATTATAGATTCATTATCCACCAACTGAAATTTGTCAGGTCTTTTATTGTTTTAATACTGATGATTTTGGCATACAACTCCTGATAACCCAAAAAACCTGTCTCAATAAATTAGCATATTTCACCCGTCCAATCAAATAAAAGTGTTTTTTAATAACAAACAAAAAAACCATCAAATAATAATGTTCAGTTATGCACTCAATACTTGGTCGGGAATCCTTTGGCAGAAATGACTGCTTCAATGCAGCGTGGCATGGAGGCAATCAGCCTGTGACACTGCTGAGATGTTATGGAGGCCCAGGATGCTTCAATAGCGGCCTTAAGCTCATCCAGAGTGTTGGGTCTTGCGTCTCTCAACTTTCTCTTCACAATATCCCACAGATTCTCTATGGGGTTCAGGTCAGGAGAGTTGGCAGGCCAATTGAGCACAGTAATACCATGGTCAGTAAACCATTTACCAGTGGTTTTGGCACTGTGAGCAGGTGCCAGGTCGTGCTGAAAAATGAAATCTTCATCTCCATAAAGCATTTCAGCCGATGGAAGCATGAAGTGCTCCAAAATCTCCTGATAGCTAGCTGCATTGACCCTGCCCTTGATGAAACACAGTGGACCAACACCAGCAGCTGACATGGCACCCCACACCATCACTGACTGTGGGTACTTGACACTGGACTTCAGGCATTTTGGCATTTCCTTCTCCCCAGTCTTCCTCCAGACTCTGGCACCTTGATTTCCGAATGACATGCAAAATTTGCTTTCATCAGAAAAAAGTACTTGGGACCACTTAGCAACAGTCCAGTGCTGCTTCTCTGTAGCCCAGGTCAGGCGCTTCTGCCGCTGTTTATGGTTCAAAAGTGGCTTTACCTGGGGAATGCGGCACCTGTAGCCCATTTCCTGCACACGCCTGTGCACGGTGGCTCTGGATGTTTCCACACCAGACTCAGTCCACTGCTTCCTCAGGTTCCCCAAGGTCTGGAATCGGTCCTTCTCCACAATCTTCCTCAGGGTCCGGTCACCTCTTCTCGTTGTACAGCGTTTTCTGCCACATTGTTTCCTTCCAACAGACTTACCATTGAGGTGCCTTGATACAGCACTCTGGGAACAGCCTATTTGTTGAGAAATTTCTTTCTGGGTCTTACCCTCTTGCTTGAGGGTGTCAATGATGGCCTTCTTGACATCTGTCAGGTCGCTAGTCTTACCCATGATGGGGGTTTTGAGTAATGAACCAGGCAGGGAGTTTTTAAAAGCCTCAGGTATCTTTTGCATGTGTTTAGAGTTAATTAGTTGATTCAGAAGATTAGGGTAATAGGTCGTTTAGAGAACCTTTTCTTGATATGCTAATTTATTGAGACAGGTTTTTTGGGTTATCAGGAGTTGTATGCCAAAATCATCAGTATTAAAACAATAAAAGACCTGACAAATTTCAGTTGGTGGATAATGAATCTATAATATATGAAAGTTTAATTGTAATCATTACATTATGGTAAATAATGAAATTTAACACTATATGCTAATTTTTTGAGAAGGACCTGTATTTGTAGAAGCCATCCTCTTCAACTTAAACTTTTTTTGCAGATGGTGTTATGTTTGCATCAAGAATTTGTTGAAATTTCATTGAATCCATTCTTTCCCTCTATCCGGGAAATGTTCCTGTGCCATTGACTGCAGCACAACCCCAAAGCATGATTGATCCACCCACATGCTTAATAGTTTGCGAGATGTTCTTTTCCTGATATTATGTGCCCTTTCTCTCCACACATACCTTTGATCACTGTGTTCTATTTTAACCTCGTCGGTCCACAGGACTTGTTTCCAAAATGCATCAGGCCTTTTTTTATGTTCTTTTGCATACTTCTGAAGCTGAATTTCATGGTGAGGACGCAGAAGAGGTTTTTTTTTATGACACTTCCATGAAGGTCATATTTATGCAGGTGTCTCTGAATAGTAGAACAATGTACCACAACTCCAGACTCTGCTAAATCTTTCTGAAGGTGTTTTACAGTCAAGCGGGGGTTTTGATTTGCCTCTCAGCTGTCACTGAAATTTTACTTGGTCTTCCAGACCTTATTTTGTCCACCACTGTTCCTGGTAACTGCCATGTCTTTATTACATGTCGAACTGAGGAAAGGGCAACTTGAAAATGTTATGCTATCTGCCTGTAGCCTTCTCCTGCTTTATGGGCCTCCACCATTTTCATTTTCTGCTTCTTGGAAGAACCCATGGCTGCTGTTTTTTTGCACAAGGTTAGTTGATGCTAGGTTTTTATAAAGCTTGGATATTTGTATCACCTGGCCTTTTCTAATAATGATAGTGAACAAGCCATAACCCTAATAGGCTAATTAAGGTCTGAAACCTTGGTCAAAGTTATCTGAGAACACAAATCTCCAGGGATGCCGAAACTTTTGCATCGGTCCATTTTTCTTTTTGTAATTTTTTAAATGTAAAACATGACAGTATATATTTATTTTTTTCCTAAAATACAAAGCAAATGTGTCATTTTTAACTTTAGCCCTTTTTATAGATCATTTAATCTTCAACTTGCTTGACTGTTCACAATAACAGTAATTTTGATCAGGGGTGCCCAAACCTCTACATGCCACTGTATAGCATAGATGTACAGGTAAACTAGTAACTCGCAGAGATGTGGCTACATATCAGAAATAACAAAGATGTATAGGTAAACTGGTAACTTGCTTGCAGAGATGCAATTGCACAAAGGAATAGTAGATATGTATAAGCAAATTGTTACCTTGCAGAGATAGGGTTACAAACAGGATTAACAGAGAAATATAGACAAGCTGGTAATCAGCTTACAGAGAAACAGTTGCACAGGGAAATAGCAAAGATATATAAACTGAGAACTTGCTTGCAGAGATGTGTCTACCAGGGATGAGCAAGCACTAAAGTGCTCGGATGCTTGTTACTCAAACCAACCAATTCCTAAAGCTCGGATGCTTGTTTCTAGTAATGAGTATAATGGGAGTCAATGGAAAATCTGACCAGACTCTACAAGGAGGTCTGGCGGGCAGTAAAAATTTTGAATGATGACATGGATGGTAAAAAGTGTTTAATGGAAAGAGAACAGCATGGGGAAGACAATTGGGGGCATCTCTGACTCCAAGATCGCTGCTGAGAACAATGGTGTCACACTTTTACTCCACTTTAAGGACTTACAATAAAACATTCAAAATTGAAAAGAAATTGGAGTTTGCAGGAAAGGAAATGTTAAGAAACATTCTTTCCTGTATAGTGACTTGTATTTAAGGCAACATTTTAAAAGGATTTAAAAATAATAATAATTTAAGTAAACTAAAATGTAAATTTTTATTACAAAATTGGAAATTTCAGTGTAATTTATAAAAGAAGCAAGAGCTGCCAAAAATGTGATGGAAGAGGGACTCAGATACACCCTGTATTAGACATAAAGGAAGGCATCATACACATTCTGTTCAAGTTGTCATGTAGCGGTATTCCTAGACTCATAAAGGCTATGCACTAAGTGCAAAGCCTGCCAAAAATTACAATCAGGGTCATCCATACAACCTTGAAGGCACCAACTGGAGTGCCTCATAAAAAAAATTAAGAAAATGTAGTTGTGGTACTTCTACACTCATAACAGCTGTGTATACAGTGCAAAGCCAGAAAAAAATTCGAAGTGGGGTCATCCATACACCCTTGAAAGCAACAACTAGAGGGCCTCATTGAAATATTGAAGATTATTATTAATAATAATAATAGTAATCTTTATTTTTATATAGTGCTAACATATTCCGCAGTGCTTTACAGTCTACACACATTATCATCGCTGTCCCCAATGGGGCTCACAATCTAAATTCCCTATCAGTATGCCTTTGGAATGTGGGAGGAAACCAGAGTACCCAGAGGAAAGCCACGCAAACACGGGGAGAACATACAAACTCCTTGCAGATGTTGTCCTTGGTGGGATTTGAACCCAGGACTCTTAAAAACACATTACAGTATGTGCCGCTGTCATCTGATGGTGTGGAAAACTGGGGGCTAATCCAGGCTTTGTTCATTTTTATCAAAGTGAGCCTGTAAGCATTTTCTGTTGACAAGTGAAAGCCCCTGTCTGTTATGATGCCCGGTGGCACTAAAAACCCACTCAGAAAAAATACTAGCAGCAGGACAGTACAACACCTCCAAGGCATAGATGTAGAGGTGTATCGACCGCGGTCGTAGCAGTCACTGCTGAAACCAGGCATGCGGTTGAGGGGCCTGCTGCTGACGCCAGCCCCTACTTCAGCTGGATGTGCGTCCTCGGACGCTAATTAACCGAAGTGTATTACAGCGTACAGACCCATCAGGACCGTGTGCCGTAATATACGTTGCCGGCCAATCAGAAGCCAGCAGCACATGTTAGCGCGCACATGACTGGGTGCACACGGCAGTGACTTCATGAATTCCTGTCCCACGCTGAAGTCAGCTGCCAGCTTCAGAAGTGGACGTCATGTGGCATGGGAGTGCTGGTAAGGTGACTAGGAGCGTTTATTTTTCTTTCTGTGTATTCAACAGCAGGGTCATATACAAGTGTGGAGGTCATATACCAGGATGAGGCCCAGGATTTGGACATATACCAGGATGGGGGCCATATACCAGGATGAGGGCCATATACCAGGATGGGGACATATACTAGGATGGGGCCTAGGATGAGGACCATATACCAGGATGGGGCCCAGAATGAGGGCCATGTAGCAAGATGGGAACATATACCAGGATGGGGGCTATGTACCAGGATTGGGACGTATACCAGGATGAGGGCTGTTATGGACCTGGTGGTTAGGTGCACCAGGAATGACCTGATAGTTAAACACGGAATCAGGACGAGCTCTGGGGAAATGGGAACTCTGCTGACCGCAAACCCTACTCCTATCAACACAACTAGAAACAGCCGTGGAGCGTGCCTGACTCTGCCTAGACGCCTCTTCACAGCCTAAGAGCTAACTACCCCTAAAGAGAGGAAACAAAGCCTTACTTGCCTCAGAGAAATTTCCCCAAAGGTAAAAGCAGCCCCCCCACAAGTATTGACTGTGAGATAAGAGGAAATCACAAACACAGGATGAAATAGGTTTTAGCAAAGAGAGGCCAGTCTAACTAAACAGATTGAGGATAGAAAAGGGATCTTTGCGGTCAACACAAAAAGCTACAAAAACCACGCAGAGTGTGCAAAAAATACCCCCGCACCGACTCACGATGCGGTGGTGCCACTCTGCACCCCCAGAGCTTCCAGCTAGCCAGGTAGTTTCATGATAGCAAGCTGGACTAGAACTTAGCAAGAAAAACCATATGTAACAAATGAACAAGCAGGAACTTAGCTTGTGCTGGAGTAGACAGGTCCTCAGAAAGATCCAGGAGAGATCTGAACCAGTACTAGAACATTGAACGCTGGCATGGAGTAACGATCTGAGTGGAGTTAAATAGAGAATCAGCCTAGCCCCAAACGAGGGCAGCTGGAGAAGGAATCTCAGAACCAGCAGCTCCACTCACAGCCACCAGAGGGAGTCCACGGACAGAACTCACCGAAGTACCATTCATGACCACAGGAGGGAGTTCGAGAACGGAATTCACAACAGTACCCCCCCCTTGAGGAGGGGTCACCGAACCCTCACCAGAGCCCCCAGGCCGATCAGGACGAGCCAAATGAAAGGCACGAACTAAATCGGCAGCATGGACATCAGAGGCAACAACCCAGGAATTATCCTCCTGACCATAGCCCTTCCATTTGACCAAGTACTGAAGTTTTCGTCTCGAAATACGAGAATCCAAAATCTTCTCCACCACATACTCCAACTCCCCCTCGACCAACACCGGAGCAGGAGGATCAACGGAGGGAACCATAGGCGCAACATATCTCTGCAGCAGCGACCTATGGAACACATTATGGATGGCAAAAGAAGCAGGAAGGGCCAAACGAAATGATACAGGATTAAGAATTTCAGAAATCTTATAAGGACCAATGAAACGAGGCTTAAACTTAGGAGAAGAAACCTTCATAGGAACATAACGAGATGATAACCAAACCAAATCCCCAACACGAAGTCGGGGACCAACCCGGCGACGGCGGTTAGCGAAACGCTGAGCCTTCTCTTGGGACAAGGTCAAATTGTCCACCACATGAGTCCAAATTTGTTGCAACCTGTCCACCACAGAATCCACACCAGGACAGTCCGAAGGCTCAACCTGTCCTGAAGAAAAACGAGGATGAAAACCAAAATTACAAAAAAAAGGCGAAACCAAAGTAGCCGAACTGGCCCGATTATTAAGGGCGAACTCAGCTAATGGCAAGAAGGTCACCCAATCATCCTGATCCGCAGAAACAAAGCATCTCAGATAAGTCTCCAAAGTCTGATTGGTTCGTTCGGTTTGGCCATTTGTCTGAGGATGGAAAGCCAAAGAAAAAGACAAATCAATGCCCATCTTAGCACAAAAGGACCGCCAAAACCTTGAAACAAACTGGGAACCTCTGTCAGACACGATGTTCTCCGGAATGCCATGCAAACGAACCACATGTTGGAAAAATAATGGAACCAAATCAGAGGAAGAAGGCAATTTAGGCAAGGGTACCAAATGGACCATTTTAGAGCAGCGATCGCAAACCACCCAGATGACCGACATCCTTTGAGAAACAGGAAGATCTGAAATAAAATCCATGGAAACATGCGTCCAAGGCCTTTTCGGGACCGGCAAGGGCAAAAGTAACCCACTGGCACGAGAACAGCAGGGCTTAGCCCGAGCACAAGTCCCACAAGACTGCATAAAAGAACGCACATCCCGCGACAAGGAAGGCCACCAAAAGGACCTAGCCACCAAATCTCTGGTACCAAAAATCCCAGGATGACCAGCCAACACCGAACAATGAACCTCAGAGATAACTCTATTAGTCCATCTATCAGGGACAAACAGTTTCTCCGCTGGACAACAGTCAGGTCTATCAGCCTGGAACTCCTGCAGCACCCGCCGCAAATCAGGGGAGATGGCAGACAGAACTACCCCCTCTCCGAGAATACCAGCCGGCTCAGGAACCCCAGGAGAATCAGGCACAAAACTCCTTGAAAGGGCATCAGCCTTCACATTCTTAGAACCCGGAAGGTACGAAACCACAAAATTGAAACGGGAGAAAAACAGCGACCAACGAGCCTGTCTAGTATTCAACCGCTTGGCAGACTCGAGATAAGTCAGATTCTTGTGATCTGTCAAGACCACCACGTGATGCTTGGCTCCTTCAAGCCAATGTCGCCACTCCTCGAATGCCCACTTCATAGCCAACAACTCCCGATTGCCAACATCATAATTATGCTCAGCAGGCGAAAACTTTCTCGAAAAGAAAGCGCATGGCTTCATTACAGAGCAATCAGAACTTCTCTGAGAGAAAACAGCCCCTGCTCCAATTTCAGAAGCATCAACCTCGACCTGAAAAGGGAGCGAAACATCTGGCTGACACAACACAGGAGCCAAAGAGAAACGACGTTTCAACTCCTGAAAAGCCTCAACGGCCGCAGAGGACCAATTCACCACATCAGCATCCTTCTTGGTCAAATCAGTCAATGGTTTAACAACACTAGAAAAATTAGCGATGAAGCGACGGTAAAAATTGGCAAAGCCCAGAAATTTCTGAAGGCTCTTCACAGATGTAGGCCAAGTCCAATCATAAATAGCTTGGACTTTAACAGGATCCATCTCGATAGTAGAAGGGGAAAAAATGAAGCCCAAAAAGGAAACCTTCTGAACTCCGAAGAGACACTTAGATCCCTTTACAAACAAGGAATTAGCACGAAGGACCTGGAACACCATTCTGACCTGCTTCACATGGGACTCCCAATCATCCGAAAAGACCAAAATATCATCCAAATATACGATCATGAATCTATCCAGGTACTTTCGGAAGATGTCATGCATAAAGGACTGAAACACAGAGGGAGCATTTGAAAGGCCGAATGGCATTACCAGGTACTCAAAATGGCCCTCGGGCGTATTAAATGCTGTTTTCCATTCATCGCCCTGTTTAATACGCACGAGATTATACGCCCCTCGAAGGTCTATCTTGGTGAACCAACTAGCCCCCTTAATCCGAGCAAATAAATCAGACAGTAGAGGCAAAGGGTACTGAAATTTGACCGTGATTTTATTAAGAAGGCGGTAATCTATACAAGGTCTCAGAGAACCATCCTTCTTGGCCACAAAAAAGAACCCTGCTCCCAATGGTGACGATGACGGGCGAATATGCCCTTTCTCCAAGGACTCCTTTATATAACTCCGCATAGCGGCGTGTTCTGGCACAGACAAATTGAAAAGTCGTCCCATAGGGAACTTGCTACCAGGAATCAAATTAATAGCACAATCACAATCCCTATGAGGAGGTAGGGTACTAGACTTGGGCTCATCAAATACATCCCGGTAATCTGACAAAAACTCAGGGACTTCAGAAGGAGTGGAGGAAGAAATTGACAATAATGAAACATCCCCATGTACCCCTTGACACCCCCAACTGGACACCGACATTGATTTCCAATCCAATACTGGATTATGGACCTGCAGCCATGGCAAACCCAACACGACCACATCATGCAGATTATGCAACACCAAAAAGCGAATATCCTCCTGATGCGCAGGAGCCATGCACATAGTCAACTGGGTCCAGTACTGAGGCTTATTCTTGGCCAAAGGCGTAGCATCAATTCCCCTCAAAGGAATGGGATGCTGCAAGGGCTCCAAGAAAAAACCACAGCGCCTGGCAAACTCCAAGTCCATCAAATTCAGGGCAGCGCCTGAATCCACAAATGCCATAACAGAATAGGATGACAAAGAGCAAATCAGAGTAACGGACAGAAGAAATTTAGGCTGTACAGTACCAATGGTGACAGACCTAGCGAACCGCTTAGTGCGCTTAGGACAATCAGAGATAGCATGAGTGGAGTCACCACAGTAAAAACACAGCCCCTTCTGACGTCTATGTTCTTGCCGTTCAGCTCTGGTCAAAGTCCTATCACATTGCATAGGCTGCCGTTCAGCTCTGGTCAAAGTCCTATCACATTGCATAGGCTCAGGCCTCTGCTCAGAGGATACCGCCAAATGGTGTACAGTTTTGCGCTCACGTAAGGGCCGATCGATCTGTATGGCCAAGGACATTGATTCATTCAGACCAGCAGGCGTGGGGAACCCCACCATAACATCCTTAAGGGCTTCAGAAAGACCCTTTCTGAAAATTGCTGCCAGGGCACACTCATTCCACCGAGTAAGCACAGACCACTTTCTGAACTTCTGGCAATATACCTCCGCTTCATCCTGACCCTGACACAAAGCCAGCAAAATTTTCTCTGCCTGATCCACAGAATTCGGTTCATCATAAAGCAAACCCAGCGCCAGAAAAAACGCATCTACATTACGCAATGCAGGATCTCCTGGCGCCAGGGCGAATGCCCAGTCTTGAGGGTCGCCACGCAACAAAGAAATAATGATTCTACTTGCTGAATAGGGTCACCAGAAGAGCGGGGTTTCAGAGCAAGAAACAGTTTACAATTGTTTTTGAAATTCTGAAATTTAGATCTATCCCCAGAAAACAAAGCAGGAATTGGAATTCTAGGCTCCAACATAGGATTTTGAACTACATAATCTTGAATGTTTTGTACCCTTGCAGCGAGTTGATCTACACTAGAGGACAAACCTTGAATGTCCATATCCACACCTAAGTTCTGAACCACCCAGAGTTTAAGGGGAAAAGAAAGGCAAAACACACTGCAGAGAAAAAAAAAAAAATGGTCTCAGAACTTCTCTTTTCCCTCTATTGAGATGCATTAACACTTTGTGGGCCAGCTGTACTGTTATGGACCTGGTGGTTAGGTGCACCAGGAATGACCTGATAGTTAAACACGGAATCAGGATGAGCTCTGGGGAAATGGGAACTCTGCTGACCGCAAACCCTACTCCTATCAACACAACTAGAAACAGCCGTGGAGCGTGCCTGACTCTGCCTAGACGCCTCTTCACAGCCTAAGAGCTAACTACCCCTAAAGAGAGGAAACAAAGCCTTACTTGCCTCAGAGAGATTTCCCCAAAGGTAAAAGCAGCCCCCCCACAAGTATTGACTGTGAGATAAGAGGAAATCACAAACACAGGATGAAATAGGTTTTAGCAAAGAGAGGCCAGTCTGTCATGATCTCCATGGCCAGAGAACTAGCATAAGCCTCTATAGGAACAAGCTCTTGGAAGATGTAACTATACTGACCATGAACTAAACCTACCGCATCATCTAGAAGTAGCCAGGTAGCATGTCCTACTTTTTATCCCTATATGCCCAGCGCCGGCCGGAGAACTAAATAATGCTAGCAGAGGGAAATATAAGACCTGACTCACCTCTAGAGAAATGCCCAAAAAGGAGACAGAGGCCCCCCACATATATTGGCGGTGATATGAGATGAAACAACAAACGCAGCAGGAAAATAGTTTTAGCAAATTTGAGGTCCGCTTTCTAGATAGCAGAAGACAGAAAGCATACTTTCATGGTCAGTAGAAAACCCTAACAAAACACATCCAGAAATTACTTTAGGACTCTGGCATTAACTCATAATACCAGAGTGGCAATTCCTGATCAACAAGAGCTTTCCAGACACAGTAACGAAACTGCAGCTGTGAACTGGAACCAAAATACAAAAACAAAACATGGACGAATGTCCAACTTATCTAGTAGATGTCTGGGAGCAGGAACAAGCACAGAGAGGCTTCTGATAACATTGTTGACCGGCAAGCATCTAACAGAGAAGCCAGGTTATATAGCGACACCCAGATCTAATCAGAACAGGTGAACAGGGAAGATGATGTCACAAGTTCAATTCCACCAGTAGCCACCGGGGGAGCCCAGAATCCAAATTCACAACAGTACCCCCCCCTCAAGGAGGGGGCACCGAACCCTCACCAGAACCACCAGGGCGATCAGGATGGGCCCTATGAAAGGCACGAACCAGATCAGAGGCATGAACATCAGATGCAGTGACCCAAGAATTATCCTCCTGGCCATATCCCTTCCACTTGACCAGATACTGGAGTCTCCGTCTGGAAACACGTGAGTCTAGGATTTTTTCCACAACGTACTCCAACTCACCCTCAACCAACACCGGAGCAGGAGGCTCAACGGAAGGCACAACCGGTGCCTCATACCTGCGCAATAACGACCGATGAAAAACGTTATGAATAGAAAAGGATGCAGGGAGGTCCAAACGGAAGGAAACAGGGTTAAGAATCTCCAATATTTTATACGGACCGATGAACCGAGGCTTAAACTTAGGAGATGAGACCCTCATAGGGACAAAACGAGAAGACAACCACACCAAATCTCCAACACAAAGCCGAGGACCAACACGACGGTGACGGTTGGCAAAAAGCTGAGTCTTCTCCTGGGACAACTTTAAATTGTCCATCACCTGCCCCCAGATATGATGCAATCTCTCCACCACCGCATCCACTCCAGGACAATCCGAGGATTCCATCTGACCGGAGGAAAATCGAGGATGGAACCCCGAATTACAGAAAAACGGGGAAACCAAGGTGGCAGAGCTGGCCCGATTATTGAGGGCGAACTCCGCCAATGGCAAAAAAGCAACCCAATCATCCTGGTCAGCAGACACAAAACACCTCAGATATGTCTCCAGGGTCTGATTAGTCCGCTCGGTCTGGCCATTAGTCTGAGGGTGAAAAGCAGACGAAAAAGACAAATCTATGCCCATCCTAGCACAAAATGCCCGCCAAAATCTAGACACAAATTGGGTTCCTCTGTCAGAAACGATATTCTCAGGAATACCATGCAAACGAACAACATTTTGAAAAAACAGGGGCACCAACTCGGAAGAAGAAGGCAATTTGGGCAGGGGAACCAAATGAACCATCTTAGAAAAACGGTCACACACCACCCAGATGACAGACATCTTCTGAGAAACAGGCAGATCTGAAATAAAATCCATCGAGATGTGTGTCCAAGGCCTCTTAGGAATAGGCAAGGGCAACAATAATCCACTAGCCCGAGAACAACAAGGCTTGGCCCGAGCACAAACGTCACAAGACTGCACAAAGCCTCGCACATCTCGTGACAGGGAAGGCCACCAGAAGGATCTTGCCACCAAATCCCTGGTACCAAAAATTCCAGGATGACCTGCCAACGCAGAAGAATGCACCTCAGAGATGACTTTACTGGTCCAATCATCAGGAACAAACAGCCTATCAGGCGGACAACGATCCGGTCTATCCGCCTGAAACTCCTGCAAGGCCCGCCGCAGGTCTGGAGAAACGGCTGACAAGATAACTCCCTCCTTAAGAATACCTGTGGGGTCAGAGTTGCCAGGTGAATCAGGCTCAAAACTCCTAGAAAGGGCATCCGCCTTAACATTCTTAGAACCTGGTAGGTACGATACCACAAAATTAAACCGAGAAAAAAATAATGACCAGCGCGCCTGTCTAGGATTCAGGCGCCTGGCGGTCTCAAGATAAATCAAATTTTTGTGGTCAGTCAATACCACCACCTGATGTCTGGCCCCCTCGAGCCAATGGCGCCACTCCTCAAACGCCCACTTCATGGCCAAAAGCTCCCGATTCCCAACATCATAATTCCGCTCAGCGGGCGAAAATTTACGGGAAAAGAAGGCACAAGGCCTCATCACGGCGCAGTCAGAACTTTTCTGCGACAACACTGCCCCAGCTCCGATCTCAGAAGCGTCGACCTCAACCTGAAAAGGAAGAGTCACATCAGGCTGACGCAACACAGGGGCAGAAGAAAAACAGCGCTTAAGCTCCTGAAAGGCCTCCACAGCATCAGGGGACCAATTAGCAACATCAGCACCCTGTCTAGTCAAATCGGTCAATGGCTTAACGACATCCGAAAAACCAGAAATAAATCGACGATAAAAGTTGGCAAAGCCCAAAAATTTCTGAAGACTTTTAAGAGAAGAGGGCTGCGTCCAATCACAAATAGCTTGAACCTTGACAGGATCCATCTCAATGGAAGAGGGAGAAAAAATATATCCCAAAAAGGAAATTCTCTGAACCCCAAAAACGCACTTAGAACCCTTGACACACAGAGAATTAGACCGCAAAACCTGAAAAACCCTCTTAACTTGCCGGACATGAGAGTCCCAGTCATCCGAAAAAATCAGAATATCATCCAGATACACTATCATAAATTTATCCAAAAAATCGCGGAAAATATCATGCATAAAGGACTGGAAGACTGAAGGGGCATTAGAAAGACCAAAAGGCATCACCAAATACTCAAAGTGGCCCTCGGGCGTATTAAATGCGGTTTTCCACTCATCCCCCTGCCTGATCCGCACCAAATTATACGCCCCACGGAGATCAATCTTAGAGAACCACTTGGCCCCCTTTATGCGAGCAAACAAATCAGTCAGCAACGGCAATGGGTATTGATATTTAACCGTGATTTTATTCAAAAGCCGATAATCAATACATGGTCTCAAAGAGCCGTCTTTTTTTGACACAAAGAAAAAACCGGCTCCTAAGGGAGATGACGATGGACGAATATGTCCCTTTTCCAAGGACTCCTTTATATATTCTCGCATAGCAGCATGTTCAGGCACAGACAGATTAAATAAACGACCCTTTGGGTATTTACTACCCGGAATTAAATCTATAGCACAATCGCACTCACGGTGCGGAGGTAGTGAACCAAGCTTGGGTTCTTCAAAGACGTCACGATAGTCAGACAGGAACTCAGGGATTTCAGAGGGGATAGATGATGAAATGGACACCAAAGGTACGTCCCCATGAGTCCCCTTACATCCCCAGCTCAACACAGACATAGCTCTCCAGTCAAGGACTGGGTTGTGAGACTGCAGCCATGGCAATCCCAGCACCAAATCCTCATGTAGATTATACAGCACTAGAAAACGAATAGTCTCCTGGTGATCCGGATTAATACACATAGTCACTTGTGTCCAGTATTGTGGTTTATTATTAGCCAATGGGGGTGGAGTCAATCCCCTTCAGAGGAATAAGAGTTTCCAAAGGCTCTAAATCATACCCACAACGATTGGCAAAGGACCAATCCATAAGACTCAAAGCGGCGCCAGAGTCGATATAGGCGTCAGTAGTAATAGATGACAAAGAGCAAATCAGGGTCACAGACAAAATAAATTTAGACTGTAAAGTGCCAATGGAAACAGATTTATCAAGCTTTTTAGTACGTTTAGAGCATGCTGATATAACATGAGTAGAATCCCCACAATAGAAACACAACCCATTTTTCCGTCTAAAATTCTGCCGCTCGCTTCTGGACAGAATTCTATCACACTGCATGCTTTCTGGCGTCTTCTCAGTGGACACCGCCAGATGGTGCACTGGTTTGCGCTCCCGCAGACGCCTATCGATCTGAATGGCCATTGTCATGGACTCATTCAGACCCGCAGGCACAGGGAACCCCACCATAACATCCTTAATGGCATCAGAGAGACCCTCTCTGAAAGTAGCCGCCAAGGCACACTCATTCCACTGAGTAAGCACAGACCATTTACGGAATCTTTGGCAGTAAATTTCAGCTTCATCTTGCCCCTGCGATAGGGACATCAAAGTTTTTTCTGCCTGAAGTTCCAAATGAGGTTCCTCATACAGCAAGCCCAAGGCCAAAAAAAACGCATCCACATTGCGCAACGCAGGATCCCCTGGTGCCAATGCAAAAGCCCAGTCTTGAGGGTCGCCGCGGAGCAAGGAAATCACAATCCCAACCTGCTGTGCAGGGTCTCCAGCAGAACGAGATTTCAGGGACAAAAATAGCTTACAATTATTTCTAAAATTCTGAAAGCTAGATCTATTCCCTGAGAAGAATTCCGGCAAAGGAATTCTCGGCTCAGATACCGGAGCATGAATAGTAAAATCTTGCAAATTTTGTACTTTCGTGGTGAGATTATTCAAACCTGCAGTTACACTCTGAAGATCCATTATTAACAGGTGAACACAAAGCCATTCAGAGATTATAAGGAGAGAGAAAAAAAAAGAAAGACTGCAGCATAGACAGACTGGCAAGTGATCCAATTAAGAGCACAGAAAAAAAAAAAAAAAAAAAAAAAAAAAAAAACTCTCAGCAGACTTCTTATTTCTCTCCTTTCTCAGCCAAGGATTTTAACCCTTTAGTGGGCCGGTCAAACTGTCATGATCTCCATGGCCAGAGAACTAGCATAAGCCTCTATAGGAACAAGCTCTTGGAAGATGTAACTATACTGACCATGAACTAAACCTACCGCATCATCTAGAAGTAGCCAGGTAGCATGTCCTACTTTTTATCCCTATATGCCCAGCGCCGGCCGGAGAACTAAATAATGCTAGCAGAGGGAAATATAAGACCTGACTCACCTCTAGAGAAATGCCCAAAAAGGAGACAGAGGCCCCCCACATATATTGGCGGTGATATGAGATGAAACAACAAACGCAGCAGGAAAATAGTTTTAGCAAATTTGAGGTCCGCTTTCTAGATAGCAGAAGACAGAAAGCATACTTTCATGGTCAGTAGAAAACCCTAACAAAACACATCCAGAAATTACTTTAGGACTCTGGCATTAACTCATAATACCAGAGTGGCAATTCCTGATCAACAAGAGCTTTCCAGACACAGTAACGAAACTGCAGCTGTGAACTGGAACCAAAATACAAAAACAAAACATGGACGAATGTCCAACTTATCTAGTAGATGTCTGGGAGCAGGAACAAGCACAGAGAGGCTTCTGATAACATTGTTGACCGGCAAGCATCTAACAGAGAAGCCAGGTTATATAGCGACACCCAGATCTAATCAGAACAGGTGAACAGGGAAGATGATGTCACAAGTTCAATTCCACCAGTAGCCACCGGGGGAGCCCAGAATCCAAATTCACAACACCAGTCTAACTAAACAGATTGAGGATAGAAAAGGGATCTTTGCGGTCAACACAAAAAGCTACAAAAACCACGCAGAGTGTGCAAAAAATACCCCCGCACCGACTCACGATGCGGTGGTGCCACTCTGCACCCCCAGAGCTTCCAGCTAGCCAGGTAATTTCATGATAGCAAGCTGGACTAGAAGTTAGCAAGAAAAACCATATGTAACAAATGAACAAGCAGGAACTTAGCTTGTGCTGGAGTAGACAGGTCCTCAGAAAGATCCAGGAGAGATCTGAACCAGTACTAGAACATTGAACGCTGGCATGGAGTAACGATCTGAGTGGAGTTAAATAGAGAATCAGCCTAGCCCCAAATGAGGGCAGCTGGAGAAGGAATCTCAGAACCAGCAGCTCCACTCACAGCCACCAGAGGGAGTCCACGGACAGAACTCACCGAAGTACCATTCATGACCACAGGAGGGAGTTCGAGAACGGAATTCACAACAGAGGGCCAAGATGAGGGACCTATACCAAGATGTGGACATATACTAAGATGGGGCCCAGGATGAGGGCCAAATACCAGGATGGGGCCCAGGATGAGTCCCATATACTAGAATGGGAACATATACCAGGATGGGGCCTAGGATGAGGGCCATATACCAGGATGGGGATATACCATAATGGGCCACAGGATGAGGGCCGTATACCAGGATGGTGCCATATACCATGCTGAGGTACATATACCAGGATGGGGGAGATTACTAGGATGGGGAACATATGCCAGGATGAGGGACATATACCAGGATGAGGGAAATTTACCAGGATGGGACAACATACTATGATGGGGGCACATGTACCAGGATGAGGGACATATACCAGGATGAGGCCCAGGATGGGGAAATATATCAGGATGGGGACATATACCAGGATGAGGGCCATAAACCAGGATGGGGACATATACCAGGATGGAGCCTGAAATGAGGGCCATATACCAGGATGAGGACATATACCAGGCTGAGGGACATATTCCAGGATGGGGGAGATGTACCAGGTTGAAGCCCAGGATGGGGACATATATCAGGATGGGGCCATATTCCAGGATGGGGACATAGACTAGGATGGGACCAATATCGCCACTTTAAATGTATCAAATATAAATTTAGATAATTTCATGATTAGACAAAAATAATACCAGTACGGGGACATATACTAGGATGGGACCAATACCACCACTTTAAATGTATCAAATCTAAATTGAGATAATTTCATGATTAGACAAAAATAATCTTTATTACAAAAAAATCACACAGTGAAGATAAGACAGCACAAACAAGCCCCTGAAACCTTAGGGCAACTTGGTTCAGACATAATATGACTGGCATGTACAAATGTTATTAATTTTTACATCCAATGTATCCAATAAACAAGTACATAACCATATTAAGATGACTACAAGGCAATGGAATGAGTGTATAAAGAGCAAAGAAAGTTATGCTGCTAGACATTGGTGATCTACGCTAGGCAGTGACCTTGTGAAGCAGCAGGAGTATATTAACCAGATATAGCACAGAGATACAGACCATATGCCATTGTAGCAAGTAGATCCACAGTGCTCAATTTATATTTGATACAGTTAAAGTGGTGGTATTGGTCTGAATTCAGTTTCTACAGTGGTTACGCCCACATGATAGTATATTTTTGTTGATGTATATGGGTCTACAAATCTTTTTCATTGTATTAATTATATACCAGGATGGGGCTCAGGATGCCATATGGTAGAATGGGGTCCAGAATGAAGCCATATACCAGAATGGGAACATATACCAGGATGGGGCCCAGGATGAGGCCATATCCCAGGATGGGGCCCAGGATGAAGGCCATATACCAGGATGGGGCCCAGGATGAGGGCCATATACCAGGATGAGGGCCATATACTAGGATTGGACCCAGGATAAGGGTCACACTGCAGGATGAGGGCCATATAACAGGATAAGTGTTACTCCGCTTCCTCATACTCACCTGTCCGACCGGCGTGCTCCCGATGACGAACCCTGACGAAGAGGGACGCAGTCCCTAGAAACGCGTTGGTTAGTTTTGGCCCCTTTCTAGCTCCATAGCCTTTGTGACGTCACACGCTGCACAGTTCAGCAGCGTCGGCCATTTTTTCAGCCGCGCATCCAGGATCACCACCGGCTGGGGTGCTTCTGGCTCTGCGGGCTTTTCACACAGAGGAACAAATCTGTCGTCAACATCCGCAGATTAATACACCTAGCGGCACTATTCTCCATGACGCAGTAAGTGCCTATGTTCATTTTCATCTTCACATGTGCCTGTCACTAATCTTTACAGTCCAATCAGCGGTTATCTGTGGGTAGAATAGGTTATCACACAACTTGTAGCATAAGTTGTCTATAGTGGTTTTAGCGCAATACCTCATTTCTTTAGATTATTTTGGTTCACCTGTGGGTGTGACAGGGTAGGCACGGCACCTGTCTGGTATCAGCAGCTTTTTCCCAGTTTGTCACGAGCGCCAGTGTGACAATTCTTTGTCGGTTATTTATAGTATGTTATTTAAAGTATTTAACCATGTTTGTAATGTTCAAGTGTCCTCACCTCCCATAAAGGGAAGCTCTGTTCAAATTTGCTTATTGTTGTTGCATTTCAAAATTGTATGTCTTTTTGCTGACATGTATTGTTGTTTTCTTCCCAGTCCAGGAGTACTGGATTTAACCGGGGGGGAGTGCAGCGCCCCAGAGTCCTGGTCTGTTGTGAATTCCGTTCTCGGGCTCCCTCCTGTGGTCATGAGTGGTACTGTGTGAGTTTGGTCTTGGGCTCCCTCTGGTGGCCTTTAGCGATATGGCTGGTCTTGGCTGGGCTCAGCTGTTTCATCTCCTGCTAGGCTGGGCCTATTTAACTCACCTGGACCTTTACTTGTCGCCTGTTGTCGGTGTATTCAGTCCTGATCCTGTGCTCTCCTGAATATTCCTTGTGACCAGTTTCCTGCTATGAGAAGCTAAGTTTGCTTGTTCAGTTTCTCATTATTTCCTTGAAAACGTTTCTCATTATATTATGAGTTCTGCCCAGCTTGCTTTTATGTGATTTTTTGCTTGCTGGTTAGTTCTGGGGTGCAGAGTGCGCCCCTCACATCGTGAGTCGGTGTGGGGGTTCTTGTATTCTCTGCGTGGTTTACTTTTGATAGGTGTCTGTGCGGTCAGTACAAAAACTATCTATTTTCTGCCTATCTAGTATTAGCGGGCCTCATTTGCTAAATCTGTTTCATCTCTACGTTTGTGTTTTCCCCTTGACTCACCGTTATTATTTGTGGGGGGCTATCTAAAACTTTGGGGTACATTTCTCTGAGGCAAGTGAGGTCTTCTCTCTAGGGGTAGTCAGTTTCTCAGGCTGTGACGAGACGTCTAGGTTTTCAGGTAACGTTCCACAGCTGCCTTTAGTGTGTTTGGATAGGATCAGGATTGCGGTCAGTATAGCTCCCACATCCCCAGAACTTGTCCTATATACTCAGGGTATATTTGTCAGGTCAGTTTGAGATCCTACCACCAGGATCATAACACTGGTCGTTGCAGTACTGGTGCTCCGCCGCTAAGGGGGGCTATGGTACGTCCGATGGCACTGAAGGAGTTCACCTGACCAGGTATCACAGACACCAATACACTTCAGTCTGGCCTCCAGGGGGAGCTAAGGGTGCTATGTATTAGGCCACTCCTCACAATCTGGTAAAACTGGGGGTTAGAGAGGAAGTTAGTCAGAAGCTGACTGGGTTGGAACCAGGCAACATCCTGTGGCAGAGGGTGTTGCAGGGGAAGATTCAGGGGGGTCCCTGTCAGGGGTGGGATCCTGACAGAGGCCTAGCGAACAGAAAGAACATTACGGGACCGCGCCTGCACTTCGTTGCGGCGGTACCCCAAGAAAGGACAAGAAGCGAGGTTTATTGTGCTGAGAGAGAAACGAGATCAACGCAACAAGGAGAAACACCAGTAGGAGTCGTGCAGTAAGTCGAGGCAACATCCTACTGAGGCGCGCAGCCGGTGGCCGGAACACCGAGGAAGTATAGAGCTCCAGGCCTTACTTCAAACCTACGGCAGGACAGTCAGTTATAGGCGGCTGTCTCACTAAAATCACCTAAGAAGACATAGGGGGCAACATTTGGAGAGGGGCGACTCTAGGGTCCCGGAAGACCTCCGAGCCTACCCGTCATACGGGTGCGTCCTAGCCATATCATCTGGGGGACGAAGCAGAACATCATAATCGAGTTGTGAGGGAACTTCAGAAACAGACACAATAGTTGTGGGGACTATCCCGTAAGCACAGCAGGGGAGGACCACAACACACAAGCGCTAGAAGGTAGGCACAGATTTCCACCTGCAAAGGGAACCCTGGAGGTGCCATCGGACCGGCCGGACTTACGCAGCCCGGTTAACCGTATTCCAGACTGAGGATCCTGAAGCCTTCAGTAAAGAGGTAAAGAGACTGCAACCTGGTGTCCTCGTTATTTACTGCGACCTGCACCGCACCACCACAACATCATCACCATCCACACCCTTCATTGGATTCCCCTCAGCAGGGTCACGGACCGGGTCTAGCCACCGTGACAACCCCAGAACAGAGACTCAGAGGCCTGGTACTGGGTACCCCTCGGCCCTGCGGCAGTGGGGGCGCTCCAACTTGGCGTCACGAACAGGATCTACTTAAGCCTGAAGAAACAGGTCATGTGTGCCTTGGAACTGTGATTTATTATACTTGGACTGTGACTTATTGCAAAGACTGTGGATTGCCATCTGCCACCAAAACCAGCCGCCATTACAGCGCTGAGGAGAGCGCAGGAGGAGAAGAGGGGCGTGGAGTAGGCGTGGACCAGCTGAAGAGCGCGAAAGACAATGGCCGCCCAGTCTAAATATTTCTGTACCTTGAGGACGTGTCCGTCAGCAGCCAAGATCCGCCTCCTGATTCTCAACGGTGGGCGGAGGCAGAGAAAACGGAACCGCCCACGAAGGAGAGAGCGGGAAAAGGACGAGGAAGAAGAAGTGAGCCACGTGGGAGACGCCATGGCCAGCCGCCCGGAGCCGGAGCGTGGGGTAGGAGCAGAGGACTCCCCCAGCTACCCAGAGAGATACCGCGGCCAGGCATCACCTGTTGGCTCTGACTTCCTGCAGGCCAGAGTGGACGAGCTCAGCGACCAACTCCTGCGGACGCAGATGAGCACTGAGGCCGGGTGGAAGAAGACCTTCATCGGGAGCCTCACCAGACGCCTGACGGCAGCCTCGTCTGGTCCGGAGCAAGAAAGAAGTTCCAGCGCTCCGAAGCCAGAAAGCAAGGCCCTGCCGGAAAGCGAGATGCTGCAAGCAGAGATGACAACGTTGCAGCACGAGGCCCTGCAGCCAGCATTCCAGACCCCAGCGGAGGAAGAGCAGACCGGCACCGGAGGGACCGCATCTGAAGCAGGTATGAAGGACGACCCTGCCCTGACGACCGACACCACTCCAGTGACTGCTAGTGCCACAACTGCTGACTCCAGTCCAGTGACTGATCTTGCAGCGGCCGCTACCTCTGCTGCAGCAAATGCCCATACTCAAGCTGCGCAGACCTCCACCGCTGCGCATGATTTAACCGTACATGAAAGACGGATTATCGGCGTTTGTCCAGCACTGGGTGTAACCCTGGACCTCACTTTTCCCAGGCCAAGAGGGGTTAAGTGCCAGGTGCAGCCCTGGAAGCTGTCCAACTAAACCTCGGAAACCTGAACATGTATATAGTTAACTGTTTGTCTTTACATGTGTTTCTGCTGCTACAACCCGACTAGGGTTAACTCTTAAAGGGATCCCTTAGTTTACCCGGGATCCCTACTTTTGTCTTTTTTGCTTTTGTTTCTCGTTCATCACTGTTGAAAAGAACTGCTCGATCATGAACACTGCATGATTACAAACTTATTGTAAATAGTTTGCACCTTCTTAAAGGTGCCCTCTACTGGTTTTACAAAGAAAAGGACTCTTTGCGAAGAAACTGTTCTTGGAAAAAGCACCGGAGTCCTTGCTGTATACGAACTTGCAGCTTGAGAAGTTGCACTACCTCCGAGAGACTTGGTCCCCTCTTAAAGGGGACGTTCACCAATAGCACTTAAAGCCGAATAATGCTTACATGTAGAAGTTATATGTAGTTAGCTAGTTAATTGTAAGAAATGTTTAATAATGTGTTACAGAATGAGGACAGGAAGTGAACCCGTACGGGGTTAGTCGGTGAGTCCTCCTAGGAGCCATACAGAGATGGCTCAGTGATCTTGAACTGAGAGAAGGTTGATAAGTTCTATACTGTGTATAGTAGCAGAAAGGCAGTAGGCCCGGATGAGAATGGGGCGGTCCTGCAACAGAGCGAGAGGCAGTAGGCCTGGGGCAGATAGACAGGCGGTCCTGCAGATGTAAGAATGGAAAGTGAAGAAAAAGTTGATTAGCCTTATAGTGTTTTATAAGAAGGTCTTTAGTGGATTCAGCATGTACGTCCTTAAAGGCAACGTTAAATTATTGTTCAAAAATTTGCACTTAGTAGAATACCCGGTTGGGTAAGAAAAGTTATTTATAGCATGTTATTTAAAGTATTTAACCATGTTTGTAATGTTCAAGTGTCCTCACCTCCCATAAAGGGAAGCTCTGTTCAAATTTGCTTATTGTTGTTGCATTTCAAAATGGTATGTCTTTTTGCTGACATGTATTGTTGTTTTCTTCCCAGTCCAGGAGTACTGGATTTAACCGGGGGGAGTGCAGCGCCCCAGAGTCCTGGTCGCTGCAGTACTGGTGCTCCGCCGCTAAGGGGGGCTATGGTACGTCCGATGGCACTGAAGGAGTTCACCTGACCAGGTATCACAGACACCAATACACTTCAGTCTGGCCTCCAGGGGGAGCTAAGGGTGCTATGTATTAGGCCACTCCTCACAATCTGGTAAAACTGGGGGTTAGAGAGGAAGTTAGTCAGAAGCTGACTGAGTTGGAACCAGGCAACATCCTGTGGCAGAGGGTGTTGCAGGGGAAGATTCAGGGGGGTCCCTGTCAGGGGTGGGATCCTGACAGAGGCCTAGCGAACAGAAAGAACATTACGGGACCGCGCCTGCACTTCGTTGCGGCGGTACCCCAAGAAAGGACAAGAAGCGAGGTTTATTGTGCTGAGTGAGAAACGAGATCAACGCAACAAGGAGAAACACCAGTAGGAGTCGTGCAGTAAGTCGAGGCAACATCTGTTGTGAAATTGGATTCTGGGCTCCCCCGGTGGCCACTTGTGGAATTTAACTTGTGTGCATCATCCCCTCTGTTCACCTGCTCCTATCAGGATGTGGGAGTCGCTATATAACCTTGCTCCTCTGTCAGTTTCATGCCGGTCAACAATGTAATCAGTAGCCTTTCTGTGCATGTTCCTGCTACTAGACAACTCCCAGCTAAGTTGGACTTTTGTCCTTGTGTGTTTTTGCATTTTGTTCCTGTTCACAGCTGCTGTTTCGTTACTGTGTCTGGAAAGCTCTTGTGAGCGGAAATTGCCACTCTGGTGTTATGAGTTAATGCTAGAGTCTTAAAGTAATTTCTGGATGGTGTTTTGATAGGGTTTTCTGCTGACCATGAAAGTGCCCTTTCTGTCTTCATGCTATCTAGTAAGCGGACCTCGATTTTGCTAAACCTATTTTCATACTACGTTTGTCATTTCATCTTAAATCACCGCCAATATATGTGGGGGCCTCTGTCTGCCTTTTGGGAAAATTTCTCTAGAGGTGAGCCAGGACTGTCTTTTCCTCTGCTAGGATTAGGTAGTTCTCCGGCTGGCGCTGGGCATCTAGGGATAAAAAAACGTAGGCATGCTACCCGGCCACTTCTAGTTGTGCGGCAGGTTTAGTTCATGGTCAGTATAGTTTCCATCTTCCAAGAGCTAGTTCTCATATATGCTGGGCTATGTTCTCTCGCCATTGAGAATCATGACAGTTTGACCGGCCCAAAAAAGGGTTAAATTACTGGCTGAGAAAGGAGAGAAAAAAGAAGTCTGCTACAATTTTTTTTTTTTTTTTTTTTCCCTCTAGTTCTGAGTGTGCTCTTAATTGAATCACTTGCTAGTCTGCCTATACTGCAGCCTTCCTCTCTTCCTCTCCTTCTAATCCTTGAATGGCTCTGTGTTCACCTGTTTCAAATGGATCTTCAGAGTGTAGCTACAGGTTTGAATAATCTCGCCACAAAGGTACAAAATTTGCAAGATTTTGTTGTTCATGCACCTATGTCTGAGCCTAGAATTCCTTTGCCTGAATTCTTCTCGGGGAATAGATCTCACTTTCAAAATTTTAAAAATAATTGCAAATTGTTTTTGTCCCTGAAGTCTCGCTCTGCCGGAGACCCTGCACAGCAGGTCAGGATTGTAATTTCCTTGCTCCGGGGCGACCCTCAAGACTGGGCTTTTGCATTGGCACCAGGGGATCCTGCGTTGCTCAATGTGGATGCGTTTTTTCTGGCCTTGGGGTTGCTTTATGAGGAACCTCATTTAGAGCTTCAGGCGGAAAAGGCCTTGATGTCCTTGTCTCAGGGGCAAGATGAAGCTGAAATATACTGCCAAAAATTCCGCAAATGGTCTGTGCTTACTCAGTGGAATGAGTGCGCCCTGGCGGCGATTTTCAGAGAAGGTCTCTCTGATGCCATTAAGGATGTTATGGTGGGGTTCCCTGTGCCTGCGAGTCTGAATGAGTCCATGACGATGGCTATTCAGATCGATAGGCGTCTGCGGGAGCGCAAACCTGTGCACCATTTGGCGGTGTCTACTGAGAAAACGCCAGAAAATATGCAATGTGATAGAATTCTGTCCAGAAGCGAGAGGCAGAATTTTAGACGAAAAAATGGGTTGTGCTTCTATTGTGGTGATTCAACTCATGTTATATCAGCATGCTTTAAGCGTACTAAGAAGCCTGACAAGTCTGTTTCAATTAGCACTTTACAGTCTAAGTTTATTCTATCTGTGACCCTGATTTGTTCTTTGTCATCTATTACCGCGGACGCCTATGTCGACTCTGGCGCTGCTTTGAGTCTTATGGATTGGTCCTTTGCCAAACGCTGTGGGTATGATTTGGAGCCATTGGAGGCTCCGATACCTCTGAAAGGGATTGACTCCACCCCATTGGCTAGTAATAAACCACAATACTGGACACAAGTGACTATGCGTGTTAATCCGGATCACCAGGAGGTTATTCGCTTTCTGGTGCTGTATAATCTACATGATGTTTTGGTGCTGGGATTGCCATGGCTGCAATCTCATAACCCAGTCCTCGACTGGAGAGCTATGTCTGTGTTAAGCTGGGGATGTAAAGGAACTCATGGGGACGTACCTTTGGTTTCCATTTCATCATCTATTCCCTCTGAGATTCCTGAATTCTTGTCTGACTTTCGTGACGTTTTTGAAGAACCCAAGGTTGGTTCACTACCTCCGCACCGGGAGTGCGATTGTGCCATAGACTTGATTCCGGGTAGTAAATACCCTAAGGGTCGTTTATTTAATCTGTCTGTGCCTGAACACGCTGCTATGCGAGAATATATAAAGGAGTCCTTGGAAAAGGGACATATTCGTCCTTCGTCATCTCCCTTAGGAGCCGGTTTTTTCTTTGTGTCTAAGAAAGACGGCTCTTTGAGGCCGTGTATTGATTATCGACTTTTGAATAAAATCACGGTTAAATATCAATATCCGTTACCACTGCTTACTGATTTGTTTGCTCGTATAAAGGGGGCCAAGTGGTTCTCTAAGATTGATCTCCGTGGGGCATATAATTTGGTGCGAATCAAGCAGGGGGATGAGTGGAAAACCGCATTTAATACGCCCGAGGGCCATTTTGAGTATTTGGTGATGCCTTTTGGTCTTTCAAATGCCCCTTCAGTCTTCCAGTCCTTTATGCATGACATTTTCCGCGATTATTTGGATAAATTTATGATTGTGTATCTGGATGATATTCTGATTTTTTCGGATGACTGGGACTCTCATGTCCAGCAGGTCAGGAGGGTTTTTCAGGTTTTGCGGTCTAATTCCTTGTGTGTAAAGGGTTCTAAGTGTGTTTTTGGGGTTCAGAAGATTTCCTTCTTGGGATACATTTTTTCCCCCTCTTCCATCGAGATGGATCCTGTCAAGGTTCAGGCTATTGGTGATTGGACGCAACCCTCTTCTCTTAAGAGTCTTCAGAAATTTTTGGGCTTTGCTAACTTTTATCGTCGATTTATTGCTGGTTTTTCTGATGTTGTAAAACCATTGACTGATTTGACTAAGAAGGGTGCTGATGTTGCTGATTGGTCCCCTGATGCTGTGGAGGCCTTTCGGGAGCTCAAGCGCCGCTTTTCTTCCGCCCCAGTGTTGCGTCAGCCTGATGTTGCTCTTCCTTTTCAGGTTGAGGTCGACGCTTCTGAAATCGGAGCTGGGGCGGTGTTGTCGCAGAGAAGTTCCGACTGCTCCGTGATGAGACCTTGTGCTTTTTTTTCCCGTAAATTTTCGCCCGCCGAGCGGAATTATGATATTGGGAATCGGGAGCTTTTGGCCATGAAGTGGGCTTTTGAGGAGTGGCGTCACTGGCTTGAGGGGGCCAGACATCAGGTGGTGGTATTGACTGACCACAAAAATTTAATTTACCTTGAGTCTGCCAGGCGCCTGAATCCTAGACAAGCGCGCTGGTCGTTGTTTTTCTCTCGGTTTAATTTTGTGGTGTCTTACCTACCGGGTTCTAAGAATGTTAAGGCGGATGCCCTTTCTAGGAGTTTTGAGCCTGACTCCCCTGGTAATTCTGAGCCCACAGGTATCCTTAAAGATGGAGTGATATTGTCTGCCGTTTCTCCAGACCTGCGGCGGGCCTTGCAGGAGTTTCAGGCGGATAGACCTGATCGTTGCCCACCTGGTAGACTGTTTGTTCCTGATGATTGGACCAGTAGAGTCATCTCTGAGGTTCATTCCTCTGCGTTGGCAGGTCATCCTGGAATCTTTGGTACCAGGGATTTGGTGGCAAGGTCCTTCTGGTGGCCTTCCCTGTCACGAGATGTGCGAGGCTTTGTGCAGTCTTGTGACGTTTGTGCTCGGGCCAAGCCTTGTTGTTCTCGGGCTAGTGGATTGTTGTTACCCTTGCCTATCCCGAAGAGGCCTTGGACGCACATCTCGATGGATTTTATTTCGGATCTGCCTGTTTCTCAGAAGATGTCTGTCATCTGGGTGGTGTGTGACCGTTTCTCTAAGATGGTCCATCTGGTTCCCTTGCCTAAGTTGCCTTCTTCTTCCGAGTTGGTTCCTCTGTTTTTTCAAAATGTTGTTCGTTTGCATGGTATTCCGGAGAATATCGTTTCTGACAGAGGGACCCAATTCGTGTCTAGATTTTGGCGGGCATTCTGTGCTAGGATGGGCATAGATTTGTCTTTTTCGTCTGCTTTCCATCCTCAGACTAATGGCCAGACCGAGCGGACTAATCAGACCTTGGAGACATATTTGAGGTGTTTTGTGTCTGCGGATCAGGATGATTGGGTTGCTTTTTTGCCTTTGGCGGAGTTCGCCCTCAATAATCGGGCCAGCTCTGCCACCTTGGTGTCCCCGTTTTTCTGTAATTCGGGGTTTCATCCTCGATTTTCCTCCGGTCAAGTGGAATCTTCGGATTGTCCTGGAGTGGATGCTGTGGTGGAGAGGTTGCATCAGATTTGGGGGCAGGTGGTGGACAATTTGAAGTTGTCCCAGGAGAAGACTCAGCTTTTTGCCAACCGCCGTCGTCGTGTTGGTCCTCGGCTTTGTGTTGGGGACTTGGTGTGGTTGTCTTCTCGTTTTGTCCCTATGAGGGTTTCTTCTCCTAAGTTTAAGCCTCGGTTCATCGGCCCGTACAAGATATTGGAGATTCTTAACCCTGTGTCCTTCCGTTTGGACCTCCCTGCATCCTTTTCGATTCATAATGTTTTTCATCGGTCATTGTTGCGCAGGTATGAGGTACCAGCTGTGCCTTCCGTTGAGCCTCCTGCTCCGGTGTTGGTTGAGGGTGAGTTGGAGTACGTTGTGGAAAAGATCTTGGACTCTCGTGTTTCCAGACGGAAACTCCAGTATCTGGTCAAATGGAAGGGATACGGTCAGGAGGATAATTCTTGGGTCACTGCCTCTGATGTTCATGCCTCCGATCTTGTCCGTGCCTTTCATAGGGCTCATCCTGATCGCCCTGGTGGTTCTGGTGAGGGTTCGGTGCCCCCTCCTTGAGGGGGGGGTACTGTTGTGAAATTGGATTCTGGGCTCCCCCGGTGGCCACTTGTGGAATTTAACTTGTGTGCATCATCCCCTCTGTTCACCTGCTCCTATCAGGATGTGGGAGTCGCTATATAACCTTGCTCCTCTGTCAGTTTCATGCCGGTCAACAATGTAATCAGTAGCCTTTCTGTGCATGTTCCTGCTACTAGACAACTCCCAGCTAAGTTGGACTTTTGTCCTTGTGTGTTTTTGCATTTTGTTCCTGTTCACAGCTGCTGTTTCGTTACTGTGTCTGGAAAGCTCTTGTGAGCGGAAATTGCCACTCTGGTGTTATGAGTTAATGCTAGAGTCTTAAAGTAATTTCTGGATGGTGTTTTGATAGGGTTTTCTGCTGACCATGAAAGTGCCCTTTCTGTCTTCATGCTATCTAGTAAGCGGACCTCGATTTTGCTAAACCTATTTTCATACTACGTTTGTCATTTCATCTTAAATCACCGCCAATATATGTGGGGGCCTCTGTCTGCCTTTTGGGAAAATTTCTCTAGAGGTGAGCCAGGACTGTCTTTTCCTCTGCTAGGATTAGGTAGTTCTCCGGCTGGCGCTGGGCATCTAGGGATAAAAAAATGTAGGCATGCTACCCGGCCACTTCTAGTTGTGCGGCAGGTTTAGTTCATGGTCAGTATAGTTTCCATCTTCCAAGAGCTAGTTCTCATATATGCTGGGCTATGTTCTCTCGCCATTGAGAATCATGACAAACATCATACTGAGGCGCGCAGCCGGTGGCCGGAACGCCGAGGAAGTATAGAGCTCCAAGCCTTACTTCAAACCTACGGCAGGACAGTCAGTTATAGGCGGGCTGTCTCACTCAAATCACCTAAGAAGACATAGGGGGCAACATTTGGAGAGGGGCGACTCTAGGGTCCCGGAAGACCTCCGAGCCTACCCGTCATACGGGGGCGTCCTAGCCATATCATCTGGGGGACGAAGCAGAACATCATAATCAAGTTGTGAGGGAACTTCAGAAACAGACACAATAGTTGTGGGGACTATCCCGTAAGCACAGCAGGGGAGGACCACAACACACAAGCGCTAGAAGGTAGGCACAGATTTCCACCTGCAAAGGGAACCCTGGAGGTGCCATCGGACCGGCCGGACTTGCGCAGCCCGGTTAACCGTATTCCAGACTGAGGATCCTGAAGCCTTCAGTAAAGAGGTAAAGAGACTGCAACCTGGTGTCCTCGTTATTTACTGCGACCTGCACCGCACCACCACAACATCATCACCATCCACACCCTTCATTGGACGCCCCTCAGCAGGGTCACGGACCGGGTCTAGCCACCGTGACAACCCCAGAACAGAGACTCAGAGGCCCGGTACCGGGTACCCCTCGACCCTGTGGCAGTGGGGGCGCTCCACTGCCATATCTTGCCAGTCCTGTGTTCCTGCCATACCCTGCCAGTCCAGAGTCACTGTTGTCTCCATCTGTCGAGTGTTAGCATCTTACCGGTCAGTACCCAGTCTTTGCTGCCTCCATCTGTCCAGTGCCTCCGCCATTCTAGTCACTTCACTAGTTCCGTCCTCCCTCCGTCTGCCGTTCTCTCTGTGTTCTAACTCCAGTCGTCCCTTTGGCTCCGGCAGTTGCGGCTTCACCCTCCTTGGGCCTGTCCCTAACTCTCCCTGTACAGGGGGTGGCATCATCTGGTCCACTCGTCCTCGGGGGCTCTGAAGCCGTGACCCAGAGGGTCCACTTCCTTAGACCTGATAGTATGCAAAGGCCATGGATCCCGCTGGAGCTGCGGCTGCGCAGAAAGAGCTTCTTTTTCTGCGGGAGAACCAGTCTCGCATGATGTCTTTTATGAAGTCTATGGACTCCCGTCTCTCTGCCCTCCAGTCCTCTGACCCGGGGAATGCATCTCAGCTGGCTGGTTTGCAACAAGAACTGGCACAGCAGCGCGACGCTCAGTCCCAAATTCTGGGGTATATGGCTTCAGTTGATAGTCGTCTGCTATCTCTCCAGTCCGCTACACCAGCTCTAGCTCCTCATCCCACTCCCCGTTTGGCCAAACCCCCTCGCTTTAATGGAGATCCCAAACAATGTCGGGGATTTCTCAATCAGTGCCATCTTCATTTTGAGCTCCTTCCCATGCAATATCCTACGGATCGGGCCAAGGTGGCTTTCATTGTTTCTCATTTAGAGGGAGATCCTTTAGTGTTGACTATCGAGAACTCAATAAGGTAACCGTACGAACCTGTTACCCTTTGCCTCTGATTCCCGAATTACTGGAAAGAGTCCGCCATGCTAAGGTGTTCTCTAAACTGAATCTTCATGGGGCTTATAATTTGGTGCGTATTCGTCCAGGGGATGAGTGGAAGACAGCATTCAGATGCCGGTATGGACACTTTGAATCTCTTGTGATGCCCTTCGGGCTTTGTAACGCCCCTGCATCATTTCAACACCTTGCTAATGACATTTTCAGAGATTTGTTGGACCAGTTTGTAGTGATCTATTTGGACGATATACTAATCTTTTCTGACTCTCTATAGGAACATGAAGAACATGTCAAAACTGTTTTAAGTCGTCTGAAAGAGAACCATCTGTATATCAAGCCGGAGAAATGCGAGTTACATCATTCTGAGATACAGTTCTTAGGTTATATCATCTCTCCCCAGGGGCTGAACATGGAATCTGGTAAGATTCAGGCTATCCTTGACTGGCCCGTACCCAAGAACGTTAAGGAAGTCCAACGTTTTATTGGTTTTGCAAATTTCTACAGACGTTTCATTCGAAACGTTTCTGATATTGTCCGTCCCATTACTTCCTTGACAAAGAAGGAAAAGCCCTTTAAGTGGTCATTACAGGCTCAAGAAGCTTTTGATCAACTTAAGATCTGTTTCACATCAGCACCGCTGTTGATACACCCTGATCCAACACTTTCTTTCATTGTGGAGGTGGTCGCTTCTGATAATGCTTTGGGGGCTATTCTCTCCCAAAGAACTGGAGAGAAGGGTCTGCTACATCCTTGTGCTTTCTTTTCCCGTAGACTAACCCCAGCAGAGAAGAATTACGACGTGGGAGACAAGGAATTGCAGGCTATTATTGCGGCTTTCAAAGAATGGAGGCATCATCTGCAAGGAGCTGCACAACAGATCATAGTGCTAACTGACCATCGCAATCTAGAGTTCCTTAGATCCGCTAGATGTCTTTCTCCTCGTCAGGCTCGTTGGAACTTATTTTTAAATCAATTTAACTTTGTTATCTCGTACCGTCCAGGTTCTCTTAATGGGAAGGCTGATGCTTTATCCCGAATCCATGCTGCGGATTCCGTACCTGGAGCCCCGTCCAAGACCATTCTATCTGATGCAAATTTCATCGGAGTTATCCACGATCAGGACTTATGTTAGGAGTGCAGGGAGGCCTATGAAGGTGATGTATTTCTGGCCAACTCACCTGTGGATATTAATCTTGTATTTAAGTGTGGCATGTGGTTCAGAGATTGACGTATCTACGTCCCGGAGGTCATCCATCTGCAGATCCTCAAGTTGGTACATGACTCCAAGTTGGCTGGTCACAGGGGGGGGTACAGAAGACACAAGAGTTCCTGAGCCGATTCTTCTGGTGGCCAACTTGCCTGAAGTATACCAAGGACTATGTTCTCTCTTGCGAGGTATGTGCCCGTTACAAGACTCCTCATGTGGCACCTACGGGTCTTCTACAACCATTACCTGTTCCGTCCCGCCCTTGGGGGTCTATATCAATGGACTTTATTGTGGAGCTGCCTACATCGGGGGCATGAATACAATTATGGTGGTAGTTGATCACCTGACTAAAGCTGCTCATTTTGTTCCGTGCACCGGCCTCCCCTCAGCTAAAGATACAGTGAACTTGGTTATACAGAATGTCTTTCAGTTACACGGGGTTCCGGATGAGATCATCTCTGACCGTGGAGTACAGTTCACTTCAAGATTCTGGAAGGGGTTTTGCTCTGCACTCAATATTATTGTCTGTCTCTCCTCTGCTTACCATCCCCAGACAAATGGTCAGACTGAGCGTACCAACCAGACGCTGGAACAATATCTAAGATGTTATGTCAGCCATCTCCAGGATGATTGGTTGGAGTTGTTGCCGTTAGCCGAATTTTCATATAATAATTCTCAGAGCGCCTCCACTAAATTTACACCTTTCTTTGCCAATCTGGGTTATCATCCGTGTATTTTACCTAAGTCTCCAATTAATTCTCCGCTTCCGGCAGTGGAGGAAAGGCTGACTGCGATGAGACAGAATCTGGAGGTTCTGAAGGAATCCCTGACCACAGCTCAAGAACGTTATAAGAGATCGGCTGATAGATTCCGTAAACCTGCACCCATGTTCAAGGTAGGAGATTCCGTGTGGTTAGCAACTAAGAATCTGAAGTTAAACGTTCCTTCACAAAAACTTGGACAGAAATTCATTGACCCTTTCAAGATCAACGGTATTGTGAGCTCTGTGGCCTGCTGGCTGAAGCTGCCTAGGACAATGAAGGTACACCCAGTTTTTCATATATCTCCTAATACCTTCCAGGGACGTGTTGTGCCACCTCCGCAGCCTGTGGTGATTGATGGGCAAGAACAATTCGTGGTGGAGGAAATTATTGATTCCAGGATTTGCAGGAATCGGCTCCAATATCTGATAAGATGGCAGGAATGTCCCCCTGAGGAAGACTCTTGGGAACCTGTGAAAAACATCAATGCCCAACAGAAGATTTCTCGTTTTCATCAGAGATTCCCTGAGAAACCAGGTCCAGGATCGTCCTGAGGCTGCTTCTAAGGAGGGAGTAATGTCAGGACTCTGAACATTTTTTACCTTTTGTGCATTACTGCCCTTTTCCAAGATGGCGTCTTTGGTCTCATGTGCACTGTGTCTTCCTGCTATAAACTCCACCCCAGCCTTCAGTCTGTGCTAGAGTATTCTGCCTTGCATCCAGCTCCTGACCTCTGATTACTCCCTGGCTATACACCTGCTCCTGTGAACCTGTGTGGTGATCCTGCTACTCTGCTCTGAGTTCCTGCTGCATACACAAGTTTCCAGTAATCCTCCTTCATCTGCTGTTCGTGTTTACTTCCATCTGTATTTGCTGGTCATGTAAGCTCTTGCTGGTTTGCAATAACCTGAGACTATTAACCAGGCCTCCCTGGTTGAGCTAAGATATGATTTGAACTGCCTAATAAGCATATCTGTCTGTGCCTGGACTAAGACAATGATTTATTCGTGTCAAGTATCCTCAAGAATAACTGTGCTTCATAGACTTTCTGCTTGATTGCATTTTCCTCTGAAGTTTCCTATAGACTGCTAAGCTGCGTTTATTATTTGCACCAAGTGTTGTGGACTTGAGTTTCTCTCTGCACCTGTTTGAATCACCATGTGATAGTATAGACTTTACCACCTATAAAACTGTGTCCTCTAGTTGTCTTGTTCCACGCAAAGAGTCTCCTGAGTTATCCCCTATAATTATTACACCGTGACCCAGAGGGTCCACTTCCCTAGACCTGATAATAAGGGCCATATACCAGGATGGAGCCATATACCATGATGAGGAATGTATACCAGGGTGATGGACATATGCCAGAATAAGGAGACCTGTACCAGAATGGGGAGACCTGTACCAGGATGGGGGACATGTAGCAGGATTGGGGGCATGTACCACGATGAGGAACATATACCAGGATGGGGAACCTATACCAGGATGGGCTGTGCATTATACCACATGGATAGCTATGAGCTGTGCATTACATTAATTGGATGACTATGGGCTGTGCATTATACTGCATGGAGGACTGGGGGCGCAGTATACTGTATAGAGGATTATGTACGGTGCATTATATTATTTAGAGGACTACGAGGAGTGCATTATACTATATAGAGGACTATGAAGGGTGCATTATACCATATGGAAGCCTATGGGGAGTGCATTATACCATATGGATGACTATGACGGGTGCATTATACTGTGTGGAGGACTATGGGGAGTTCATAATACTATATGTAGAACTATGGGGCGTGCATTATGCTTCTGCTTTGGGGATCCATGAGTTTTATGTACTCCCCTGGTGAGTATAATGATTTAATTTTTTTCTATATATTAAAGAACAGCAGCAGAACTGGAGATATAAATAACAGGATGGGAGATATATTGTATATACCAGGATGAGGCCCAAGATAAGGGACATATACCAGGATGGAGGGCATATATATATATATATATATATATATATATATATATATATATATATATATATATACTAGCTGAAGAGCCCGGCGTGGCCTGGGCATAGTAAATATCTGTGGTTAGTTATAGCACCTCACTTCTCTTATTTTCCCATCACGCCTCTCATTTTCCCCCTCACATCTCTCATTTTCTCCCTTACATCTCTCATTTTCCCCCTCACTCCTCTTATTTTCCCCCTCACTCCTCTCATTCCCCCCTAACACTTGTCATTTCGACCTCACATCTGTCATTTTCTGATCAATCCACTATTTTCCCTCACTCCTCTCATTTTGCACTCACACCTTTTCATTTTCACCTCACACCTCTCATTTTCCCCTCAGTATATACATGTTTGTCATCTCCCTTACATATAGTATACACCTGTATGTCATCTCCTGTGTATAGTATATACCTGTATGTCATCTCCTCTGTAAATAGTATATACCTGCTGTATGTCATCTCTGTTATGGACCTGGTGGTTAGGAGCACCCGGAATGACCTGATGAGTAAACTCAAAATCGGGACTAGCTCTGGGGAAGTGGGAACTCTGCTGACTGCAAACCCTACACCTATCACACACATTAGAAATAGCCGTGGAGCGTACCTAACTCTCCCTAGACGCCTCTTCACAGCCTAAGAGCTAACTACACCTAAAGATAGAAATAGAAGCCTTACCTTGCCTCAGAGAAATTCCCCAAAGGTAAAGGCAGACCCCCACATATATTGACTGTGAGTTAAGAGGAAAGTCACAAACACAGGAATGAAACAGGTTTTAGCAAAGGAGGCCAGATATCACTAAATAGTCAGAGGATAGAAAAGGGAACTATGCGGTCAGCACAAAAGACTACAAAAAACCACGCAGAGTAAGCAAAAAGACTCCCCACACCGACTCACGGTGTGGAGGTGCCACTCTGCACCCCCAGAGCTACCAGCTAGCAAGGGAATATCATGATAGCAAGCTGGACTAGAAATTAGCAGTACTAAGAAATATATTCAGGAAGCAGTAACAACAAATGAACTAGCAAAGACTTAGCTGCTGCTGGAGTAGACAGGTCCTCAGAGAAGTCCAAGAGAGATCTGAACCAATACTGAAACATTGACAGCTGGCATGAAGTAACGATCTGAGTGGAGTTAAATAGGGAAGCCAGCATAGCAATAAACGAGAGCAGCTGATAAAGCCAACCTCAGTGACCAGCAGTTCCGCTCGAAGCCACCAGAGGGAGTCCAAGAGCAGAACTAAGCAAAGTACCATTCATGACCACAGGAGGGAGTCCGAGAACGGAATTCACAACACATCTCCTCCTGTATATTGTATATACCTGTATGTCATCTCCTCCTGTATATAGTATATACGTTTGTCATCTCCTCCTGTATATAGTATACACCTGTAAGTCATCTCCTCCTGTATAAAGTATACCTGTGTGTCATCTGCTCCTGTATACAGTATATACCTGTGTGTCATCTCCTCCTGTATATAGTATGTACCTGTATGTCATCTCCTCCTGTAAATAGTATATACCTGTGTGTCATCTGCTCCTGTATATAGTATATATCTGTGTGTCATCTCCTGTATATAGTATATACGTGTGTCATCTCCCCTGTTTATACTATATACCTGTGTGTCATCTCATCCTGTATATAGTATATAACTGTGTGTCATCTCCCCTGTATATAGTATATACCTGTGTGTCATCTCCCCTGTATATAGTATATACCTGTGTGTCATCTCCCCTGTATATAGTATGTACCTGTATGTCATCTCCCCTGTATATGGTATATACCAGTGTGTCATCTCCTCCTGTATGTAGAATATACCTGTGTGTCATCTCTCCTCTATATAGTATATATATGTGTGTCATCTCTTCCTTTATATAGTATATACCTGTTTGCCATCTCCTCCTGTATATAGTATATACCTGTGTGTCATCTCCCCTGTATATAGTATATATCTATGTGTCATCTCCTCCTGTATATAGTATATACCTCTATGTCATCTCCTCCTGTATATAGTATATACCTGTGTGTCCTCTCCCCTGTATATAGTATGTACCTGTATGTCATCTCCTTTATATAGTATATATCTGTGTGTCATCTCCTCCTGTATATAGTATATATCTGTGTGTCATCTCCTCTTGTATATAGTATGCACCTCTATGTCATCTCCTCCTGTATATAGTATATACCTGTGTGTCATCTCCCCTGTATATAGTATGTACCTGTATGTCATCTCCTCCTGTATATAGTATATATCTGTGTGTCATCTCCTCCTGTATATAGTGTATATCTGTGTGTCATCTCCTCCTGTATATAGTATGCACCTCTATGTCATCTCCTCCTGTATATAGTATATACCTGTGTGTCATCTCCCCTGTATATAGTATGTACCTGTATGTCATCTCCTGTATATAGTATATATCTGTGTGTCATCTCCTCCTGTATATAGTATATATCTGTGTGTCATCTCCTCCTGTATATAGTATGCACCTCTGTCATCTCCTCCTGTATATAGTATATACCTGTGTGTCATCTCCCCTGTATATAGTATGTACCTGTATGTCATCCTCCTGTATATAGTATATATCTGTGTGTCATCTCCTCCTGTATATAGTGTATATCTGTGTGTCATCTCCCCTGTATATAGTATATACCTGTGTGTCATCTCCTCCTGTATATAGTATATGTCTGTGTGTCATTTCCTCCTGTGTATAGTATGTACCTGTGTGTCATCTCTCCTGTATATAGTATATATCTGTGTGTCATCTCCCCTGTATATAGTATATACCTGTGTGTCATCTCCTCCTGTATATAGTATATATCTGTGTGTCATCTCCTCCTTTATTAGACCTTGTTCACACGTTATTTGGTCAGTATTTTTACCTCAGTATTTGTAAGCTAAATTGGCAGCCTGATAAATCCACAGCCAGCAGGAAGCCCTCCCCCTGGCAGTATATATTAGCTCACACATACACATAATAGACAGGTCATGTGACTGACAGCTGCCGCATTTCCTATATGGTACATGTGTTGCTCTTGTAGTTTGTCTGCTTATTAATCAGATTTTTATTTTTGAAGGATAATACCAGACTTGTGTGTGTTTTAGGGCGAGTTTCATGTGTCAAGTTGTGTGTGTGTTGAGTTGCGTGTGGCGACATGCATGTAGCGACTTTTGTGAGATGAGTTTTGTGTGGCGACATGCGTGTAGCAACTTTGTGTGTCAAGTTGCATGTGACAGGTTAGTGTAGCAAGTTGTGTGCAGCAAGATTTGCGCATGGCGAGTTTTGCGCATGGCGAGTTTTATGTGTCGTGCGTTTTGAGTATGTGCAAGTTTTGTGTGAGGCAACTTTTGCATGTGTTGCAACTTTTGTGCATGTGGCGAGTTTTCCATGAGGTGAGTTTTGCACGTGTGGCGAGTTTTGCGAGAGCCTAGTTTTGCATCTGGCGAGTTTTGCGCGTGGCGAGTTTTGAGCGGCGACTTTTGTGTTTCGACTTTTATGTGGCGAGGTTGGTGTATGTGTGGTGAAATGTGTGCTGAAGGTGATATGTGTTCAAGCACGTGGTAGTGTGTGGCGCATTTTGTGTGTGTGTTCATATCCCCGTGTGTGGTGAGTATCCCATGTCGGGGCCCCACCTTAGCAACTGTACGGTATATACTCTTTGGCGCCATCGCTCTCACTCTTTAAGTCCCCCTTGTTCACATCTGACAGCTGTCAATTTGCCTCCAAAACTTTTCCTTTTACTTTTTCCCCATTATGTAGATAGGGGCAAAATTGTTTGGTGAATTGGAACACTCGGGGTTAAAATGTCACCTCACAACATAGCCTATGATGCTCTCAGGGTCCAAACGTGTGACTGTGCAAAATTTTGTGGCTGTAGCTGCGACGGTGCAGATGCCAATCCCGGACATACACACACACATACACACACACATTCAGCTTTACAGTATATATTATATATATATATATATATATATATATATATATATATATATATATATACACTAGCTGTTTCCAGCCAGCTAACTCTCGGCACGCTCATTGCTATCTAATTAACGCTGCTGGTGGTTAACTTAAAGTAAATAATGACAACATTCAATAGCACTTATGCAGATGGTAAATTAACTTAAAATGAAGTTAATAACAATAATAATCATTAAAAATCTGAATAATACTAATAATACATTTTATTCACAGTGTAAAATCAATGATGTGTTGGGGGGCAGGATTATGTGTTGTAATGTGGTGGGGGCGGGATTATGTGTGGTAATGTGGTGGGGGGCGGGATTATGTGTGGTAATGTGGTGGGGGGCGGGATTTTGTGTGGTAATGTGCGGGGGCGGGATTATGTGTGGTAATGTGGTGGGGGGCGGGATTATGTGTGGTACTGTGGTGGGGGGCGGGATTATGTGTGGTAATGTGGTGGGGGCGGGATTATGTGTGGTAATGTGGTGGGGGGCGGGATTATGTGTGGTAATGTGGTGGGGGGTGGGATTATGTGTAGTAATGTGGTGGGGGACGGGATTATCTGTAGTAATGTGGTGGGGGGGCGGGATTATCTGTGGTCATGTGGTGGGCGGGCAGGATTATGTGTGGTCATGTGGTGGGCAGGATTATGTGTGGTAATGTGGTGGAGGGGCGGGATTGTGTGTGGTAATGTGGTGGGGGGCGGGATTATGTGTGGTAATGTGGTGGGGAGCGGGATTATGTGTGGTGATGTGGGGGGGCGGGATTGTGTGTGGTAATGTGGTGATGTGTGGTGTGGATTGTGTGTGGTAATGTGGTGGGGGCGGGATTGTGTGGTAATGGGGTGGGGGGCGGCATTGTGTGTGGTAATATGGTGGGTTGGCGGGATTGTGTGTGGTAATGTGGTGGGGGCGGGATTATGTGTGGTAATGTGGCGGGGGGCAGGATTATGTGTGGTAATATGGTGAGGGTGGGATTGTGTGTGGTAATGTGGTGAGGGTGGGATTGTGTGTGGTAATGTGGTGGGGGGCAGAGCTACTGTGCAGGGGGCAGGATTAGCAAGTAATCACGATGCCTCTTATATATATAGACTAGATGGTGGCCCGATTCTAACGTATCGGGTATTCTAGAATATGTAGGTAGTATATAGCACAGGCTACGTACTATATTGCACAGTGACGTATATAACACAACCGGCGTAGTATATAACATAGCTACGTAGTATATAACAGAGCTACGTAGTATGTAACACAGCGTACGTAGTATATAGCAGAGCTACATAGTATATAACATAGCCACGTAGTATATAACATAGCCATGTAGTGTATTGCACAGGTATGTAGTATATTGGTCAGTCATGTAGTATATAGCAGAGCCACGTAGTATATTGTAGAGCCACGTAGTATATTGCACAGGCACGTAGCATATAGCAGAGCCGCGTAGCATATAACAGTCACATAGTGTATTGCAGAGCTACGTAGTATATTGCCCAGTTACGTAGTATATTGCCCAGTTACATTCTATATTGCCCAGTGACGTAGTATATTGCTCAGTGACATAGTATACAGCACAGAGCCACATAGTATATTGCCCAGTGACGTAGTATACAGCACAGAGCCACGTAGTGTATTGGCCAGTCACGTAGTATATTGCCCAGCCACGTATGACACAGGTTAAAAAAATAAACATATACTCACCTTCCGCAGGCGCGTTGTAGCTCTGTCACCTGTGTGGGGTGCAGGCGGCAGCTTCCGGTCCCAGGGTGTGATGACGTCGCGGTCACGTGACCGTGTTGCGGTCAAATGTCGGTGATGTCACGGCAGGCCCTTGTCGCGCAGGACCTGTGATGACGTTGCGGTCACATGACCGTGTAGCGGTCACATGACCGTGACGTCACGGCAGGTCCTTTCCGCGCAGGACTTGTGATGACGTCGCGGTCACATGACCGTGACGTCATGGCAGGTCCTTCTGCCAGACCATCCTTGCCACCGGAATGTGCTGTGTGCATCACGAGGAGCGGGAAAGGCGGCGTAGGTGAGCATATAATCATTTTTTATTTTTTTAAATTATTTTTAACATTAGATGTTTTTACTATTGACGCTGCATAGGCTGCATCAATAGTAAAAAACTTGGTCACACAGGGTTAATAGCAGCGGTAACGTAGTGCGTTACCCGCGGCATAACGCGGTCCGTTACCGTCGGCATTAACCCTGTGTGAGCGGTGACCGGAGGGGTGTATGCGGGCGCCGGGCAGTGAGTGCGGGGAGTAAGGAGCGGCCATTTTCTTCCGGACTGTGCGCGTCGCTGATAGGTCGTGGGCGTTTTGCCACGACCAATCAGCGACTTGGATTCCATGACAGACAGAGGCCGCGACCAATGAATATCCGGGACAGACAGACGGAAGTACCCCTTAGACAATTATATAGTAGGATGTACAGTAGGGAAAAAAAGTATTTAGTCAGAGTCAGCCACCAATTGTGAAAGTTCTCCCACCTAAAAAAGATGAGAGAGGCCTGTAGTTGACATCATAGGTAGAGCACAACTATGAGAGTCAAAATGAGAAAACAAATCCAGAAAATCACCTTGTCTGATTTTGAAAAATTTATTTTTCAAATTATGGTGGGAAATAAGTATTTGGTCATTAACAAAAGTTCATCTCAATATTTTGTTGTATATCCTTTTTGGCAATGACAGAGGTCAAACATTTTCTGTAAGTCTTCACAAGGTTGGCACACACTGTTGGTGGTATGCTAGCCCATTCCTCCATGCAGATCTCCTCTAGTGCAGTGATGTTTTGGGCCTGTCGCTGGGCAACACAGACTTTCAACTTCATCCAAAGGTTTTCTATGGGGTTAAGATATGGAGACTGGCTAGGCCACTCCAGGACCTTCAGTGGCCGACTAAATACTTTTTCCCCGCTGTATACCATAATGAGGGACATATATATATATATATATATATATATATATATATATATATATATAGCCAGGTGCAAAATCTTGCATTGGAGCCCATCAGCCCATCATGCCAGCTGTCCAGCTTTGAGACCCAATAGTTGAAGGTCACAGAGTTATTAGGAAGTACGCTGGTTTTGTCGTCCAGATATTGCTTGACCATCTTTAAAACTTTTCCCTCTTTATCAAAAATCCCTGGTGATCAGGGCCTGGATGCTGGGAGGGTGTCTCTTTCTTTGGTTGAACAAGGAAACTTGCCCCCTGCCCCTACTGTTGTCTGATGGGAATTGTTTCAACATATTTTCCACAGTGTCCTTCTGGTATTAGTACCATTTTAGTAGACCTCTCTGGTTCAGGAAGGAGAGATGCAAGGTTCTCCTTGTAGCGTGGGTCCAGCAGGGTGAACAACCAGTACTCTTTTTTGGCCAAAATTGATGTAGCGTGAGGGTCATGGGAAAGGCAGTGATACATAAAGTCTGCCACATGTGCCAAGATCCCTACAGCCAATACATGCCTGTCTTCACCATGAGGACAACTCTCCATTTCCACCTCCTCCATCTCTTCCTCCTCATTCCCCCTCTCAGACCATCAACATAGGAGAGACGGGACGAAGCTCGTGTGAGTACTAGCCCCTGTTGCACTAGCTACTGTTCCTCCTCCTAATCAGGCTCCATCTCCTCATTGATATCCAATCTGCACTGTGCAGATGAGATGAGGCTGGGCTGGGTAGGATCTGCCTGTCTCATGTTTTCCTCCATCTCCACGTGGTCCACGTGCAAAGCTTCATGTTTAATTGTTAGCAACAACTGTTTAAGTAGGCACAGAATTGGGATTGTTGTGCTGATTATGGCGTTATCGCCGCTCGCCAGATTTGTGGAGTCCTCAAAGTCTTGGAGAACCGCACAAATGTCAGACATCCATGCTCACTCTTCAGTTGTTATGTGTGGAGGCTGACTCGAATACCGAGGGGCGTATGGGAGCTGGTAGTCCACAACTGACCTCTGCTGCTCACAAAGCCTTGCCAGAATGTACAGTGTGGATGTCCAGCACGGGTAGCACATGTGCCTGCCAGGGTGGGACTCTGCCCCGGCCTCCATAATGTGCACCCAGTGTACCATCAGGGAAATGTACCGTTCCTGGCCACAAGCGCTTGTCTATGTATCGGTTGTATAAGTGGACAATCCCAGTAAGTGCGTTGGTAAGTGCAAGGGTGATGTGTTCTCATCAGTGTTTACAAGCCTAAACAGTAACATTTCTATGGCAAGCAGCCTGGAAATGTGCCTGTTTAGTGTTTGGGCCTGTGGGTGGGTGGCTGAGAACTTTATTTTTCCTATCAATGCCTGGGGTAGGGATAGTGGAATGCTATGCTGCAACAAGGATTTGGAATTGCCTGAAGATGCTGCCTCAGAATGTGGTAGAACAGGTGCAGGGTGGGAGGCATCTGCACCAGTGTCATGGACAAGGGATTGGCAAGCACCCAACACAGGGGAAGAGGCAGTGGTGTCACCCAATGGCACCAATTGTGGACCCAGGCATTCTGCCCATTGAGTCAGGTGCTGAAATGGAATGTGTCTGAGCATGCTGGTGGTGGTTAGGCTCTTAGTGGTCAGGTCTCTGCTAATCTTGGCATGGCACAGTTGCAAATGACCATTTTTTTGGTCTCATAACTCTCTTTAAAAACATCCCAGACAGGGGAACACCTAACTCTTTGATGGAGAAATTCATGAGTGTCGGTGCTCTGCAGGACAGTTGCACGCTTTCTCCCTCTGGTCACCCCTCTGCCTCTTCTTACCTGTTTCGTTGCTGCCAATCCCTCCCCTCAGCACTGCTGTCCTCTCTCTGCATGCCAGCTTCCCAGGTTTGATCAGAGACTTCATCATCCACCACCTCATCTTCCACCATGGTCCTCCTGACTTGATGACTTAACAGCAACCTGACTTATCGGCAAATGTGTTTCATTATCATCAAAATTTGCCATTCCCTACAGTTATCTTCTTGTGACTGTGGTTGCTCTAAGTTTTGTGCATCACTAAACAGCTTGTCCTCTTGTCCCTCTTGGAGCATGCAGGATGAGAGGCCACAATCAAGAAATGATTAAAAGAGCTCCTTGGAGTGTCCTAGTGTGGGATCACTGATCTTCTGGGACTCGACATGGTGGGAGGAAGGAAGATCAGGGTGAGGATTAAGTGATCTAGAGATTCAGAAGGTGAGACTGGACCATGTGGAAGACTAGGTGGTGCTGCCAAGCATGCTGGAAGCATTATTTGCTATTCAACCGACCACCTGTTTGCACTGCTCTGTCTTCAGAAGTGGTGTCCTGTGCCTCCTTGAAAAGTGGGACAGTAAGCTATGTGTCATGGATGGGCGTGTTGCTTGCGTTCCAGCAACAGGCGCAGTCCCACCTGCCCCATGTCCTCGCCATCTGCATGCACCATCATCCATAATTCCCCTTTCCTTACTGCACGCTTTATGCATTTTGTAATTCCTAGGTCTTTGCAAACCAAGTTTCCTTGATTAATTGAACTTAAAAATGTTGTAATAACTTTTGTCTCCAGTATAAAGCCAAGCTGTTTTTAAAAACTTCAAACCATTGTAATTTCACACAAAGCACATTAAAATGTATGAATGACAATAGTCAATTTTTGGAACAAACAATGTAGTTAACTATAGCGGGCCAAGCGTTTTTTAAAAGTTTTAAACCACTGTAATTTTAGGCAAAGCGTATTCAACTGTATTGATGACAATAGTTAATTTTTTCATCCCCCAAAAAAATTATGGTCACCAGCAGCAGGTATATATTTAGCAGCGGACTGCAAAGCCCTAAGCCCGGCCTACAGGCTGTATTCAGCCACTCTCTTTAATCCAGCGGTTTTCTCTAGGCTGCATTCAGAATGTATCTCGTAGAAACAGAAAAAGAATGAGATTAGCACTTAGAAGGACTTTTAGTTTGATGGTTTAGCATTAGCACCAGTAGCACCACTAGAGGACGCTGATGAAACTGTGTACACACAGACCTGTACAACTAATCTCTTCCCTGAGCTGTGCAATGGCATTAGTAAGCCGAGCGTGGCAGCTCCAGTCCTTTTATAATGAGGTATTGTGGCCAGTCAATAACAGTAATGCCACTACTAAGATGGCTACAGCATTACAGTGACTGGAAGGCATTCCTCTCATGTTTGTTGGCTGTGTAACAGATGCCAAACATGCGACGCAGTGATTTGAGCATTCAATCTGAGCACCAGCCAATGCTCGATGAGTGCTGAGCATATCTGACCACCTAGATACTCGAGTCATATCCGAGCATGACAGAGCACATCCGCTCATCACTGGTGTTTACATGAATAAATAGCAGAGAGGCAGATATACACAGGAATAGTATTTATCCATATGCATTTACATTTATAAGCAAACTTGTAACTTGCTTTCAGAATTGCAGTTCACAGATATAGGAAAGATGAATAAATAAACTGGTAACTTGCTTGTAGGCAACATGAGGTTACACACATGAATAGCAGAAATGTGCAGCAAACTGCTAGCTTGCTTTCGCTGGTGCAGTTACACAGGAATAGAAATAGAACAGATGTATAGTCTGTAGGGATTTCACTCACTCAGGTGCGATGGCTGACACTCAGGAGGCACGTTCCTTTAAAGTTCACAGGGTTTATTACGTCATAAACCACATGGAAAAATAACAGCAAACAAATAGCCTTAAGTTCAGGAAAAGCAAAACAAAGTGTCCAGTCCACCAGGCTCAGTCCTGTAGCCTTAACACACTCAGGAGGGTTTCACCTCCACACATATCCCCTGTGTTAAGCATTTGCCTGTCTTATATAGAGCTAACCACACCCAGTAACCCATCACATGATTAGCCATGTGGTCTGACATCACCACAGGTCCTGGAACACACATATATACATGGTTATATACAACAAAGAAATACTCCGGGCTACATTACAGCAACAAGGCACTTATGTGGCACATACCTCCCGTCGACTACACACTCTTTAGCCATGCTACAAGTCATACTGCTACCTTGCCTCCTGAGTTGAGGTTGCGCACAGGAGCAGTGTATGTATGTATATATACATATATATACAGTACAGACCAAAAGTTTGGACACACCTTCTCATTTAAAGATTTTTCTGTATTTTCATGACTATGAAAATTGTAAATTCACACTGAAGGCATCAAAACTATGAATTAACGCATGTGGAATTATATACTTAACAAAAAAGTGTGAAACAACTTAAAATATGTCTTATATTCTAGGTTCTTCAAAGTAGCCACCTTTTGCTTTGATGACTGCTTTGCACACTCTTGGCATTCTCTTGATGAGCTTCAAGAGGTATTCAATGGAAATGCTCTTCCAACAATCTTGAAGGAGTTCCCAGAGATTAGCACTTGTTGGTCCTTTTGCCTTCACTCTGCGGTCCAGCTCACCCCAAACCATCTCGATTGGGTTCAGGTCTGGTGACTGTGGAGGCCAGGTCATCTGGCATAGCACCCCATCACTCTCCTTCTTGGTCAAATAGCCCTTACACAGCCTGGAGGTGTGTTTGGGGTCATTGTCCTGTAGAAAAATAAACGATGGTCCAACCAAACGCAAATCGGATGGAATAGCATGCCACTGCAAGATGCTGTGGTAGCCATGCTGGTTCAGTGTGCCTTCAATTTTGAATAAATCCCCAACAGTGTCACCAGCAAAGCACCCCCACATCATCACACCTCCTCCTCCATGCTTCACGGTGGGAACCGGGCATGTAGAGTCCATCCATTCACCTTTTCTGCGTCGCACAAAGACACGGTGGTTGGATCTCAAATTTGGACTCATCAGACCAAAGCACAGATTTGCAATGGTCTAATGTCCATTCTTTGTATTCTTTAGCCCAAACAAGTCTCTTCTGCTTGTTGCCTGTCCTTAGCAGTGGTTTCCTAGCAGCTATTTTACGATGAAGGCTGTTGTGAATTAGACTTTTTTGGCTCCCTCTTGTGGTCACTAGTGATATGACTCTGGGATTGTCTTTCCTCCGTTTGGCACCCACCTGGGTCGTTAGTCCAGGGGTGTTGCTATATAAACTTCATGGTTTCTCAGTCCAGTGCCTGGCATCGTTGTAATCAGTTCCTTTCTGTTTGCTCCTGTCTGCTGGTCTTGGATCTTGCAAAATTAAGCTAAGTCCTGCTTCCTTGTTTTTTGGTTATTTGCTTTGCTCTTATTTTTTGTCCAGCTTGTACTAAATGTGATTCCTGATTTTGCTGGAAGCTCTAGGGGGCTGGTGTTCTCCCCCCGGGCCGTTAGACGGTTCAGGGGTTCTTGAATATCCAGCGTGGAAATTTTGATAGGGTTTTTGCTGACCATATAAGTCATCTTACTATATTCTGCTATTAGTCAATGGGCCTCTCTTTGCTAAATATCTAGTTCATTCTTACGTTTGTCTTTTCTCCTTACCTCACCGTTATTATTTGTTGGGGGCTTGTATCCAACTTTTGGGGTCTTTTCTCTGGAGGCAAGAAAGGTCTATCTTTTCCCTTCTAGGGTTAGTTAGTTCTCCGGCTGGCGCGAGACGTCTAGAACCAACGTAGGCACGTTCCCCGGCTGCTGCTATTTGTGGTGCTAGGATTAGATATATGGTCAGCCCAGTTACCACTGCCCTATGAGCTGGTTTTTTGTGTTTGCAGACTTGGTATGTACTTTTGAGACCTTCTGCCATTGGGGTCATAACAGTATGCCAGGCCAAGGTTGAATGTTTAATGCATTACAGAAGTGGGATTACAAGAAAGGAAAGTCTGAGTTTTTTTTTTTTTCTTTCCTCTCTTTTTTCCTCCCCTTTACCTCTGAGTGGCTTGTGCTTGCTGCAGACATGAATGTCCAGACTTTGATTACAAGTGTGGATCAGCTTGCTGCTCGTGTGCAGGGCATACAAGATTTTGTTACCAGTAGTCCAATGTCTGAACCTAAAATACCTATTCCTGAACTGTTCTCTGGAGACCGATTTAAGTTTAGGAATTTCAGGAATAATTGTAAATTGTTTCTATCTCTGAGACCCCGTTCATCTGGAGACTCAGCTCAGCAAGTTAAAATTGTTATCTCTTTCTTACGGGGCGACCCTCAGGATTGGGCCTTCTCGCTAGCGCCAGGAGATCCGGCATTGGCAAATATTGATGCGTTTTTTCTGGCGCTCGGATTGCTTTACGAGGAACCCAATCTTGAAATTCAGGCAGAAAAAGCCTTGCTGGCTATTTCTCAGGGTCAGGATGAAGCTGAAGTGTATTGCCAAAAATTTCGGAAATGGTCCGTGCTTACTCAGTGGAATGAGTGCGCTCTGGCCGCAAATTTCAGAAATGGCCTTTCTGAAGCCATTAAGAATGTGATGGTGGGTTTCTCCATTCCTACAGGTCTGAATGATTCCATGGCGCTGGCTATTCAAATTGACCGGCGTTTGCGGGAGCGCAAAGCCGCAAATCCTCTGGTGGTGTTGTCTGAACAAACACCTGATTTAATGCAATGTGGTAGAATTCAGACTAGAAATGAACGGAAAAATCATAGACGTCAGAATGGGTTGTGTTTTTACTGTGGTGATTCTACACATGTTATATCAGCATGCTCTAAACGCCTAGCTAGGGTTGTTAGTCCTGTCGCCATTGGTAATTTGCAACCTAAATTTATTTTGTCTGTGACTTTAATTTGCTCATTGTCCTCCTACCCTGTTATGGCGTTTGTGGATTCAGGTGCTGCCCTGAGTCTTATGGATCTGTCGTTTGCCAAGCGCTTTGGTTTTGTTCTTGAGCCGTTGGTAAATCCTATCCCTCTTAGAGGTATTGATGCTACGCCATTGGCGGAAAATAAACCGCAGTTTTGGACACAGGTAACCATGTGCATGACTCCTGAACATCGGGAGGTGATTCGTTTTCTTGTTCTGCATAAAATGCATGATTTGGTCGTTTTGGGTCTGCCATGGTTACAGACCCATAATCCAGTCTTGGATTGGAAGGCAATGTCTGTGTCAAGTTGGGGCTGTCAGGGAATTCATGGTGATTCCCCGCCGGTGTCTTTTGCTTCCTCTACTCCTTCGGAAGTTCCTGAGTATTTGTCTGATTACCAGGATGTATTCAGCGAGTCCAGGTCCAGTGTTCTTCCTCCTCATAGGGACTGTGACTGCGCTATAGATTTGATTCCAGGTAGTAAATTTCCTAAGGGAAGATTATTTAATCTGTCTGTACCTGAGCATACCGCAATGCGTTCGTATATCAAGGAATCTCTGGAGAAGGGGCATATCCGTCCATCCTCTCCCCCTCTTGGTGCGGGATTCTTTTTTGTGGCCAAGAAGGACGGATCTTTGAGACCTTGTATTGACTATCGGCTTCTGAATAAAATCACTGTTAAATTTCATTATCCTTTGCCTCTGTTGTCGGACTTGTTTGCCCGGATTAAAGGTGCCAAGTGGTTCACCAAGATAGATCTTCGTGGTGCGTACAACCTTGTGCGCATTAAGCAAGGAGATGAATGGAAAACTGCATTTAATACGCCCGAAGGTCATTTTGAGTACTTGGTGATGCCTTTCGGGCTCTCTAATGCTCCTTCAGTGTTTCAGTCCTTTATGCATGATATTTTCCGGAAGTATCTGGATAAATTTATGATTGTTTATCTGGATGATATTCTGTTTTTTTCTGATGATTGGGACTCGCATGTAGAGCAGGTCAGGATGGTGTTTCAGGTTTTGCGTGAGAATGCTTTGTTTGTTAAGGGCTCAAAGTGTCTCTTTGGAGTACAGAAGGTTCCCTTTTTGGGTTTTATTTTTTCCCCTTCTGCGGTGGAGATGGACCCAGTCAAGGTCCGAGCTATTCATGATTGGACTCAACCCACGTCAGTTAAGAGTCTTCAGAAGTTCTTGGGTTTTGCTAACTTCTACCGTCGTTTTATCGCTAATTTTTCTAGTGTTGTTAAACCTTTGACGGATATGACCAAGAAAGGTTCTGGTGTTGCTAACTGGGCTCCTGCAGCCGTGGAAGCCTTTCAAGAGTTGAAGCGCCGGTTTACTTCGGCGCCTGTTTTGTGCCAGCCTGATGTCTCACTTCCCTTTCAGGTTGAAGTGGATGCTTCTGAGATTGGGGCAGGGGCCGTTTTGTCGCAGAGAGGCCCTGGTTGCTCTGTAATGAGACCATGTGCTTTTTTCTCTAGGAAGTTTTCGCCTGCTGAGCGGAATTATGATGCTGGCAATCGGGAGTTGTTAGCCATGAAGTGGGCATTTGAGGAGTGGCGTCATTGGCTCGAGGGTGCTAAGCATCGTGTGGTGGTCTTGACTGATCACAAAAATCTGATGTATCTCGAGTCTGCTAAACGCCTGAATCCTAGACAAGCCCGCTGGTCATTGTTTTTCTCCCGTTTTGACTTTGTGGTCTCGTATTTACCAGGTTCAAAGAATGTGAAGGCTGATGCTCTTTCAAGGAGCTTTGTGCCTGACTCTCCTGGAGTCGCAGAACCTGTTGGTATTCTCAAAGAGGGAGTTATCCTGTCAGCCATTTCTCCGGATTTGCGACGTGTGTTGCAGAGATTTCAGGCTGGTAGACCTGACTCTTGTCCACCTGACAGACTGTTTGTTCCTGATAAGTGGACCAGCAGAGTCATTTCCGAGGTTCATTCCTCGGTGTTGGCAGGGCATCCGGGAATTTTTGGCACCAGAGATCTGGTGGCTAGGTCCTTTTGGTGGCCTTCCTTGTCACGGGATGTGCGGTCATTTGTGCAGTCCTGTGGGACTTGTGCTCGAGCTAAGCCTTGCTGTTCTCGTGCCAGCGGGTTGCTCTTGCCCTTGCCTGTCCCGAAGAGGCCTTGGACACACATTTCCATGGATTTCATTTCAGATCTTCCGGTGTCTCAGGGCATGTCTGTCATCTGGGTGGTATGTGATCGCTTTTCCAAGATGGTCCATTTGGTATCTTTGCCTAAGCTGCCTTCCTCTTCCGATCTGGTTCCTTTGTTCTTTCAGAATGTGGTTCATTTACACGGCATTCCTGAGAATATTGTGTCTGACAGAGGATCCCAGTTTGTTTCCAGGTTCTGGCGATCCTTTTGTGCTAAGATGGGCATTGATTTGTCGTTTTCGTCTGCCTTTCATCCTCAGACTAATGGACAAACGGAGCGAACTAATCAGACTCTGGAGGCTTATTTGAGGTGTTTTGTTTCTGCAGATCAGGATGATTGGGTGACCTTCTTGCCGTTGGCTGAGTTTGCCCTTAATAATCGGGCTAGTTCCGCTACTTTGGTTTCGCCATTTTTTTGCAACTCTGGTTTCCATCCTCGTTTTTCCTCGGGACATGTGGAGCCTTCTGACTGTCCTGGGGTAGATTCCGTGGTGGATAGGTTGCAGCGGATCTGGAATCATGTGGTGGACAACTTGAAGTTGTCACAGGAGAAGGCTCTGCGTTTTGCCAACCGCCGCCGCGGTGTGGGTCCCCGACTTCGTGTTGGGGATTTGGTATGGCTGTCTTCTCGATTTGTTCCTATGAAGGTCTCCTCTCCTAAATTTAAGCCTCGCTTCATCGGTCCTTACAAGATATTGGAAATCCTTAATCCTGTGTCCTTTCGCTTGGATCTTCCGGTGTCGTTTGCCATTCACAACGTGTTCCATAGGTCTTTGTTGCGGCGGTACGTTGTACCTGTGGTTCCTTCTGTTGAGCCTCCTGCTCCGGTGTTGGTTGAGGGCGAGTTGGAGTACGTGGTGGAGAAGATCTTGGATTCTCGTCTCTCCAGGCGGAGGCTTCAGTATCTGGTCAAGTGGAAGGGCTATGGTCAGGAAGATAATTCCTGGGTGGTTGCCTCTGATGTGCATGCTGCCGATTTAGTTCGTGCCTTTCACGCTGCTCATCCTGATCGCCCTGGTGGTCTTGGTGAGGGTTCGGTGACCCCTCCTTAAAGGGGGGGTACTGTTGTGAATTAGACTTTTTTGGCTCCCTCTTGTGGTCACTAGTGATATGACTCTGGGATTGTCTTTCCTCCGTTTGGCACCCACCTGGGTCGTTAGTCCAGGGGTGTTGCTATATAAACTTCATGGTTTCTCAGTCCAGTGCCTGGCATCGTTGTAATCAGTTCCTTTCTGTTTGCTCCTGTCTGCTGGTCTTGGATCTTGCAAAATTAAGCTAAGTCCTGCTTCCTTGTTTTGTTGGTTATTTGCTTTGCTCTTATTTTTTGTCCAGCTTGTACTAAATGTGATTCCTGATTTTGCTGGAAGTTCTAGGGGGCTGGTGTTCTCCCCCCGGGCCGTTAGACGGTTCGGGGGTTCTTGAATATCCAGCGTGGAAATTTTGATAGGGTTTTTGCTGACCATATAAGTCATCTTACTATATTCTGCTATTAGTCAGTGGGCCTCTCTTTGCTAAATATCTAGTTCATTCTTACGTTTGTCTTTTCTCCTTACCTCACCATTATTATTTGTTGGGGGCTTGTATCCAACTTTTGGGGTCTTTTCTCTGGAGGCAAGAAAGGTCTATCTTTTCCCTTCTAGGGTTAGTTAGTTCTCCGGCTGGCGCGAGACGTCTAGAACCAACGTAGGCACGTTCCCCGGCTGCTGCTATTTGTGGTGCTAGGATTAGATATATGGTCAGCCCAGTTACCACTGCCCTATGAGCTGGTTTTTTGTGTTTGCAGACTTGGTATGTACTTTTGAGACCCTCTGCCATTGGGGTCATAACAGAAGGCCTGCTGCACAAAGTCTCCTCTTAACAGTTGTTGTTGAGATGTGTCTGCTGCTAGAACTCTGTGTGGCATTGACCTGGTCTCTAATCTGAGCTGCTGTTAACCTGCTATTTCTGAGGCTGGTGACTCAGATAAACATATCCTCAGAAGCAGAGGTGACTCTTGGTCTTCCTTTCCTGGGGCGGTCCTCATGTGAGCCAGTTTCTTTGTTGAGCTTGATGGTTTTTGCAACTGAACTTGGGGACACTTTCAATGTTTTTCCAATTTTTTGGACTGACTGACCTTCATTTCTTAAAGTAATTATGGCCACTCGTTTTTCTTTACTTAGCTGCTTTTTTCTTGCCATAATACAAATTCTAACAGTCTATTCAGTAGAACTATCAGCTGTGCATCAACCAGACTTCTGCTCAATCCTCAACCCCATTTATAAGGCAAGAAATCCCACTTATTAAACCTGACAGGGCACACCTGTGAAGTGAAAACGATTTCCGGTGAGTACCTCTTGAAGCTGATCAAGAGGATGCCAAGAGTGTGCAAAGCAGTCATCAAAGCAAAAGGTGGCTACTTTGAAGAACCTAGAATATAAGACATATTTTCAGTTGTTTCACACTTTTTTGTTAAGTATATAATTCCACATGTGTTAATTCATAGTTTTGATGCCTTCAGTGTGAATTTACAATTTTCATAGTCATGAAAATACAGAAAAATCTTTAAATGAGAAGGTGTGTCCAAATTTTTGGTCTGTACTGTATATATTATACAGTATATATCTATAATATAACGGTGGGAGTGTCACTGTGTCCGAAGCCTTTATAGACTACGCAAGCGCGACACACCGCGCCTGCGCAGTCTGGACCAGAGTGACGCAGCCAAATTTACTTATACCGGCCATGGGGGCTCCATGGTCCCCTGCTTACCCCTGATATACCGGCCATGGGGGCTCCACACACCCCTGTATCCCCCCCAATATACCGGCTCTGTGCTCTGTAGCTCCGGTCAGGATAGATGTAGATCCCAGCGGAGCTCCAGGACCTTCGATGATGTCAACCACCATGTGACCAGTGACACGAGTGGGCGGAGTCAGCCCTCCGCTGTGCACTGTACTGCCGCACTCACACAGTACAGCCACACTCAGCCGCACTCACACAGTACAGCCACACTCGGCCGCACTCACACAGTACAGCCACACTCAGCCGCACTCACACAGTACAGCCACACTCGGCCGCACTCACACAGTACAGCCACACTCAGCCTCAGTCTCACAGTACAGCCACACTCAGCCTCAGTCTCACAGTACAGCCCCACTCAGCCGCACTCACACAGTACAGCCACACTCGGCCGCACTCACACAGTACAGCCACACTCAGCCGCACTCACACAGTACAGCCACACTCGGCCGCACTCACACAGTACAGCCACACTCGGCCGCACTCACACAGTACAGCCACACTCGGCCGCATTCACACAGTACAGCCACACTCAGCCGCACTCACACAGTACAGCCACACTCAGCCGCACTCACACAGTACAGCCACACTCAGCCGCACTCACACAGTACAGCCACACTCAGCCTCAGTCTCACAGTACAGCCCCACTCAGCCGCACTCACACAGTACAGCCACACTCGGCCGCACCCACACAGTACAGACACACTCGGCCGCACTCACACAGTACAGCCACACTCAGCCGCACTCACACAGTACAGCCACACTCGGCCGCATTCACACAGTACAGCCACACTCAGCCGCACTCACACAGTACAGCCACACTCGGCCGCACTCACACAATACAGCCACACTCGGCCGCACTCCCACAGTACAGCCACACTCGGCCGCACTCCCACAGTAAAGCCACACTCAGCCGCATTCACACTGTACTGCCGCACTCACACAGTACAGCCACACTCAGCCGCACTCACACAGTACAGCCACACTCGGCCGTACTCACACAGTACAGCCACACTCAGCCGCACTCACACTGCACTGCCGCATTCACACAGTACAGCCACACTCAGCCGCACTCACACAATACAGCCACACTTGGCTGCACTCACACAGTATAGCCACACTCGGCCGCACTCACACAGTATAGCTGCACTCACACAGTACAGCCACACTTGGCCCCACTCACACAGTACAGCCACACTCGGCCGCACTCGCACAGTACAGCCACACTCGTCCGCACTCACACAGTACAGCCACACTCGGCCGCACTCACACAGTACAGCCACACTCGGCCGCACCCACACAGTACAGACACACTTGGCCGCACTCACACAGTACAGCCACACTCGGCCGCACTCACACAGTACAGCCACACTCGGCCGCACTCACACAGTACAGCCACACTCGGCCGCACTCACACAGTACAGCCGCACTCACACAGTACAGTCACGCTCAGTATAGCTGCACTCAGGCAGTACAGCCACACTCAGTATAGCCGCACTCAGGCAGCACAGCCGCGCTCAGTATAACCGCACTCAGGCAGTACAGCTGCGCTCAGTATAGCCGCACTCAGGCATTACAACCGCGCTCAATTTAGCCGCATTCATACAGTACAGCCATGCTCAGTATAGCCAGCGGCACTCAGGCAGTTCAGCCACACTCAGTATAGCCCCATTTAGGCAGTACAGCAACACTCAGTATAGCCGCACTCAGGCAGTATAGCCGCACTCCGGCAGTATAGCCGCACTCATACAGTATAGTCACGCTCAGTATAACCGCATTCAGGCAGTACAGCCACGCTCAGTATAGCTGCATTCAGGCAGTACAGCCACGCTCAGTATAGCCGCACTCAGGCAGTACAGCCACACTCAGTATAGCTGCACTCATGCAGTACAGCCACGCTCAGTATAGCCGCATTCAGGCAGTACAGCCACACTCAGTATAGCCGCACTCAGGCAGTACAGCCACACTCAGTATAGCCGCACTCAGGCAGCACAGCCACGCTCAGTATAGCCACACTCAGGCAGCACAGCCGCACTCAGTATAGCCACACTCAGGCAATACATCCACGCTCAGTATGGCCGCACTCTGGCAGTACAGCCACACTCAGTATAGCCGCGCTCATACAGTACAGCCGTACTCAGTATAGCCGCACTCAAGCAGTAAAGCAGCAGCACTCACTACAGCCGCACTCAGGCAGTTCAACTGCACTCAGTATAGCTGCACTCACGCTGTACAGCCACACTCAGTATAGCCGCACTCAAGCAGTACAGCCGCACTCAGTACAGACACACAGGCAGTACAGCTGCACTCAGTATGGCCACACTCAGTATAGCCGCACTCAGTACAACCGTACTCAAGCAGTAATGCAGCAGCATTCAGTACAGCCGCACTCAGGCAGTTCAGCCGCCCTCAGTACAGCTGCACTCAGGCAGTACAGCCGCACTCGGTATAGCTGCGCTCAAGCAGTACAGCCACACTCAGTATAGCCACACTCAGGCAGTACATCCACACTCAGTATAGCCGCACTCAGGCAGTACAGCTGTACTCAGTACAGCCGCACTCAGTACAGCCGCACTCAGGCAGTAGAGCCGCACTCAGGTAGTAGAGCCGGAGAGAGAGAAATAGCAGCATATGACAGAATGGGGGCGCAGAATGGGTGCAGCACATTACAGAATGGGGGTGCAGGAAGGGAGCAGCACATGACAGGATGGGGGGGCGCAGGATGGGAGCAGCACATGACAGGATGGGGGCGCAGGATGGGAGCAGCACATGACAGAATGGGGGAGCAGGATGGGAGCAGCACATGACAAGATGGGGGTGCAAGATGGGAGCACATGACAGGATGGGGCGCAGGATGGGAGCACATGACAGGATGGGGACGCTGGATGGAGCACCACATACCAGGAAGACCATATGCCAATATAAAAGTTCGCCACCTGGGCGTAGAACGGGTTCAATAGCTAGTATATATATATATATATATATATATATATATATATATATATACAGTATATATATATATATATATATATATATATATATATATATATAAATATGCAAACTGGAAACTTGCTTGCAGAGTTGCAGTTACACACATGAAATGTAGAAACCCATAAGCCAACTGGTAAATTTCTTGCAGAGATGTTCTTGCATACTGGAATAGTAGAGATGTGTAAGCAAACTGGTAACTTGCTTGCAAATACTGTATATGCTTACACATATGAATAGAGCGCCCCCAGACGCAGGGCCGCAGGGTACTCAGTACCGGGCCTCTCTGTCTCGGTCCTGGGGTTGTCACGGTGGCTAGACCCGGTCCGTGACCCTGCTAAGGGGCGTCCAATGAAAGATGTGATGGTGGTGCGTGGTGCAAGTCGCGATGAATAACGAGGACACAGGGTTGCAGTCTCTTTACCTCTTTACTGAAGGCTTCAGGATCCGCAATCCAGAGCACTGCTAACAGGGCTGGCTGAGACCGGACGGTCCGAAGGCACCTCCAGAGTTCCCTTTGCAGGTGGAAATCAGTGCCTACCTTCTAGCACCTGTGTGTTGTAGTATCTCCCTGCTGAGCACCACGGGATAGTCCTCACAACTGTTGTGTCTGTTCTGATGTTATTTCTCACAACTCGTATCTGTTCTGATGTTCTTCTCCGTCCCCCAGATGATATGGCTAGGACGCACCCGTATGACGGGTAGGCCTGGAGTTCTTCCGGGACCCTAGAGTCGCCCCTCTCCCACTGTTGCCCCCTATGTCTGCTTAGGTGAGACAGCCAACCTATAGTTAACTGTCCTGCCGTTGGTTTGAAGTATTGCTTGGAGCCTAATACTTCCTCGGCGTTCCGGCCACCGGCTACGCGCCTCAGTAGGATGTTGCCTCGGTCTTACGGCACGACTCCTACTGGCTTTATCTCCTTTGTGCTGCAATCTCGTTTCTCACTTCTCCACAATAAACCTCGCTTCTTGTCCTTTCTTAGGATACCGCCGCGATGAAGTGCAGGCGCGGTTCCGTAACGTTCTGTTCTGTTCGCTAGGCCTCTGTCAGGATCCCACCCCTGACAGGGACCCCTCTGAATCTTCCCCCGCAACACCCTCTGCCACAGGATGTTGCCTGGTTCCAACCCAGTCAGCTTCTCTCTAACTTTCTGTCTGACCCCCAGTTTTACCAGATTGTGAGGAGTGGCCTAATCATAGAACCCTTTGCTCCCCCTGGTGGCCAGAGCGTGACGTGTACTGGTGTCTGTGATACCTGGTCAGGTGAACTCCTTATGTGCCATCAGACGTACCATAGCCCCCTTAGCGGCGGAGCATCAGTACTGCAACGACCAGGACTCTGGGGCGCTGCATGAACAACAAAGAAGTATAGGCAAGCTGCTAACTTGCTTTCAGTGATGTGCTTACACTCAGGAAAAGCAGAGGTGTATAGGCAATATAGGCAATTTACTTGCAGAAATATGGTTACATACGAGTAGGAAAGACTTTTAAGCAAACTGGCAACTTGTTTGCAGAAATGTGGTTATTAATAGAAACAAATATATATAAGCAAACTGGCAACTTGTTTGCAGAAATGTGGTTATTAATAGGAACAAATATATATAAGCAAACTGGTAAATTGCTTGCAGAGTTGTGGTTGCATACAGAAATAGCAGAGAAATATAGGCAAACTGGTAACTTGTTGGTAGAGATGTGTTTATACACATGAATAGCAAAGATGTATATGCAAACTGGTAACTTCCTTGCAGAAATGTTGTTACACAAAGTAATTGCTGAGATATATAGGCAAACTAATAACTTACTTACAGATATTCGGTTACACATAAGAATAGCAGAGATAGCTATGTAGGAAAACTGGTGGCTTGGTTGCAGAGAACAGCAGTGTAGCAAAACAGCATCAGGTTGGTAGCTTGGTAACTTAAGATTAAGTAGTATCTGGTCCCTGAGTTTCAGACAGTAGCACCTGGAAAGATAACTAGACACCTGGCTGGAGCAGTGGTACTTGATTAGCTATAGGAGCAACATGGCAGATATGACAACCTACATGGTGAGCTGCAGCATGTGCTACATGTTCACAGATCGACCAGAATCCAGAGGGCGCCTCACCGCAACTCAATGTAAGTACAGATCACTCAGCTTTCCTTTCAGCACCTGGGGCTTACAGACACGAGCGAGTGCTTTAGCGCAGCTCCTGCCTGTAAAATAATTAACCCCTTCAGATGGATTACCTCGTGGGACCTGACAGTTCATCAGAGAGGGTATGTATATTGTGGGTTTATTATTTTGCCAAGCGAGGGTGTTCCGGATGGATTGAGAGAACAATAAAATACTAAAACAACCTGTGTGTTTATTTCATTAAAATACTTTTTAATAATGTGTGTGTTTTTTAACCCTTTCATACAATTGGATTAATAATGGATAGGTGACATAATTGACACCTCTCCATTATTAATCTGGCTTAATGTCACCTTACAATAGCAAGGTGACATTAACCCTTTATTACCCCATAGCCCACCGCTACAGGGAGTGGGAAAAGAGTGGCCAAGTGCCAGAATAGGCGCATCTTCCATATGTGCCTTTTCTGGGGTGGCTGGGGGCAGATGTTTGTAGCCAGGGGGGGCCAATAACCATGGATCCTCTCCTGGCTATTAATATCTGCCCTCAGTCACTGGCTTTACCGCTCTGGCGGAGAAAATTGCGCGGGAGCCCACGCCAATTTTTTCCGCAATTTAACCCTTAAATTTAATAGCTACAGCGCCGAAATTTTGCACATACACACTACTAACATTAGTAGTGAGGAATATGCAAAAAAAAGGGGGATATGAGATGGTTTACTGTATGTAAACCATGTCTCATATCCTGTCGGGTTTGGGAAGGAGAAATGAGAAGCCGGCAATTGAATTACCGGCTTTTAACATATCTCGTGCGGAATTAAATATAAATACAGAATATATATATATGTGTCTCAATGACATATATATATATATATGTATACTGTATATATGTTTTAACGAACATTTGAGCACATAAATCCATTAGATGTCGGTTTTGCAAGCCTGCGAGAAAATCTCGGCATACGGATGTCACACGGATGTCAAAGGGATCATTTGATGCGAGGAAATCGCATCCTCGCACTGCACACGGATCAATGTTTTGGAAACATTTGTGCGATTCTCGTCCGTGAAAAACGGACCGTTTTTTTATACGTTGTGTGTGTCCCCGGCCTTTGACACAGTATTGACATGGTAGGCATGGTATCTAATAGACCTGACAGAATAACAAATCTGCAGGTCATCGGGCACCTAGGAAATAGCGACCACAATATTGTGCAGTTTCACTTGTCTTTCACTAGGGGGACTTGTCAGGGAGTCACAAAAACACTGAACTTTAGGAAGGCAAAGTTTGACCAACTAAGGCTACTTTCACACTAGCGTTAACTGCAATACGTCGCAAATGCGTCGTTTTGCCGAAAATACGCATCCAGCAAAAGTTCTTGCTGGATACGTTTTTTCGTCATAGACTAACATTAGCGACGCATTGCAAAACGTCGCGTCCGTTTTGCAACGCTTGGGCGTGTGGTAGCGGACCGTCGGGAGAAAAAAACGTTACATGTAACTTTTTTGCTCCCGACGGTCCGCTTTTTCCGACCGCGCATGCGCGGCCGGAACTCCGCCCCCACCTCCCCGCACTTCCCCGCACCTCACAATGGGGCAGCGGATGCGTGGGAAAAATGCATCCGCTGCCCACGTTGTGCGGCGGAGACCACGCTAGCGTCGGGAACCTCGGCCCGACGCACAGCGACGGGTTGTTCCCGACGCTAGTGTGAAAGTAGCCTTAGAGATCAATATCCTCAGATATATGAATGCAGATAATAAATGGGAAGTGTTTGAGAACATCCTAAATAGGCACTGTAAGCGGTTTATACCTTGTGGGAATAAAAGGACAAGAAATAGGAAAAACCCAATGTGACTAAACAAAGAAGTAAGAGGGGCAAGTAACAGTAAAAAGAAAGCATTTAAACCACTAAAGCAGGATGGCACAGTTGAAGCTCTAAAAAACTATACAGAGAAAATACTTTATCTAAAAAACTAATTAAAGCTGCCAAAAAGGAAACAGAGAAGCACAATGATAAGGAGAGTAAAACTAATCCCAAACTGTTCTTCAACTATATCAATAGTAAACGAGTCATAAGTGAAAGTGTAGGCCCCTTAAAAAAATGTGAGGAAAGAATGGTTGTAGATGACAAGGAAAAAGCTAATATATTAAACACCTTCTTCTCCACGGTATTCACGGTGGAAAATAAAATGCTAGGTGAAATACTTAGAGACAAAGAAAACCCTATATTAAGGGTCACCAACCTATCCCAATAAGAGGTGCAAAACCGGCTAAATAAGATTAAAATAGATAAATCTCCGGGTCCGGATGGCATACACCCACGAGTACTAAGAGAAATAAGTAATGTAATAGACAAACCATTATTTCTTATATTTAGGGACTCTATAGCGACGGGGTCTGTCCCACAGGACTGGCGCATTGCAAATGTGGTACTAATATTCAAAAAGGGCTCTAAAAGTGAACCTGCAAATTATAGGCCAGTAAGTCTAACCTCTATTGTTAGTAAAATATTTGAAGGGTTTCTGAGGGATGTTATTTTGGATTATCTCAATGAGAATAACTGTTTAACTCCATATCAGCATGGGTTTATGAGAAATCGCTCCTGTCAAACCAATCTAATCAGTTTTTATGAAGAGGTAAGCTATAGACTTGACCAAGGTGAGTCATTGGACTGGTATATATTCATTTTTCCAAAGCGTTTGATACCGCGCGACACAAGAGGTTGGTACACAAAATGAGAATGCTTGGTCTGGGGGAAAATGTGTGTAAATGGGTTAGTAACTGGCTTAGTGATAGAAAGCAGAGAGTGGTTATAAACGGTATATTCTCTAAGGCTATGTCTCCACGTTAAGGCTACGCGGCGGTATCGCCGCAGCGGCGAAGCCGCTCGGCGCTAAGCCCCGCCCCCTTAATGGGACGCGATGGTGCCGGATGTGTACAGTACACATCCGGGATCATCGCACCCCTCGCCATAGCGGCCTGTGATATGCCTTGCGGGGACGCTGCGTCCCCGCAGGGTGTACGGACATGCTGCGTTCTGAAAAGACGCACAGCATGTCCGGAGTCGCAGGGCTGACGCGTGCGGGTTTCCACGCATAGTGGAGACGGGATTTCATAAAATCCCCTCCACTATGCTGGAACATCTGGACGCTGCTTGTTTGACGCTGCAGCGTCAAACAAGCAGCGTTTACTGACCGTGGAAACATACCCTTACTGGGTCTCTGTGACCAGTGGGGTTCCACAGGGGTCGGTATTGGGACCTATTCTCTTCAACATATTTATTAACGAACTGGTAGAAGGTTTACACAGTAAAATATCGATATTTGCAGATGATACAAAACTATGTAAAGCAGTCAATACAAGAGAAGATAGTATTCTGCTACAGATAGATCTGGATAAGTTGGAAACTTGGGCCGAAAGGTGGCAGATGTGATTTAACAATTATAAATGTAAGGTTATACACATGGGAAGAAGGAATCAATATCACCATTACACACTGAACAGGAAACCACTGGGTAAATCTGACATGGAGAAGGACTTGGGGATCCTAGTTAATGATAAACTTACCTGGAGCAGCCAGTGCTAGGCAGCGGCTGCCAAGGCAAACAGGATCATGGGGTGCATTAAAAGAGGTATGAGTACACATGATGAGAATATTATACTGTCTCTGTACAAATCCCTGGTTAGACCTCACATTGAGTACTGTGTACAGTCTTGGGTACCGGTGCTCAGGAAGGATATAATGGAACTAGAGCGAGTACAAAGGAGGGCAACAACATTAATAAAGGGGATGGGGAAAATACAACTCCTAGAGAGATTAGCAAAATTAGGATTATTTAGTCTAGAAAAAAGACAACCGAGGGGCGATCTAATAACCATGTATAAGTATAAAAGAAGACTATACAAACATCTCTCAGAGCATCTGTATATACCAGGGCCGGACTGGGACTAAAATTCAGCCCTGGCATTTGAAGTTACACAGGCCCACTTGTCACATGGTGACTATATAATATCTTTGTACAATTGTAGGCAGGGCCGGTTTTAGGCAAAGTGGGGCCCTAGGCAAAGTTTAAAATGGGGCCCCAAATGCTAACATATTGCACATCACACAAAAGCATTTCGGTTATATTTACATGCGCTGATCTCAGGCCGCTAAATGAGTTTGATCGACAATACTGAAGTTGTTCAACGCTTGTTTCCCGACCTCTTTCCACCAGCTGAGGAATAATGATGGGACAGAACGATCACTAATAGATCACTAACAGATCACCATACAGTATCATGTTATCAGCAGCACATCTACAGTATACACCGGCGATGTTCTGCTGAGAACAATGATTTTTGTTCCAGCAAAAACAATCTGAATATGCAGCATGTTACTTGTTTAGTAAAATACACCCCATATTCCTCCATATATTATAATGTGCACCACAGTTCTCCATATAGTATAATACACTCCCTATAGTCCTCCATATATTAAAATACACTGCTCAGTCCTCCATATAGCTTAATACGTTCCTCATAGTGCTCCATATAGTATAATGCACCGCCATAGTCATCCATGTAGTACAATTCACTTCCCATAGTATAATGCACCCCATAGTCCTTCATATAGTATAACGTATTCCCCATAGTCCTCAATACAGTATAATGCAGCCCACATATAGTATAATGCAGCCACCACCCTACAGAATATAATGCAGCCACCCCCGAGTATAATGCAGCCAACCCAGAGTATAATGCAGCCACCCCATAGAATATAATGCAGCCCCCTCATAGTTTAATGCAGCACCCTCATAGAGTATAATGCAATCACCCCTCAAAGAATATAAATATAATACAGCCCCCATAGAGTATAATGTAGCCCCGAATAGAATATAATACAGCTCACCTCCCCACAGAATATAATGCAGCCCCATCAAAGAGTATGATGCAATTATCCCTCATAAAATCTAATACAGCCTCCCATAGAATATAATACAGCCCACCTCCCCATAATATATAATGTAGCCCCCATAGAATATAATGCAGCCCCCCATAGTATATAACACAGCCTCCCCCATAGAATATAATATACCCCCATAGTATATAACACAGCCTCCCCATAGAATATAATATACCCCCACAATAGTATATAACACAGCCACATAGTATATAACACGGCCTCCCCCATAGAATATAATATACCCCCCATAGTATATAGCAAAGCCCGCATAGTATATAGCACAACCCGCATAGTATATAGCAAAGCCCGCATAGTATATAGCACAACCCGCATAGTATAGCAAAGCCCGCATAGTATATAGCACAACCCGCATAGTATATAGCACAACCCGCATAGCATATAGCACAACCCGCATAGCAGATAACACATCCCATGTAGTAGTATACAGCACAACCCACACAGTAGTATACAGCACAGCCCACACAGTAGTATACAGCACAGCCCACGTAGTAGCATACAGCACAGCCCACGTAGCAGTATACAGCACAGCCCACGAAGTAGTATGCAGCACAGACCACATAGCAGTATACAGCACAGCCCACGTAGCAGTATACAGCACAGCCCATGTAGTAGTATACAGCACAGCCCACTTAGTAGTATACAGCACAGTCCACACAGCAGTATATAGCACAGCCCACATAGTAGTATACAGCACAGCCCACATAGTAGTATATAGCACAGCCCACATAGTAGTATATAGCACAGCCCACATAGTAGTATATAGCACAGCCCACACAGTAGTATACAGCACTGCCCACACAGTAGTATACAGCACTGCCCACACAGTAGTATACAGCACAGACCACATAGTAGTATAGAACACAGCCCACACAGTAGTATACAGCACAGCCCACATAGTAGTATATAGCACAGCCCACACATATAGCACAGCCCACATAGTAGTATATAGCACTGTCCACACAGTAGTATATAGCACAACCCACATAGTAGTATATAGCACAGCCTACACAGTAGTATACAGCACAGACCACATAGTAGTATATAGTACAGCCTACACAGTAGTATACAGCACAGCCCACATAGTAGTATATAGCACAACCCACATAGTAGTATATAGCACAGCCTACACAGTAGTATATAGCACAGCCTACACAGTAGTATATAGCACAGCCCACATAGTAGTATATAGCACAGCCCACATAGTAGTATATAGCTCAGCCCTCACAGTAGTATATAGCACAGCCCACATAGTAGTATATAGCACAGCATTCACAATAGTATACAGCACAGCCCACATAGTAGTATATAGCACAGCCCACATAGTAGTATAGCACAGCCTACACAGTAGTATATAGCACAGCCCACATAGTAGTATATAGCACAGCCTACACAGTAGTATACAGCACAGCCCACCTAGCAGTATATAGCACAGCCCACATAGTAGTATATAGAACAGCCCACACAGTACTATATAGCAAAGCCCACATAGTAGTATGCAGCACAGCCCGCTTCTCTCCTCCCCCCGAGAATGGCCCCACAGTCCAGTAAAAAAAACAACAACACACTCCTCACCTCTCCTCGTGCCCGCGTTGCTCCCTGCTCCTGTCTTGGTGGCTGCTGCTGCACTGCCTACGACACAGTTAGTGCGCGCGCACCCGTAGTTTCAGAGGCAGAGCGGGGAATGATGGGAGAGGGAGCGTCAGCAGTCGCTCTCTCCTCCATCATTGCATTCAACTGTACCGGCGTCATAGATAGACATTGGTATAGTTGAATGCAGCGGCGGCATTGGTGGGGGGTGGGTCAGCGCACAGCAACCCACTGCTGGCACCGGCCCTTCTGGCATTTGCCAGAACTGCCCGATGGCCAGTCCAGCCCTGGTTTATACCAAGGAAGGTGACGGTCACAAGGGGGCATTCTCTGCGTCTGGAGGAGAGAAAGTGTTTCCACCAACATAGAAGAGGATTCTTTACTGTTAGGGCAGTGAGAATCTGGAATTCCTTGACTGAGGAGGTAGTGATGGCGAACTCAGTCGAGGGGTTCAACAGAGGCCTGGATGTTTTCCTGGACCATAACAATATTGTATCTTACAGTTATTAGATTCTTTAGATGGATGTAGATCTGGGGATTTATTCTGATGGCATATAGGCTGAACTGGATGGATAAATGTCTTTTTTTGGCCTTGCTAACTATGTTACTATGTTACTATGTTACTATCAGAGTAAGATAGTGAGGACTATCATATAGTGAAGCAGCCATAGAGGAAGGAAGCAAAACTTGGTGCTGGAGCCAGGACAGATGAGTTAACAAATATTATATGTAAGATAGATTCATGCGTACATATGTTTTGTGAGGCAGTCACCGGTGTCACAGGTAGGGTTCGCTGTTTGTTCTCCCCAAGATGTGCACGGAGGCGTAGTGAGGCCATGAGGGGGCATTGCAGTCGCAGGTGTAGCTGTGATTGCTATGGTGAAGCAGTGACCGATGTCACAGGTAGGGGTCACTATGCGTTCTCCCCAGGTTGTGAGTAAGAAGGCCATAGGAGTGCATGGCAGTCACAGGCTGCAATGCAGGCTAGAAATAATAAAAATAAGTGTTAGTCTTGGACATGAGGCAGATGTAGGGGAAACCTGCTCTGGGATGTTGTGTTGTGAAACAGACTGCAGGATGGTAGTCATGCAGTCCGTTTCTTTCCATGCCTGGGTATTATATGTGGCAGAAGGCCACAGGTTTCTTTGCTAAAAGCCCTGCAGTAAGGCCTCTTTCACACATCCGTCTTTTTGAAGACGTTGCAATGCATCGTTCTGTGCAAAAAAACACATCCTGCAAAGTTGCCCGCAGGATGCGTTTTTTGCACATAGACTTGTATTACCAACGCATCGCGACGTATCGACACACGTTCCATACATCGTGCACTGGATGCGTCGGTAATTGGCAGACCGTCGTCACAAAAAACCTTCAATGTAACTGGAGCGGCCCCCAAACGCAGGGCAGCGGGGTACTCGGTACCGGGTCTCTCTGTCTCGGTTCTGGGGATGTCACGGTGGCCCGACCCGGTCCGTGGCCCTGCTAAGGGGCGCCCAATCAAAGGAGTAGGTAGAAGTCTGTCAAGTGTTCGTGACGCCACCTGTGGTATTCGGTCAGGATGACCGACGCTGCTAGGGGTCCGCTGGGATGGTGGAATGGCAGCTAGATGGTGTACCTTCCCACAGGTGAAGTATGTCCCCAGGGCTTCCCAGAGGTGTAGATGGTGATGGTGTAGATCGCAGTAAATGACGAGGACACAGGGTTGCAGTCTCTTTACCTTTTACTGTAGACTTCGGCATCCACAATCCAGAGCACTGCTAACAGGGCTAGCTGAGGCTATGTCCGAAGGCACATCCAAAGTTCCCTTTGCAGGTGGAAATCAGCAGCCTTCCTATTTGCGCCTGTGTGTTGTAGTACTTCTCTGCTGAGCACCACGGGATAGTCCTCACAACTCTTGTATCTGTTTCTGATGTTCTCTCTCCATCCCCCAGTTGGTATGGCTAGGACGCACCCGTATGACGGGGGTAGGCCTGGAGTTATTTTATAGGGACCCTAGAGACGCCCCTCTCCCACAATTGCCTCCATTGTCTGCTTAGGTGAAAAGGTGAGACCGCCAACCTAAAGTTAACTGCCCTGCCGTAGTTGGAGTGATGCGTAGAGCCTATTACTCCCTCGGCGTTCCGGCCGCCGGCTACGTGCCTCAGAAGGATGTTGCCTCGATCTTAGGGCACGACTCCTCCCGGTACTATCTCCTAGTGCTGTGATCTCGTTTCTCACTTCTCCAACAATATACTCCGCTTCTTGTCCTTTCTTAAGATGCCGCCGCAATGAAGTGCAGGTGCAGCTCCGTAACGATCTGTCTCTTGCTAGGCCACTGTCAGGATCCCACCCCTGACAGGGACCCCCCTGAGTCTTCCCAAGCAACGCTCTTGTAGCGCCCCCACTGCCGCAGGGCCGAGGGGTACCCGGTACCGGGCCTCTGAGTCTCTGCTCTGGGGTTGTCACGGTGGCTAGACCCGGTCCGTGACCCTGCTGAGGGGCGTACAATAATAGAGTGTGAATGGTGGTGGAGGTGCGGTGCAGTAAATAACGAGGACACCAGGTTGCAGTCTCTTTACCTCTTTACTGAAGGCTTCTGAGTCCTCAATCCGGAATACGGTTAACAGGGCTGCGCAAGTCCGGCCGGTCCGATGGCACCTCCAGAGTTCCCTTTGCAGGTTGAAATCTGTGCCTACCTTCCTGCGCTTGTGTTGTGGTCCTCCCCTGCTGTGCTTACGGGATAGTACCCCACAACTGTTGTGTCTGTTTCTCGTGTTCCCTCACAACTCGATTCTGATGTTCTCCCTCTACGTCCCCCTGATCTTACGGTTAGGACGCACCCGTATGACGGGAGGCTCGGAGCTCTTCCGGGACTCTTGCGTCGCCCCATTCCTGTTGTTACCCCCCTGTGTCTTCCTGGGTCTGGGTGAGACAGCCCGCCTGTAACTGACTGTCCTGCCGTAGGTTTGAAGTTTGGCTTGGAGCTCTATACTTCCTCGGTGTTCCGGCCACCGGTTATGCGCCTCAATAGGATGTTGCCTCGTCTTACAGCACGACTCCTACTGGTATTCTCCTTGTTGCGTTGATCTCGTTTCTCACTCAGCACAATAAATCTCGCTTCTTATCCTTTCTTGGGGTACCGCCGCTATATCGTGCAGGCGCGGTCCCGTAACGTTCTCTCTGGTTGCTAGGCCTCTGTCAGGATCCCACCCCTGACAGGGACCCCTCTGAGTCTTCCCCCACAACACCCTCTGCCACAAGGTGTTGCCTGGTTCCAACCCAGTCAGCTTTCTGTCTAACTTCCTGCCTAACTCCCAGTTTTACCAGACTGTGAGGAGTGGCCTAATAAATAGAACCCTTAGCTCCCCCTGGAGGCCAGACTGTGAAATGTATTGGTGTCTGTGATACCTGGTCAGATGAACTCCTTCAGTGCCATCAGACGTACCATAGCCCCCCTTAGCGGCGGAGCACCAGTACTGCAACGACCAGGACTCTGGGGAGCTGCACTCCCCCCCGGTTAAATCCAGTACTCCTGGACTGGGAAGAAAACAACAATACATGTCAGCAAAAAGACATACAATTTTGAAAATGCAAGTACAAGTAAACTTTTTAACAGAGCTTCCCTTTATGGGAGGTGAGGACACTTGAACGTTACAAACATGGTTAAATACTTTCAATAACAGACTATAAATAACTTCTCTTACCCAACCGGGTATTCTACTAAGTGCAAAATCTTTGAACAATAATTTAACATTGCCTTTAAGGACGTACTCGCTAAATCCACTAAAGACCTTCTTATATCACATATAAGGCTAATTAACTTTTATGCATTCTCCTTCTTTACGTCTGCAGGACCGCCTGTCCTAACTGCTCCAGACCTACTGCCTCTCCTTTCTATACAGGACCGCCCCTTTCCGCCCGGGCCTACTGTCCTTCTACTACTATACACAGTATAGAACATATCATTTTTCTTTCAGTTCAAGATCACTGAGCCACCTCTGCATGGCTCCTGGGAAGACTCACTAGCTAACCCCGTACGGGTTCACTTCCTGTCCTCATTCTTCTATTAACATTATTAAACATCTCTGACAATCAACCAGTTAACTACATATAACTTTTACATATCAGCATTATCAGTACTTTCTTTCAAAACATCATCATTCTTTAAGTGCTTTTGATGAACATCCCCTTTAAGAGAGGACCAAGTCTCTATGAGGTAGTGCAACTTCTCAAGCTGCAAGTCTGTTTGCAGTAAGGACTCCGATGCTGGTTCTGCGACCAGTGTCTTCGCAAAGAGTCCTTTCGCTTATAAAACCAGTAGAGAGCACCTTTAAGAAGGTACAAACTATTTACAAGATCAGTTTTTGAATCATTCACCGTCCATGATTCGGCAGTCCTTTGATAACTTGTGCAAAAAGGTAGAAAATAGACAAAAACAATAGGGATCCCGGGTCAACAAAGGGATCCCTTTAAGAGTTAACCCTGGACGGGTTTTAGCAGCAAAACAATGAAAACAATTAACTATGTACAATCAATAAAGCATTTTTGCTTACTCATTTTGTGGCTGTGCAGGGGGTGGTCTCTGATCCGCGGCCGGTGCGGTATCAGTACCAGTGGTTGATCTCTCAGGTGCCGTCAGATCACTCGGTGTCTGGATCTGAAGGCTAACCCTGTTTGCAAGTTCAGTAGCCGCCACAAGGCGGACGGTGGTGAGAGTAACTAGATCTGTCAAGCCCGGATCAGTCATGGTCGGGGCAACAGGTGACACCCCTTCTGGCTCACAGCGTCGGACATTCCGAGCGCACCACCCTTGCGCACTCCGGTGGCGGGTGTAGGTCACCTGATCCCCCTTCTGCAATGGGTCACCATATTGGTTACAGCAGGGAGTTTTCACGTCGTAATTAGTAACGAAGATGTCAGTCGGTAGTCCCGGTTCCTGTATGGAGCCCCAACCCCGCTTTGGGTGGAAGGCCAGCACAGTTCCCCGCTTTACCGCATCTTTCCTGCCGTGCGCAGGCTTTGGGCGTCGTACCGCTATTGGATCAGTCTGTTCGGTCTCTTCTCGGTTTCTCCAATGTAGGATCAAACATTGTTTATACTGTTCCCAAGTGAGCACAGCGAGGGTGAGGCCCTCCTCCTGGGCTCCATCCGGCCCGGTCCAGGTGGTGTCCCACCGGAGGACCACCCCATCTGGGCCCACGTCCATGGGTTCTCCCATCTGGGTCGGTAGTGGAGGTACCAGCTTCCCCATCGCGTCGGGGGTGAGGATCACCCGTTCCACCGAGAGGAAACAGTTATTGCTGGGGCGAGGAGCGGTCACAGGAGCGGGATTGGTCAGGGGAGCCGGATCGGTCGGGGGAGCAGAATCGGCCAGGGGAGTAGGGGTGCCGTCCATACCTGCGCCTGATGTGATTCCACCGATGTCGATCTGTTCCGTTGACGAGGACACTGGAATCGGCTGCAGCCCGGACCGCGGCTCTTCCGGAGTGGCCTCTTGATGTGGCTCCGCCCTCCATGGTTCCATGGCTGGGATAGGTAGGCTCAGCTCCTCCACTGACGGCTCCAAGGAGTTCAGGTCCTTCACCGGCGGTGGACGCGAGTCCGCCTCTGATGGGTGTGGGTAAGCCGGGATCACTTCGCCGTTGCTCGGGCACTTGCTGCTCCTCGTCGCTGTCTGGCATTCGGCGGCAACGCATACACCTGGCTCCGCCATTTCTCCGAGGTCGAGCTCCTTCTTCACCTCGTTCCCGCTGTTGCAAATCAGGGGGCGGTTCTCCTCTGCTGCTGGGCAAGTCGTCATCCCGCAGCAGAAGTCAGAGGGGGTGGTCGCTACTCCTGGCGCCGCTTTGGTAGTCTCCTCCCATGGCACGCCCTCCTTCTCCCTCTGCGCTCCCTGTGGCGCTGCAATGGCGGCGGGTTTTGGCGGGAACTTTTGGCGGCAAGTAGCAATACACAGTCTTTGCAATAAGTCACAGTCCAAGTATAATAAATCACAGTTCCAAGGCACACATGACCTGATTCTTCAAGCTTAAGTAGATCCTGTTCGTGACGCCAAGTTGTAGCGCCCCCACTGCCGCAGGGCCGAGGGGTACCCGGTACCGGGCCTCTGAGTCTCTGCTCTGGGGTTGTCACGGTGGCTAGACCCGGTCCGTGACCCTGCTGAGGGGCGTACAATAATAGAGTGTGAATGGTGGTGGAGGTGCGGTGCAGTAAATAACGAGGACACCAGGTTGCAGTCTCTTTACCTCTTTACTGAAGGCTTCTGAGTCCTCAATCCGGAATATGGTTAACAGGGCTGCGCAAGTCCAGCCGGTCCGATGGCACCTCCAGAGTTCCCTTTGCAGGTGGAAATCTGTGCCTACCTTCCTGCGCTTGTGTTGTGGTCCTCCCCTGCTGTGCTTACAGGATAGTACCCCACAACTGTTGTGTCTGTTTCTCGTGTTCCCTCACAACTCGATTCTGATGTTCTCCCTCTACGTCCCCCTGATCTTACGGTTAGGACGCACCCATATGACGGGAGGCTCGGAGCTCTTCCGGGACTCTTGCGTCGCCCCACTCCTGTTGTTACCCCCCTGTGTCTTCCTGGGTCTGGGTGAGACAGCCCGCCTGTAACTGACTGTCCTGCCGTAGGTTTGAAGTTTGGCTTGGAGCTCTATACTTCCTCGGCGTTCCGGCCACCGGTTATGCGCCTCAATAGGATGTTGCCTCGTCTTACAGCACGACTCCTACTGGTATTCTCCTTGTTGCGTTGATCTCGTTTCTCACTCAGCACAATAAATCTCGCTTCTTATCCTTTCTTGGGGTACCGCCGCTATATCGTGCAGGCGCGGTCCCGTAACGTTCTCTCTGGTTGCTAGGCCTCTGTCAGGATCCCACCCCTGACAGGGACCCCTCTGAGTCTTCCCCACAACACCCTCTGCCACAAGGTGTTGCCTGGTTCCAACCCAGTCAGCTTTCTGTCTAACTTCCTGCCTAACCCCCAGTTTTACCAGACTGTGAGGAGTGGCCTAATAAATAGAACCCTTAGCTCCCCCGGGAGGCCAGACTGTGAAATGTATTGGTGTCTGTGATACCTGGTCAGATGAACTCCTTCAGTGCCATCAGACGTACCATAGCCCCCCTTAGCGGCGGAGCCACAGTACTGCAACGACCAGGACTCTGGGGCGCTGCACTCTCCTCTCACTAGATGCTACCTGGGCAAGACCCAGTCAGCCTCTCCCTAACTTCCTATCCAACCCCCAGTTTTACCAGAGTGTGAGGAGTGGCCTAGTAAATAGAACCTTTTGCTCCCCCTGGAGGCCGGAGTGTGAAGTGTAATGTGTGACTGTGATACCTGGTCAGGTGAACTCTTTTAGTACAATCAGACGTACCATCACTCCCCTTAGTGGCAGAGCGACAATACTGCACGACCAGGACTCTGGGGCGCTGCATAACTTTTTTTGTGCGATCGGTCCACCATTTTCGGCTGCACATGCGCGGATGAAACTCCGCCCCCTCCTCTCCGGACTGCAGAATGGGCAGCGGATGTGTCCATCCGCTGCCCATGTCGGTACGTCGGCCTCATGCATTGCGACTGGCCCGTACCGACGGAAATGTGAAAGAGGCCTAAAGGGTTTGGGTGTGTCAGGGCCAGCATCAGTTTTGGTGTAGATGAGAGTGCAGAACAGAGTCTCTGCAGAGCTTTGTCTCTGTGAAGAGACACAGGACAGAGCGGAGCCAATAGGCCTGACACCCACAGCATACACAGCAGTGCTGCCGTCCACGGTAACTGGTCTCGGAGTTGGACTGTCTTTCATCCGGAGGTAGACCATCCTGTGCCCGAAGGAGGACTGGCGTGTGTAACAACTGCAAACAGGAGGATATCAAGGACTGTGTACGGCTGTGAGTAAAAGACATTGACATGGCGGTGCAGTCGCCCACGGCTACTGGTCAAAGGGAAGGCCAGTGTGTTTAGTCTCTGGAAATGGAAGGATGCTGTGTAGTATGCAGTACAATGAAATGGACACTAATACTATGCACTGAGATAATATGCACTTGTGTGAATTGGGACATTTAATGCTGTCAAGAAACACATTAAAGGAGTTTTGTGTGTGAACTTTGTGTGTAACTGCCTCCTCACTGCATAAGTGTGCTACCGCTGCACTACAGTATAGATGTGAGATCGACAGCAGATAGGGGAATATGTAACTACTAACTAGGCAAATAAATACATGTTAGATAGACAAATAGGTAGATACATAAATAGCTAAACATTTGTAATTCGGAGTCTAGAAAAGCTGGATTACAACCTCTGTATGAGCTATAATGGCAACCAACTAAGATTTCCCAGAAACAGATGTAATGAAGTAAAAGCTGAAAAGAGTTCTTGGCAACTTGAAAGCAAGGGATGACTTGAGGACTGGTACAATTACTGGAGATTCCTAAATTTTAGCTGGTGTGGCCCTTTAAATAATATTTTAAGGACGTGTGAGAAACTGAGCACACTGGATGAAATCAATAGGTAGTAATGAGGTTAGAAAGGTACCGGCAGAGAGAGGCAGAGTCGGCCACAGATGGGTGGACAATGTTAGGGCAGCCTAACAGATGGAGGTGGGAGCTGCCCGGTTTGGAGAAAGAAGGAGGCCACGGGAAGAGGTCTACATGTAATTAGATTGGATGGGATTATGGCAGACTCGATTAGTCCTATATTATGATAGGAGGCTGCTGTCACTATTTGGCTAGCAGGCCGCAGACAAAGGCAGTCAGGGGGCCAGAGAGCAATCTCATACAAGAGGAGCTGGAGGAAAACAAAGGAACGGCAAGGAAGGAGACCTCTTAAAATCTGTCATCAGAGGCAGTGACAGATTGTCTGGTTATCAAGCATGGGGACCTTCTGTCACCTAATGCACACAAAACCTGGAATCTGCAAAACAGAAAGGGGGGGGGCAAGAAAGAGACCAGGGTAACAGAGCCGGCACCTTCTGTCGTCACAGAACATCCACCACAGACCGATACAGGCACAAGAGAAGACCTGACCGAAAATCCAACACCACAGACAGATCAGGGAAGAAGAAGCTCACCAAAGGGATGAAAATGTATAGACTTGTACTCATTCCAGTGCATAAAAAAAAGCAAGTGCATGATATATAGACAGATTATAGATAGATAAATAGATAATAGATAGATGATAGATAACAGATAGTTAGATAATAATAGATAAATAATAGATAGATATATAGATATTAGATAGATAATAGATAGATAATAGATAGATAGATAGATGATAGATAATAACATAATAGAAAAATAGATGATAGATATATAATAGATAATAGCTTGATAGTAGTGTTGAGCGATACCGTCCGATACTTGAAAGTATCGGTATCGGAAAGTATCGGCCGATACCGGCAAAGTATCGTATCTAATCCGATACCGATACCCGATACCAATACAAGTCAATGGGACTCAAGTATCGGACGGTATCCCTGATGGTTCCCAGGGTCTGAAGGAGAGGAAACTCTCCTTCAGGCCCTGGGATCCATATTACTGTGTAAAATAAAGAATTAAAATAAAAAATATTGCTATACTCACCTCTCCGACGCAGCCTGCACCTCACCGAGGGAACCGGCAGCCTTCTTTGCTTAAAATGCGCGCGTTTACTGCCTTCCGTGATGTCACGGCTTCTGATTGGTGGCGTGCCGCCCATGTGACCGCGATGCGACCAATCACAACAAGCCGTGACGTAATTTCAGGTCCTGAATGCCTAATTCTAGGCATTCAGGACCTGAAAATTACGTCACGGCTTGTGATTGGTCGCGTCGCGGTCACATGGGCGGCACGCGACCAATCACAAGCCGTGACGTAATTTTCAAATCCTGAATGCCTAGAATTAGGCATTCAGGACCTGAAATTACGTCACGGCTTGTTGTGATTGGTCACGTCGCGGTCACATGGGCGGCACGCGACCAATCAGAAGCCGTGACGTAATTTTCAAATCCTGAATGCCTAGAATTAGGCATTCAGGACCTGAAATTACGTCATGGCTTGTTGTGATTGGTCGCGTCGCGGTCACATGGGCGGCACGCCACCAATCAGAAGCCGTGACATCACGGAAGGCAGTAAACGCGCGCATTTTAAGCAAAGAAGGCTGCCGGTTCCCTCGGTGAGGTGCAGGCTGCGTCGGAGAGGTGAGTATAGCAATATTTTTTATTTTAATTCTTTATTTTACACATTGCTATTAATCCCGATACCGATTCCCGATATCACAAAAGTATCGGATCTCGGTATCGGAATTCCGATACCCGCAAGTATTGGCCGATACCCGATACTTGCGGTATCGGAATGCTCAACACTACTTGATAGATAATAGATAGATAATAGATATAAGGATAATAGATAGATAGATAATAGATGATAGATAGATAATAGATAAATAACACTGGTCAACAGCATTTTTGGTGCCAAAGATATTTCATCGAATTTAGGGTATTTTTGGGGTGCTGATTCTGAATATGTCATCAGTTTTGCCAGATTGGCTCAAGTTTTTGAGATTTTTGGTATCTTATTTATAGCACTTGTTGGTAAATGCGACGCATCATCTCATTAATTTCTTTGGATTAGTACTTGAACTGAGCAGTTCTCAATATAGTTTTGTGTTAATTAGTGTTCTAAAAGTTTGTTCATAGCTTGATTTTTGCACTAACTTTATGTTGTTGTCTGTTTTCCAGTGAAAAGCATGAACTCATCAAGAAGAAGTTGTCTTAACGATCCAGACTCATTCTGTTACATTTGTGGTGAATACACACTGCCAAAACATAGAAGAAACATAACAGACTTCGTAAAAAAAAGTGTATTTTGCCTATTTTGGGGTTATGCTTGGGGACCAAGACAAGTTTTGGCCACCACACATAGTGTGCAAAGCATGTATCGAATTATTATGAAAATGGAGCAAAGGACAAAGATAAAGCTTCAAATTTGGTGTTCCAATGGTGTGGAGAGAGCCAAAAAATCATCATGATGACTGTTATTTATGGTAAACACAGGTACAGGCACATCTTCACAATGAGGGACAGGCCTTCTTGCAGATTCCATGTTACTCCCATTTTCGTTTCTTATGCTTATTGAATCCTTGCACTTGCACTGCACAGAAATAACAGTCATCATGATGATTTTTTGGCTCTCTCCACACCATTGGAACACCAAATTTGAAGCTTTTTCTTTGTCCTTTGCTCCATTTTCGTAATAATTCGATACATGCTTTGCACACTATGTGTGGTGCCCAAAACTTGTCTTGGTCCCCAAGCATAACCCCAAAATAGGCAAAATACACTTTTTTTTACGAAGTCTGTTATGTTTCTTCTATGTTTTGGCAGTGTGTATTCACCACAAATGTAACAGAATGAGTCTGGATCGTTAAGACAACTTCTTCTTGATGAGTTCATGCTTTTCACTGGAAAACAGACAACAACATAAAGTTAGTGCAAAAATCAAGCTATGAACAAACTTTTAGAACACTAATTAACACAAAACTATATTGATAACTGCTCAGTTCAAGTACTAATCCAAAGAAATTAATGAGATGTTGCGTCGCATTTACCAACAAGTGCTATAAATAAGATACCAAAAATCTCAAAAACTTGAGCCAATCTGGCAAAACTGATGACATATTCAGAATCAGCACCCCAAAAATACCCCAAATTCATTAAAATATTTTGGACACCAGAAAAAAAATTTTTTTGTTGTTGACCTGTGTAATAGATAATAGATATAATAGGTAGAGAGATAATTCTCCACACCCATCCACATTCTTTTAACCCCTTCCCTGCTGAGTTCCCTTCTTTCGTGGTGCATCCTGTTTGCAGTAATACGACCGGAGAAAATGACAGAATGGTCGTTTAAGAACAATTGGCAGCGCCAAACTGATGGAGATTGATGCCAGGGCCTCAGTGGTGACCTGGAGGCTCCTGTCATCCTCGTGGTCTGCCCATGATCCAGCTCCTTGCCCCAGCCCTCTGTGCTGTCTGAAGTTATGTAGAACTTTCCATTGCTTACTCAATGATTTTTTATGGTTTTCGAGATAAGATCTGTACAGTTACAGCTAATAGGAGCACGGACATTTGCCACTCAGGAGCCTAGGAAAACTGATATCAGATAGTTGTACCTATAAAAAAACTAATCTTGTGTTAGTTAAGCAATAATTATCTACTAGAAGGATTCCTGGAGCATGGAATTCATTTCTATCGCTCCACTTGACACAGCAGCAGTGGCTGCCGCCGTCTTTCCAAAACAGAACCTAAGAGACACCTGGACCCCTTCTCATTGCAGATTAAATCCACCAAATGTTGGCAACAAGCCTATGAAAATGAAAGGACATGCACAGGTAGCTGAGTACGCTAAACGGGGGAAATCATTTTCAGTAGTTACAATACTTGCAATTAAAATCTGTTTGTGGAAATGATAAAATAGTGGTCTTCTGAGAGGTCCAATACCAGAGGCCATTAAAAAAAAAGAAAAAAAAAGAAAAGAGCACGAACCCTTTAAGTGCATATGTGGTAATGGGGTGGTGTTAAGGTAATGGTCAGGAGCTGTGAAACTCTCTGTTCTAGTAGGTATTTAATTTCTCTGCAGCACCTCTGCAGGGCAAACTAAGTATTACATAGAACCCATTAACATTAATGGCTTGCATATGTATTGCAGGTCCTCCAGAGAGAGAAAAAGAAGCTCTTTGGAACTGATTTTCACTCTGGCCAAGGTGAAAGAATCCCCTCTCAGATTTTTTTTAATTGAATGGCTAAAAGTGTTTGTTCTAGTGACAACCCCTTTGTAACACCACTGCCTGCATGGCTTCCCATCCCCCACCATACAGGGACATTGACGTACTCACCACCCCAGGCCGTGCAGTGATCTCCTTGTCCTCTACTTGCTGTGTGCAGTGAGCTCTTTGGCTTCTGCTTGCTTTGTGCAGTGAGCTCATTGTCCTCTGCTTGCTGTGTGCAGTGAGCTCCTGGTCCTCTGCTTGCTGCATACTTAAGGCTCCCGCATGCACTTCCTGTTTTTAAAAAAAACGTGTGCGCATTCCTAATGTATCCCCAGCCTATTGCTGTGAGGCATTTGGTACTTAAGGCACCTTCACCTGTTGGGAGGTGCCTGAGCAACATTCTCTTTCTGTTTGTGTGCAGCTACTAAGTAGCCAGGTTCTGTCCTGTTTCTGATCTTGCCTGAACATGTTTCCCTGGGTCTGTATGTCCATGCCTGTGCCTTGAACCCGAATCTGATCTAATCTGAATTAGTACCTATCCCTGAAACTGTATGCATCTAAATCTGGATCTTTCCCTAAACCTGCTGTGTCTGTATCAGTACATATCTCTAAACCACCTGTGCCTGATCTAGTACCTATCGCTAACCTGCAGTGTCTGAACTAGTACCTGTGTCTAAAATCAGCAGTACCTGAACTTGGTACATTCTGTCCTGTCTTTAGGTATCCTTACCCTGTTGGTTCCATGTGAACTTGTTCCTGCCTGTCCTATGGGAACCTCTAGCTCCGTACTTGTCTGCATCTGCGGTTCCCTGCTTGTCCTTGTCTGCGGTTCCCTGCTCTCGCGAAACAGTCTGAGTATGAGGTAAATAACTAAATACCCTTTAATAATTAAAAAGTGGTGATCACCTTGTTTAGATTAAGCAATTTCATCAGTGTTAAAAGGGAATAATTATAGAATTGTGGACGTCCCCTTTAAGTGAGCATAAAATAATAGAGGTGGGGCTCTAACAACTTCTATGATATTTTAGAATGGCTGTCACCATCAATTAAGGAAACATTTAGCCAAGAGTCAAGGCTAAGAGTTAGGAAGTTATAGGGAGATATGTCTCTGCCTGCGTGCAAGAAAGGGTGCCAAAAAGGCACTCTACCATATTATAAGCTATAGGACAGAACCTAAAATTACATCCATGTTCAATTATAATTGTAAGCAGGGCAGTGGCTTAGACAACCAAGAGGTGTGGCTGTTAGGGGCTAGTGAGAAAGTTATGTGCCCTGATCATATAGCCATATAGCTGGCTACAGGATAGAGCCTAAAATAAAAATCACAACCTTGTTAGTCTTTATTTGCCGGGGTCCTATCCTAATGTGAATCCTCTCCTAGGCTGAGGCCTACATTACTGTATTTGGGAAGGTGGGATCCTGCTGTAATTAAAACCACAACATTCTGATGGGTGAGGGGCTCAGTCAGAGAGACTATGTATAAGAAACAAAAGACTGTCCACCACTTCCAAACAGAAAACTGGTGTGTACAGGTAAAAACTAAGAGTAGCCATCTCCATTTGTAACTAACAGATAAAGTTGCACAGGATCCTTTACTTGTTAATTATAGGCTATAGGACCGAGCCTAAAATAAAAATTACCCTCCTGTTTAATTATAATAGTAAGCAGGGGTGGGGCTTAAACTGCCAAGAGGTGGAGCTAATAGGGATCAGTGAAACGCGACTGTGCTCTGGGCACAATGGACAAGCCACTTTGCCTTGGAAAGTGTATTTAGATGAAAAAACGCCTGGTTACAACCTATTCTCATGAGATGGAGGGCGGTTGTCATCCGTGACAAGTGTAACATTTTGGCAATTACAGTCTGAAATGTTTCAGACCCCTCAGAGTCGTCAGTGGCTGAGGATGGATATAATCCAGTGCTAATAAAGACGCTATCTCTTCACCTGGCTCCGGTGCACAGACCAACACCGAGGTACAAAGGAGGCGCATCGTGTACCAGCATGGACAAGGCGCTGAAACACAGCGCCCGCTGAAGGCAAGGGGACAAGTCTTGGCAGCAGATGAGGTGACATATTGCACAGGCACACTCGGGGGAAATCCTTTGGTCTGTTCTGTTAGGAAGAACAGACGGCTTTAACCTTTATTATGCTGGAGCAGCGGGAGGCACAGTCTACCTCTGCTCGCTGCAGCCAATGAGGTATTTGAACTGGAGCGTAACCCCTTCTTAGCCAAAGCAAAGCAATGTCTTCTCTTTTCCCTCAGTAGCCTCTCCCTGAGAAGTGAGAACTGAGATATGCCATCTTTAATCCCACCACATATATATAGTGTCCCGACTACCCCAAAAATCATCAGAATCCAGGACAGAACTGCTAAACTAATTAGTAAACTGGGGGCAATATATGAAAGTGTTACATGGCACTGTATGGCAGCATTATATGGAAACGGTGTAGTAGTAGTGATGATAATAATAGTAATAGTTCTGTGTAGATATGGCATGTCAGTAATATATATATATATATATATATATATATATATATATATATATATATATGTATATATATATATATATATATATATATATATATATATATATATATATATATATCGGGCATGCATGCTAGTGTTATGTATTACTAATGGCAGTATAATGTAGACATTATGTATTGCTAATGGCAGTATAATGTGGACACTTTAGCAGTAAATGGCTGTATTATGTAGGTGGTGTTATGTAGCACTGCATGTCAGTATGCAAGCACTGTACCACAGTCTCATGTTAAGAGTATATATACTGTAGGCACTACATAATACTATTGTATGAATTCTGTATGGCAGACCTACAGTTGCATGTAAAAGTTTGGGCAACCCTGGTCGAAATTACTTTTATAATGAACAGTTAGGCAAGTTGACGATGAAATGATCTCTAAAAGGCTTAAAGTTAAAGATAACACACTTCCATTGTAGTTTAGGCAAAGGGAAAAAAAATATTGTAATTGTTTACATTTTAAAAATTAAAAAAAAAAAATTGGGATAATGCAAAAGTTTGGGCACCCTTGGAGATGTGCGTTTCAGACCTTAATTAGCTTGTTAGGGTTATGACGTTAGGAAAGGCCAGGTGATACAAAATTTTCCAGCTTCATAAAAACTTAGCCTTGTCTAACCTTGTGCCAAAAAACAGCAGCCATTGGTTCTTTCTAAGCAGCTGCCTTGCACTCGGAAAATGGTGGAGGCCCACAAAGCAGGAGAAGGCTATAAGAAGATAGCACAGTGTTTTCAAGTTGCTCTTTCCTCAGTTATAAATGTAATTAAGAAATGGCTGTTACCAGGAACAGTGGAGGTCAAGATAAGGTCTGGAAGACCCAGCAATATTTCAGTGAAATCTGCTCATAGGATTGCTAGAGTGGCAAATCAGATCCCCCGCTTGTCTGCAAAAGACCTTCAGAAAGATTTAGAAGACTCTGGATTTGTGTTAAATTGTTCTAATGTCCTGAGACACATGCTGAAATTTGGCCTTCATGGAAGAGTCATCAGAAGAATACTTCTCCTGCGTCCTCACTATAAAATTCAGCATCAGAAGTATGCAAAAGAACATCTAAACAAGCCTGATGCATTTTGGAAACAAGTCCTTTGGACCGATGAAGTTAAAATAGAACTCTTTGGCCATAATGATCACAGGTAGGTGTGAAGAAAAAAGGGCACAGAATTTCAGGAAAAGAACATCTAGCCAACCATTAAGCATGGGGGTTTATCAATAATGCTTTGGGGCTGTGTTGCAGCCAATGACACGATGAACATTTCATGGGTAGAGAGAAGAATGGGTTCAATGAAATCATAACAAATTCTTGATGCAAACATAACACTATCTGTAAAAAACCTGAAGTTGAAGAGGAAGAGGATGGCTTTTACAAATGGATAATGATTCTAAACACACGTCAAAATCCACAATAGATTACCTCAAAAGGCGCAAACTGAAGGTTTTACAATGGCCCTCACAGTCTCCTGATCTGATCATCATTGAAAATCTATGGTGAGACCTCAAAATAGCAGAGGATGCAAGACGACCCAGGAATCTCACAGAAATGGCAGAATTCTCCAAGGAAGAATGGATGAAAATCCCTCTAACAAGAGTTGAAAGACTGTTGTCTGCCTACAAAAAGCGTTTACATGCTGTGATAAATGGGGTGCTACTAGGTAATAACCATGCAGGGTGCCCAGAATTTTGCATTGGCCCATTTTTCTTTCTGTAATTTTTAAAATGTAAAACATGAAAGTATTTTTTTTGCCTAAAATACCAAATGTGTCATCTGTAACTTTATGCCCTTTAGAGATCATTTCATCTTCAACTTGCTTAACTGTTCACAATAACAGTTATTTTGAGCAGGGGTGGCCAAACTTTTACATGCCACTGTGTGTAAACACATGGAAGCATTGCGCAGGCACCATGTCTATTTCTGTGCCCAGTATGGTATTATAATGTTGGCATTAGATGGCAGGATTACTCATCTTAGCACCCCTCTACTGTTAGTGCCATTTCTGTAAAGCACTTTCTCCCTCTGAGTCGGTAAAACTTTCTAAACAATGCAGCGAAGTTTAATATTTCCATCATTTTTTCCGTATTAAATGGCAATTATGGGAACTTGTCGTGCCGTTGGCTGAGTGCCACGGGGGGGAGGGGTTTGCCAAATAAATAATAATAATTGCCCGCCTTCATTACCACTCGCTCCGGTGCTTGCTACTTATTGAGACGTGTGCACTAATATGAGCTTAATGTGACAAAAGCTTTGGCTTCAGTTTGGCTCGTTGCTTCTATAAAAGAGTTAGAGGACCCTATGGGCATCTTTTAAAGCTGCACCTGTGGCCCACTTAGGCTGCCCACCCCTGTTTTATGCTGAAGACCTCTGCTTGGAGGGGATTGTCAAGGCAGCAGGGTTTTATGGTGAGCGGGGAAGGCGTCCAGGTTCGGCGGAGTACTGACTGTCACATACCCCCCTCCACTCTGGAGATGGCTCGAGGCTCTGGCCTTGTGCCTCTTTCTCCCCCGTAGTACAATGTTATGGTCAGGTTAAGCTGTCACTACTGTGCATTTAATATGACAACTTGCCATGAGTTACTTGCGTGCTGGGATGGCAAGAGTCCATGTTCTGCTTAACCCTTACAATGCTGCTCCATACCCATAGAAATTAATACAGATCATAAAGATAAAATTACATTTACCCCTTGGTCTTCTTTGGGCCAAAGTTCTGGGTGTGATTGTGACTTCTGTACCCTTCATAGCTTCCTATAATTAGAAAGTGTCTGCAACGCGCATGACTGGCCAAGGTTGCCATTTAGAAGACCAGAATAGCTGAATAAAAACTCTGGCGGATGCCGTACCAGCCCTGTTCACATGGAGGCTCCATCAGTCCTATGGGGGTAGAAGACAACATCAGAGAAACTGTGGTGGCATCATACTTTGTAGAATCGGGCAAAGGGCACCATACTGTGGTAGAGGGATCACTGTGGGGCATCATAATGTATAGGGATAACTTTTATTTTTGTAGGATAAATGAGGTAGAAAGAAGTAATTGGAGAAAATATGATAGAAATTTCCTGCTCTTTCCCTACTCTTATTCACTGCCGTCTCAGCATCAGCCACAGCAGCGGTCACCATTCACAAACAAAGGTAGTGAAATTTCACTCGCCGAAATCTGGATGCTTCCCGTCCCTTCGGCGGGGCACTCGCACAGTCCTGTGCTCACCTCACTGCTCCATACGCCGAAATCTGGACACTTGAAGTCCCTTTGGTGGAGCACCACATGGTCCCGGTGCCTGCTTTACTGCCTGGGCAGCAGTCTCTACCCCCTCCTGGGGTTTTGCCAGCTTAGATTTCCTCCAGCCAGGGGTCCTTGCTGTCCCAGATGGGGACAGGCATCTTGCCTCAGGCCATGCTGCCTGGGCTCTGAGAAAAGCAGGAGCTTCCTGCTCCCAAGAGGCTGTAAGTCCAGCCCACAAAGTTAACCTGTATTGGCCCTGCCTCTAACACATATAGGAACTTTGCGGACACAGCCCACCAATACATAGAATACAGTAACATACAGTAAAACATTAACACACATAATACAAGGGCATGGGATAAGAGGGTATCACATAAGAGAGAGAGGGGAAGCAATGAGGTTCTTCGCCATCTCCTTACACCCCTCTCTCCTAAAACACGGTCATCCTCGACCATCAGGACCTAAAAGAAACACAGTCCTTAAAACTTACAGTCCATAAAAGAGTTCTTCATAGTGGCCCGATGGCCAACTTATTACACAGTTCTTAACCCGGCTCAATCCTCGGGTCCTCCTAATGGCATTCTCTCCCTCCCTCCTTTAAGTGGGCCACAGGCTTTTGACGGTGGTGGGCTGCATAAAACATGGGACTAGTCCAAGGGCAACACAGTTCAGTTCTGCAGCCACACACAGAGCCCACCGCAATTAACCCTCATAGGGTTACAGCCCCTTGATCTAGCAGGGGAGACGCAACAAGTGCAGCGCCCCCACTGCCGCAGGGCCGAGGGGTACCTGGTACTGGGCCTCTGAGTCTCTGCTCTGGGGTTGTCACGGTGGCTAGACCCGGTCCGTGACCCTGCTGAGGGGCGCCCAATGAAAGGGTGTGCGAGATGGTGGTGATGTTGTAGTGGTGCGGTGCAGGTTGCAGTAAATAACGAGGACACCAGGTTGCAGTCTCTTTACCTCTTTACTGAAGGCTTCAAGATCCTCAATCCGGAATATGGTTAACCGGGCTGCGCAAGCCTGGTCGGTCCGATGGCACATCCAGAGTTCCCTTTGCAGGTGGAAATCTGTGCCTACCCTCTAGCGCTTGTGTGTTGTAGTCCTTCCCTGCTGAGCACCACGGGATATTCCTCACAACTGTTGTGTCTGTTTCTCGTGTTCCCTCACAACTCGATTCTGATGTTCTTCCACGTCCCCCAGATCTTATGGTTGGGACGCACCCGTATGACGGGGAGGCTCGGAGCTCTTCCGGGACTCTAGCATCGCCCCACTCCTGTTGTTACCCCCCTGTGTCTTCCTAGGTCAATTGGGTGAGACAGCCAGCCTATAACTGACTGTCCTGCCGTAGGTTTGAAGTTTGGCTTGGAGCTCTATACTTCCTCGGCGTTCCGGCCACCGGTTATGCGCCTCAATAGGATGTTGCCTCGTCTTACAGCACGACTCCTAACCCCCAGTTTTACCAGATTGTGAGGAGTGGCCTAATAAATAGAACCCTTAGCTCCCCCTGGAGGCCAGACTGTGAAATGTATTGGTGTCTGTGATACCTGGTCAGATGAACTCCTTCAGTGCCATCAGACGTACCATAGCCCCCCTTAGCGGCGGAGCAACAGTACTGCAACGACCAGGACTCTGGGGCGCTGCACAAGCACAACTGAAAACGGGGAGGGGGGGAAAGTCAACTTTGGTCCATTGCAACCGCATTGGCCAACACTGACACCTCAGTCCTTTGGGTGCCATACAGGGCTTCCTGTCATCTTCAGGAACATGGAACTATCCCTGTTACCTTTCCACAGGTGCAACCGGCACCGCACAAAATTTTAAAGAGGCCACTTCAGTCTGTGCATGGCCACTGGTCATCTGGCCAGCTGCAGTTCCCCCGCCGGAGCACTGTAATTCTTTAACAATGTGGCGCTCTCGTCGCTTCTTCTTTCGGATCATGCTCTGGATCCACTGAGCCTCATATGCGATGGGCATCTGGGGCTCCTCCACATATGCAGCACAGGCCAGGACAGGCGCCGCCGACACTGGGGACAATGGTGGAGATGGGGGTCGGGGCGTGAGTCGTGACACGAGATGTTGGAGGGGCCACAGGAGGGGAAACAGCAGCAGCCGAGGTGGTAGGTCGTTCGTATGGACATTTCCTACTCACCGCCACTGCATCCATGGATGGCTGCATCCAGGAACACACTAACACACTAATGCATAGAATACAGTAACATACAGTAAAACATTAATGCATTATACAATGGCATGTGATAAGAGGGTATCACATAAGAGAGAGAGGGGAAGCAATGAGGTTCTTCGCCACCTCCTTACAGCAGCATGATACTGTGTGGGGGATTCTGGTGCATAAAAGTGTGTTGGAGCTATGGGGACATCAGACTGTGTATGAGGACCTGTGGGCTCATCATACTGTGTGTAAGAAAGGATATACTTTAGATGGCATGATATTGTAGATGGAGAACTGTAGAGGTCTCATACTGCGTGGGAGTCATATATCTTACTCTGTGGGAACACAAGAGGTTTTACTAGGGGCTCTATTTCTGTGTGAAAGTACAAGGAGAACATTGTGGAGCTAGTGGTGTGGAATAGCATAAAAAATACTGCTGCTGTCCTGTTCCTCATTTCTTTCTTTTGAAGTTGGGAGAGGTGTGAATAGTCCCAATCAAAGACTTAAGGGAATTGTTAAACATTACAAAAATAAGAAACAGTGCCACACCAGTCTAAGGGTTGTGTGTGGTGTTACAGCTCAGCCACTCAGAAGTGAATGGAGCGTAGCTGTAATACAACACACAACTTAAGGACAATGGTGGCACTGTTTTGGGGAGCCATATTTTAATAACCCTGGACAACCAGCTCTCGAGCCCCGAGTCAATAAAGTATATTGAAGGGTGCATCCGTAGAGGTTTCTCCGATAAACTTTATTGGCATATTCTGGGAGGAACTTCTTCACCACGTTAAATGGGTGGTCAATATTTAGAAAAGCATGCTACTGTCTTCCAAAAGCAGTGCCCCATCTATATACAGGCTGTGACTAGTATTGAAGCTCTGATAATTAAAAACTGAGCTGCAATTCCATACATGACCTGTAGGAAGGTGTGGCACTATTTGTGAAAGTCCTTTTTTACACTGTATAAATCACTTCACTTTCAATGTATCTTGATTAAATATATAAAATAAGAATACCCTTTAATTGTCTTTAGACAAATGAGCCATTTCCAAAGCTCGAATGTTTATTGGAGCTGTTGTCACATGAATTTTACAGGCGTGACCACTGAGGGTCTGGCCCATACAGGGTTACATGACAATCGTCCTGTTTTTAGCATTTGGTGTCCCGGTGGGTGGATGAGTCTTCTGGGAGATCCTCCATCTGTTAGATCTACTTGCTTTGCTAGAGGCAGGTAGGAGGATGTATTGATTGTGTTGTATTGCCAGATCAGTCACGGAGCTGAAGGACAAGGTGTCTCCTTGATTGTAGAAGATGCGTTTCATCTGCCTGTAGCTTATTTACCTTAGTATGATAATGGACAGGATTGAGAGGCACCTAGGACATCAAATATGGACCAGAGACTTCTCTTCACATGCACACTAATTACTAATTGACCAGTTAAGGAGAATGACCCATTCTGCCCCAGCAGTAGATGGTGATCCAATGCTTGGCCCCTTCATCTAAAAGGACCCCCTGACATCCCCCAGACTTGCATCTGTATTAATGTCATAGGCTTAAAGAAAGCTCTTTGGTTTTGATGCCAGAGGAGAACAAGAGCAGAAAGAGAAGCAAGTCTCCCATTCTGATGATTGTTAGGTGTCCCAGTCGTGGCGACCCATGGCCAGTTGCTAGCGCCCAGTGCAAGGCAAGTGTTTGTGCTACCTACCCCATGGCCCGAGTCCATTTAACCAGTCCAGTATGGAATATTGTATGCCCCAAGCACATGTATTGTATTTTAATTAAATACTTATATAATTGCAATTTGCTCTTTAACACCCTCTATTGTTTTCTGCCTTTTTCACAAAATCTGACAAAAACTTTTAGAAGTAAAAAGATATACTTTGTTCCATTTTTTTCACCTTTTCAGGATATTTTTTGTATTTTTTGTGTAACTATTTTATTACTTTAACCCCGGCTCCAACCATAGCCATAACCCACCTTAACGTTAACCCTAACCTTAGCCCTAACCATAGCTGTAACCCTACTCTTAACCCTAACCCTAGCCTTAACCTTAACCATAGCTGTAACCCTAGTATGGGTCGGAGAAAGTGTGTAGAAACATAAAATGTATTAAAATGCTAGTGGTTTTTATAGGGGTCACTTTTAAAAAGAACTTGAGACAGCTCTCAAACCTCCATCTAAGGCAAACCTCCATCTAATCTCTTACAAGTAAAAGGAGAGGCAGAGAGCTGCGAGAGAACACAACGCAGCACATGTGCCGTGCAAATACGGTAATTAATTTCTGTCTCTTTCAGCCTCTGTTCACTCGCATACTGCCTATGCAGAGTGCAGCAGCCAATTACAAATTGTTCTCGACTGCTGCACTCTGCATAGAAACTGGCGGCAGAGACTAAAATGACAAAGTAGCCACCAGGCTGGGCTACATTTGCCTCAGTGGCTGCTGGAGCAAGCTAGTGTGTTTGACTATACAGAGTTCAGCAGCCATTTGACTGCAGAGTGCAGCAGCTGATAACAAACTAATATCAACACCTGCGCTCTGCAGAGAAACTGGCAGTGGCGATTGAAACAGCAAAGCAGCCACTGGGCTGCATTTTGCTCACTTGCCGCTAGGGCAGGCTTGCTGTCTTTTTTTTATATTACAGCGTATTGAAGGGGTGATGGGAGTGTTGCACCCCTTATAAAATGTGGCATCAATAGATGGTTGTGGCAGTGTTTTATAAAGAAAACAGACATGTTTTTTAGTCCTTTGATAGCTTAAATTGTGAGGAGCCAGAGCTCGGTTATTTCAGAGGGAGTCGCCTTGGTGAGGGGACCCAATGATTTTAGGTGGGGGCTTGCTACAAATTACGGTAAGTTTTTAGTAACGCCTCTGCATTATTATGAGAGGAAAGTTCTCTGGCAGTCAAAAAAAAGAGTTAATCATGAGCAACATGGAGGAGCACTGGAAAACAGATGGTGATAGATGGTCAAAATGAACAAATTGGAAGTTTCAATCATGAAATATGCTTCCAAAGTGAGTTGGTAAACAGGACAATCCAGGCCGTCACCAGAGTCCCATCTGGCTGCTCTCCCCAGGCTGCGCATAAAGTTCCCATCGGGAATGCGACCAAGAAGACTCCATGTCACCTCCGAAAACAGTCCTCAGTCTTCTCCACTGGCCGGCAGGATGCCCAAACTGCAGCCTAGGATCAGCTGGGGAGGCAGCTGTGAAATACTACATGCCTTCCCGGCTGGAAAGAAGAAGCAGGAAAAGTGACTGCAGGGGGCAAATAGGAACTCATCCCAGAAACCAAGATGTGAGGTCCCTGTGGGTGGAGTACTCGGGTGATGAGGCTGTGCTGCATGGAGCATGTGAAGAATACTGGATCAAAACTGACAAAAAAGTCTATTTATAACAGGTGGAGTATAGGGTGAGGGCAAAGTCAGAATACGGTGGCATTTCTCAACAGTTCTTCTTTAGTTTGGGTTTACATGTTGTGAGTGACCACAGTATCTTCTTTTGCCACCATTTTCCAAAACGTAAATTGGCACAAAAACACCCAACAACACAACAGCAATATGTGAAGTGAAGCCTTAAGAGGGAAAAGTTATAATGAGGGGACTTTCTGAAGTAATTTTTCCTTATGGTTGTGTTGCCGTTATTTGTGGCAAATTTATCAAAATGTATCTATCAATCCATCCATGTCTCCCCTGTGTGGTATGTAGACCACGGTGTGGTGCGTTGTCCTCTGGGGACCGCCTGTGTGTTTATCTAATGATATAACAGACTATCACACATGGAGCCTGTGGCAGATTGTGTTTCCTCAGCATTGTGTATGTGTTTGTATATTTTGTGCAGGGGTTAATATCTAAGCGTGCATGTGTGTTGGATGTCTGTCTAGGCGCGTGTGTGTTCAATTTCAGGGTGGGTGATGTTATTGCCACAAGCTCATTAGGCCGATATTGTTTTTTAATCAGTGCCATGGCAACGATGATGCAAGCCTGCACTCCACACCTGATCCACATCGCCTCTCACCACCCTCTTCTTCTCCGCAGCGATGTCTCTTACTGCAAGGCCTCTGAGACCATCTGTGTCAAGTTGGTGGGAGGGAGGACGTGTCCCGACTCTTCCGCATTGGAATTCTGACTAGAAAATAGGGCTGTGGACTTTCTGTAGACTTTACAACATCAGATTATTGTGGAGGTCATTGACTTCTTTAAAGGAGAATTGTCATCAGGACAGAATTCAGCAATGATGTTTCCAATGAACTAGTTAACATAATTACATTGGTGAATACTGAATCCCTCAGAGTGTGAAAAATTGTTGGTGAAATGTTTTAGAATTCTGATGTTCTTCAGGAAAGCTGAAGTGCAATCATTGCCCCCTTCACCATCAGTTAACAGTCACCTTTTTTCCCAAATTGTCCCTGTTTAAAAAAAGAGTGCCAATCTTGGAGCTTCTATTCTGTATCTCAAATAGAGTATAGTGGAGTCCCTGGTTCTTTGTAGTAGATCAGTTCCATCCCTGTCTACATTTCAGAACCCATCAACATTACCCACTTCTATGACATCCACTATTGTACAACTTATCATGGTAGACCAGATACTTCATAGTCTCCTTTATAGCCTTCATCATTGGACTAGAGTTGATCAAAAAATATTTCCAAGACCCTGATCCAGCAGTCAAATCGTCACTCCCTGGACGTCTCTTGTGATTGCTAGACCCCTGCTACATCATGATGTTGTGGAGCGATGCACCCCATGACTTTGCGTAAGACCAAATGACTACATCTCACAAGATGTCAAGACATCACAGAAGCCTAGTGTCGGGACCACACTCAGTCGGAGCAGCCTTTGGAAGTGGGGAATCACCAGAAATAATACACAAGACACGTCTCGTATAGTATATCACTGGGAAGCCTCTGAAGCACGCCTGCCTTCAAGGTGCTATCCCCTCTTTATATAGTTGTACAGGTAGTTTCAGTGGTTATACAAGTTTTGCTTGTTTAAACAAAGAGAGAAAAGAGAAGACAAAAAAACAGTTTCGGCTATGTGATAGTTTCACAACAAACAAAACAGTACAGTTTCGCCTAAGTGGCAGTTTCACAAACAAAAAATAGGATTTCACACTATAGCTAAAATGTCCTTGAATGGACAGGTCAATATTGATCACAAATTCTTTTTGGTTCATTGAGGTAACCATTTTTGTTCCGCTCTTCACACCTAGTAATCATAATAGGTGCACAGGATGCCTGCAATCGAGTGCCGGTAGATTGAGTTCTTACTACCCTCTTCCAGTTGCCACATAGTATCGACGTGGATGATGGCCCTGTGCAGGTACGGACTGGGGCTGAAATTCAGTCCTGGCATTTGAAATCACACAGGCCCATGTTGTCCCCGTCCCCAAGCACTAGATGGAATATATTACTAATAGTACCCTGGATAGAGAAAAGCAAGATTTACTACAAGACCAATACTTCTAATGATACCGGTGGCCTGCTGGGGTAAGTGACTGAGTCAGCGACTTTGTGCTCCGTCACAACTCTTAACAGTATGGGTGTATTGAGAACACCGATTCTGTTAACAACATTGCAGACAAGGCGGCCCATGACCAGACAGGCCCTTCTGGCATTTGCCAGATGGCCAGTCCGGCCTTGGCCCTGTGTCCTGTCCCTCGAATCGTTTTCCTCAAGCTCTTTAAGGAGTGTACCTCACACACAAGATGGACTTTTCTGCCGGATCTTCACTTTTAAGAGATAATCAGAGTGAGGTGGCCATCATGGAGATATGTTTGACAAGAAATCATATCTCTAGGTAGCATCTTGGTGGTAGGATGACTTTTGAAATACAGTTTTACTCCAGGGCCTTTCGCTTCTGAAAGTGCGCTGGACCCTGTATTGAGTGCTCCTCAACCATTCCTCCTGTACCCTGGATGTTTATAGCTTCCAACCAGGAACCCACCATAGCCATCAATCAAGGACAGCTCCACTTCGATGCATCATCTAGGTCAGGGATAAGAAATTAATTTTTCCGAGGGGCCACATAAGAAACTAATCAATAGCTAGAGATAATGCCATGATTCAAAGGATTTCCATAATAAATGATAAGCAAACTAATTGAGATCTTTCAGTCTGGAAAAAGTTTGAAAGCCATGTCTAAAGATTAGGAACTCCAGGAAACCACAGTGAGAGCCATTACCCACAAATGGTGAAAACATGGAACAGTGGTGAATTCCCAGGAGTGGCCAGCCAACCAATATTCCAGAAAAAATTGGAGTCCGGCTCAACAGGACTGGATTTTCCTTTTCTTTTTATTTTTCAAAAGAAAATTTAGTGCATACAAAAGAAAAATTTACATGGTCGACTGGGTCATGTCGAAAATCCAGTCCTGTTGAGCCGGACTCCAAATTTTTCTATTTTCCTTGATGTGAGGAAAGGGCGAGGCCAGTGTCTGAGCCCCAGGTGGATGAGCATAGAGCAACTGGGTGAGCTGGAATCAAGTTTCTATAACCAAAATCACCCCGACAGTGCAGCAATGACTCATACAAGAAGTCACAAAAAATCCGCAAGAACATTCAAAGAACTGCAGGCCTCACTTGCCTCAGTTAATGTCAGTTGTTCATGACTACACTATAAGAAAAAGTTTGTGATAAGGAGGACATGGAGTCAAAAAATACCAAAAAATAAACAAAATGTAATTTAAAAATATATAGCTATATAATAGATATTAATTACATGGGTTACATGTGTACAAACAAGTGAATAAATCCATAGGTGTAATATATGACCGAGGAGAGACTGGGAAACAGGAAGTCAAGCACCTGTGGTAAGCCTGCTATTGTTAGCCTAGTAACAGGGAGTGTAGCCAATGCTATGTAACAGAAAATCACTCCATATAGATCACTGCACTGTTACAATGTCCATAGCTTAGCGTATCTGTCATCCCTACATTAATGCAAATAAGTAAAGGCAATAATTAGCCATTTATGTATTCAGTCCCATCAGAGCCTCGGCCACAAACCCCAATGCGTTTTTCGCTTACAAATAGTCTCAATTCCTCAGGCCCCCTGGTTGGTGTTGGTGTTGAGCTGCTATAGGTATCAGGGGTCAAGATCACCCGGCACTGGTAGAACCCGTGTACTCAGACAGCAGGCCTACTATCCTGAGAGCCAGAGGGGTAGTAGATGTCTGCAAGGGAAGGGTACCTGTCCGCATCTTAAATTGTGGGGAGAAAGAGGTCAAACTACCCCAGCATGCCACCCTTGCTAAACTATTCACTGCAATACGGGCAGTAGAACCCTTGGTCCCGTCCAACTAGGCAGAGGACAGTGGCTCTGCCGAACACCTAGAGGATTGGTGTCAGAAGCTGCACATAGGCATTGATTTCACCCCTTCGCACCAAAAAAATGGGGTTTCCCGGGTGGTTCAAGAGTATGAACGGGTATTCAGCAAACACCCACTAGACTTTGGGCAGGTAGAAGGGGTTCAACATCATATCCCCACTGGTGACCATCCACTCAGGAAAGATACCACCCAGTTCCCTCTGGCCCACTACCAGTGTACCAGTGTACCAAGGGCATGTTACGAGAGATGAAAAAAGCGGGGGTCATTAGAGATAGTTGTAGAGATAGTTGTAGCCTCTGGGCAGCTCCGTTAGTCCTCTTTAAGAAGAAAGTTGGTACAATGTCCATTATATCTTCAAAGAGGAGACGCCCCCTCCCTTAAAACGTGGTACTTCTGTCCCGGAAACATAATTCACTGGAGAGTCCTGCTTCTCCAGCAGAATAGGCACAATGGGTGCAACCAAAAAGAAAAAGAGTCCATAGGCTCTAAACATAGTACCCAGCTTACAGTCCTCTGGGTCAGGCAGACGAACAACAGAACAAGCACAGGTCCTTATGACCTCTTCCGGTCACGAAGCTTTCTTCTCACTGGGGAAAAACAACACGGCATCTCCTTTGCACCGGACGGACACGGACCAGTGTTTGTATGCGGTGCAATGGCACCATAAACGTAACAGTTCAGTTTTTTCAATGGCACGCGCCTCACGCCGCTCCACTCCAATATCATCAGGTTCCTTTTCCCTGTCCTGGGTCAAGGGTGACTCTGCAGCCGCAGCAGTCACAGGTTGCCTTAGAGAGGCAGAGGTGGCAAGAACTTCACAGGCACTCGACCGTGCCAAGCCCGAGTCTGCATTTCGCGCTATCTCCTCTGGGGTGCATAGAGCCACCGCCACCACAAAATAGCCCCGAGGGCAATGCTCTTTGTAGAAGGAGACCCAGTCCCCTTCTTCCAGGGGTCTCCCGAATTTAACAGAGGCCGCGTTCACATAGATTTTGTTTTTTGACCCGACCTCACGAATGGAGCCATAGTTGCGGCCCAACTCCAGATATGTTAGCTGGCCATAGATGCAGCGACCAGCCATAGCGCCAGCTCCTGGCTGGCACAACTCGGCCCACACTTCTTTTTCTCTCCTCTTTTTCTGCTCCACAATATTAGCCATCCAGGCAAGCTGATCGGGGGCAGGAAAAGGTCCCTCATTGATGTGAGCGGGATATGCAGCTCCCTGGAAAGCCTGGGTGTTTGCGACATGCCTCCCCTCTAACACTCGGCAAGCTATCGTACACCCCAGGACCTCCAACTCCTCTCTCACAGGTCGGTCAGTCGCGGCAGGGGGGAACGATTTGGGTAGGGCTCCGGGAGCGGACAGAAGGGACAGGGTATCGCTATCTTGGGGCATGGGTTGAGGATCAGTCAACGCCTCGAGTCAGCGTCTCTGGTTCACGTCCTCTCCACATCCGCTGCATCCTTCCGTGGAGGTGGTGTGGACTGATCTCTCTGGAGATAGTTCCGTATACAGTGAGGGGGCTTTATACTGTGTATAAGAGAGCATCATACTGTGTATAGAGCAGCTGTACAGGGGGCAGACTAGGGACTTTATTAAATGTAAAGTGATCACTTATTGTTATAGGGGAACTCAGGTTACTGTGACAATCAAAGGAGCACACAGGGCAATATTACTTTATAGGGGGCAAAATATGGGCACTGTTTTCTAGGGCTCTTACACCCGGCATTACTATATTATAGAGGGTTGCTTTAGAATTTAGAAGGCACAGAGAACCACGCTGCACTTGCGGTAATAGGGACACATACGGCAGCAGCTCCTCAGTATTGGAGTATCAGCAGGATGAGGAGTTTGTGCAGGTTGGGAATAGATGGTGATGGAGCTGGAATGTGAGAAGTGAAACGTATCTTTGTTGTATTCTCTTTTCAAAAAACTGACCGTCACATCCTGGTGTAAGAGAGATGCCCTAAAGTGGCTACCAGGTACACATAAAATTGGCCTTTTTTATGCGCTAAACGCTCTCATTTTTCATATTTCTAGTTCAGTAATGCAGTTCAGTTTTCATGTTTCATGTTTGCATGTTTCAGCGCTGCAGTGCTGCCTTATTTGCTTGTTTGTTGTATTCTCTGCAGCCGAGTCCTGGATGGAAGAAGTTGTCATATTGGTCTGGGCCAGATGGAAAAGATGGGAAAAGTGACAACTCCATCAGAAAGGACGTCAGCGGTAAGTCATTATCTGTAACTGTACTGTGATCTCGTATCTGTTCTGTAAGGCTGGTATTTACCACTGACCATATGGTGGTAATATCAATGTTGGTCTTGAAATAGAGATTATCTTCAGTAACAGCGCGGTCATCTGCTGAGGTTCTCCTGCACTATTAGGGTTCGTCACTGAGTTGTAATCAAGGTTACCTGGTTAGGGGCCCACTCAGAAGTTTCACCCCCCCGAACCAAAACCCTAGCTACGCCTCTGGTCTAAGTTAAGGCACCAAATTCATGTTGGTGGAAGTTGACGGACCTAATAGGTGTAAGCCCTTATTATTTTCCTTGAGCTGCTGCTACTGCACTGTTACACATTACTACCCTATATTGCTATTCACTTTGTGCTAGCATATTCACTGGTACTTATTGTACCCTCAGGGTCACTTTTTGGAACAACCCTGCCCTCTTCTTTTCTCACATACAGTACAGACCAAAAGTTTGGACACACCTCATTTAAAGATTTTTCTGTATTTTCATGACTATGAAAATTGTAAACTCACACTGAAGGCATCAGAACCATGAATTAACACATGTGGAATTATATACTCAACAAAAAAGTGTGAAACAACTGAACATATGTCTTATATTCTAGGTTCTTCAAAGTAGCCACCTTTTGCTTTGATGAATGCTTTGGCATTCTCTTGATGAGCTAGTCACCGGAAATGGTTTTCACTTCACAGGCGTGCCCTGTCAGATTTAATAAGTGGGATTTCTTGCCTTATAAATAGGGTTGGGACCATCAGTTGTGTTGAGCAGAAGTGTGGTGGATACACAGCTGATAGTCCTACTGAATAGACTGTTAGAATTTGTATTATGGCAAGAAAAAAGCAGCTAAGTAAAGAAAAATGAGTGGCCATCATTACTTTAAGAAATTAAGGTCAGTCAGTCCGAAAAATTGGGAAAACTTTGAAAGTGTACATTTCAGAACTCATCAACATTACCCACTTCTATGACATCCACTATTGTACAACTTATCATGGTAGACCAGATACTTCATAGTCTCCTTTATAGCCTTCATCATTGGACTAGAGTTGATCAAAAAATATTTCCAAGACCCTGATCCAGCAGTCAAATCGTCACTCCCTGGACATCTCTTGTGATTGCTAGACCCCTGCTACATCATGATGTTGTAGGGTGATGCACCCCATGACTTTGCGTAAGACCAAATGACTACATCTCACAAGATGTCAAGACATCACAGAAGCCTAGTAATCATAATAGGTGCACAGGATGCCTGCAATCGAGTGCTGGTAGATTGAGTTCTTACTACCCTCTTCCAGTTGCCACATAGTATCGACGTGGATGATGGCCCTGTGCAGGTACGGACTGGGGCTGAAATTCAGTCAGGTCAATGCCACACAGAGTTCTAGCAGCAGACACATCTCTACAACAACTGTTAAGAGGAGACTTTGTGCAGCAGGCCTTCATGGTAAAATAGCTGCTAGGAAACCACTGCTAAGGACAGGCAACAAGCAGAAGAGACTTGTTTGGGCTAAAGAACACAAGGAATGGACATTGGACCAGTGGAAATCTGTGCTTTGGTCCGATGAGTCCAAATTTGAGATCTTTGAGCCATTAGCTCCTGCATGTGTATCACCGGAGGCCGGGTACAGCAGTCACATCTCCCGATGTGACTGTTCTACACATGAGATCGTCATTGGACACTCGGTAAATGGACTACAGTGGACAGGGAGTACTATATGTTGGTTTATTATTATTTTTTTGTTGTAGGAGATCGAGGGATTTGGGGATTAGGCGATGCAGTAAGTATGGTAAATTAAGATTCAATAAAGGAGTCTGTGTGATTATTTAATTTAAAGGACTTTATTCTGGCTGTATCTTTATTTACCATATAACTATAGGGTTAGTAATGGTTAGGTGTCTTATAGACACCTCTCCATTAGTAAGCTGTGGGCTTGATGTCACCGGACAATACAAAGGTGACATCAACCCCACAAATATTACCCCACTTGCTACCGCTACAGGGCAAGTGGGAAGAGCAAGACTAATTGCCACAATTGGTGCATCTACACTGCGTGCAGAATTATTAAACAAGTTGTATTTTTGATCACATGATACTTTTTATACATGTTGTCCTACTCCAAGCTGTCCAGGCTTGAGAGCCAACTACCAATTAAGTAAATCAGGTAATGTGCATCTCTGTAATGAGGAGGGGTGTTGTCTAATGACATCAACACCCTATATAAGGTGTGCTTAATTATTAGGCAACTTCCTTTCCTTTGGCAAAATGGGTCAGAAGAGAGATTTGATGGCTCTGAAAAGAGCAAAATTGTGAGATGTCTTGCAGAGGGATGCAGCAGTCTTGAAATTGCCAAACTTTTGCAGCGTGATCACCGAACAATCAAGCGTTTCATGGCAAATAGCCAACAGGGTCGCAAGAAGCATGTTGAGCAAAAAAGGCACAAAATAACTGCCCATGAATTGAGGAAAATCAAGCGTGAAGCTGCCAAGATGCCATTTGCCACCAGTTTTGGCATATTTCAGAGCTGCAACGTTACTGGAGTATCAAAAAGCACAAGGTGTGCGATACTCAGGGACATGGCCAAGGTAAGGAAGGCTGAAAAACGAAACATAAGAAACAAGAAACATAAGATAAAACGTCAAGACTGGGCCAAGAAATATCTTAAGACTGACTTCTCAAAGGTTTTATGGAATGATGAAATGAGAGTGACTCTTGATGGGCAAGATGGATGGGCCAGAGACTGGATCAGTAAGGCTATGTGCACACGTAGGAAAAGAGGTGCAGAATTTTCTGCACAAAATCCGCATCTCCTGGCAGAATCTACAGCTGCGGATTTGCCACGGTTTTTATGCGGATTTTGTGCGGTTTTTATGCGGAATTGATGCGGATTTTGGCACTGCGGATTTTTAACATGGAGGAGTGCAGAAACGCTGCAGATCTGCACAAAAGAAGTGACATGCACTTCTTTGAAATCCGCAGCAATTCCGCACTGATTTTTCCACACCATCTGCACAGCTATTTTTTTCCCATTGACTAACATTGTACTGTACATCACAGTGCGGATCTGCAGCGTTTCTGCGCGGAAAAATCCGCTGCGGATCATGTGCACATAGCCTTAAGGGCAGAGAGCTCCACTCCGACTCAGACGCCAGCAAGGTGGAGGTGGGGTACTGGTATGGGCTGGTATCATCAAAGATGAACTTGTGGGACCTTTTCGGGTTGAGGATGGAGTGAAGCTCAACTCCCAGACCTACTGCCAGTTTCTGGAAGACAACGTCTTCAAGCAGTGGTACAGGAAGAAGTCGGTATCGTTCAAGAAAAACATGATTTTTATGCAGGACAATGCTCCATCACATGCCTCCAACTACTCCACAGCGTAGCTGGCCAGTAAAGGTCTCAAAGAAAAAAAAATAATGACATGGCCCCCTTGTTCACCTGATCTGAACCCCATAGAGAACCTGTGGTCCCTCATAAAATGTGAAATTTACAGGGAGGGAAAACAGTCCACCTCTCGGAACAGTGTCTGGGAGGCTGAGGTGGCTGCTGCACGCAATGTTGATCGTAAACATATCAAGCAACTGACAGAATCTATGGATGGAAGGCTGATGAGTGTCATTATAAAGAAAGGTGGCTATATTGGTCACTAATTTTTGGGGATTTTGTTTTTGCATGTCAGAAATGTTTATTTCTATATTTTGTGCAGTTATATTGTTTACCTGGTGAAAATAGACAAGTGAGATGTTAATATACTTGGTTTTTATTAAGTTGCCTAATAATTCTGCACAGTAATAGTTACCTGCACAAACAGATATCCTCCTAAGATAGCCAAATCTAAAAAAAACCCACTCCAACTTCCAAAAATATTAAGCTTTGATATTTATGAGTCTTTTGGGTTGATTGAGAACATAGTTGATCAATAATGAAAATAATCCTTTAAAATACAATTTGCCTAATAATTCTGCACGCAGTGTATAAGATGCACCATTTCTGGGGTGGCTGAGAGCTGATGCTTTTAGCCTGAGGGGTTCCAATATACATGGCCCCTTCCCAGGCTATTAATATCAGCTCGCAGCTGTCTGCCTAGCCTTTGCTGGTTTGATTTTATAGGGGGACCCCTTGTCAATTTTTTTTCTAGGGTTCCTCGGTAAACTAGCCAGTAAAGGCTAAGCAACAGCTGTGAGCTGATATTAATAGCATGGGTATGGCTCCATCCCAGAATATTAACATCAGCCTTCAGCCTTTGGCTTTTCATCTGCTGGTTATGAAAATCATGCAGGAGCCCACTCAGTTTTTTTTTTTCTTAATTTTTTGAAAAATAAACAGATCTTGCATTTCATGCAGATTTTTGAGGGTATGTTTCCACAGTCAGTAAACACTGCGGGTTGGACGCTGCATACATCTGCAGCGTCCAACCCGCAATGGCCAGATGTTACAGCATAGTGGATGGGATTTCAAGAAATCCCATGTCCACTATGCATGCACCGGTGCCTGCAGCTTCCCTGCAGAGACAGACATGCGTCGCATCTTTCCACACTGCAGCATGTCTATTTATCTTGCGGAGACCCTCAGTCTCCACAAGATAAATATCACCCATCCAATGTATAGGGTGCGATGATTCGCACGGTTCAATGAACAACTGTGTATAAAAGACAGCAGCGCTTTGGACACAGCAGACATGTGCTGCGTCCAAAGCACTCCCGATGATTGACCGTGGGGACATAGCCTAATAACAGTTGCTGTTTTGTTACAGTGCGGCGCCCCAGGGTCCTGGTCGTCGCAATGGTATAGCCTTCCTCTCGGGGAGAGTGATGCTACGTTTGGAGGCAATGAAGGATAACTGCATCCAGGTACCACAAACATGCAACACAGTTTACACTCCAGGCCATCAGGGGGAGCTTCTGCTCCTATTTATTAGGTCACTCCCCATATATATATAACTGGTAGTCTGTAGGGAAAGTTAGTTAGTTCCTGGCAGAGCTCCAGACAGGAGTTCTGTTAGAAAGTTCCAGACCAGAGTCTGAGGAGGATGGAAGGTTAAAGAAGCTGTGCATGCCCTCAGAGCTGCAGCTCCCAGAAAGACATTGAAAGCAGAATTGTATTACAGTGAGCGTGTAAGGAGAGGAAGCAAAGGAGAGGATACCAGAAGGGGACCAGCCCTGCACAGGCTGCCTCCTTCTGAGGTGCAGGATCCTGGTAGCTGGAACACCGAGGGAGTAAGAACCTTTATGCTTTACTTCAGAGACCGGCAGGACAGCTAATTTCATGTTACCTGTCCGCCCCTACACCCAGGAGGCACGGTGGCATCCCTTAAAGGAAGGGGCATGATAGAGTCAATAGAAACCACCTCAAGCCACCAGTCATACGGGTTTGTCCTATCCTATCCAGGGGGACAGAGAGAGACATAACATCTACGACAGTTGTGAGGACCTTATGAGAAGCTTAGCAGTAAGGGACTACGACACCACAGCGCTAGAGGAAGGCTTTTATTTCCACCTGGACAAGGGGACTCTGGACTTGCCTCCAAACCGGCCGGACTCTGCCTGCCTGTGATCTGGTGCCCTGGACTGTGGATGCTGAAGTCTTCATTAAAGGTAAAGAGACTGCAACCCTATGTCCTCGTTCTTTTCTGCACCTCTCACCATTCACCATCTACACACTGGAAAGCCCTGGGGATATGCTTCACCTGTGGGAAGGTATACCATCTAGCTGCCATAACATAACCCCAGCGGACCCCTTAAAGCAGCGTCGGTCACCCTGACCGAATACCATAGGTGGCGTCACGAACACAAACTTTATCCCTTTAAAGACCTTTCTCTTTTACATGCATGTCCCAGGGCCATGGACTGGGTCAGCCACCATGACATCCCCCTGTGAACCACAAGACCAGGTACCGAGTACCCCACGGCCCCATGGGGGCGACCCAACAGCATATGTAAGTTAATTATGTTAATGCTGCTACATAGGCTGGTGACTGTGTGTGTGTGTCTTTATTTAATTGTGTGTGTGTTTCTTTATTTAATTGTGTGTGTGTGTTTGTGGGTGTGTCTTTATTTAATATTAATGAGGGTATCTGGCTAAAGATGTTGAACAAGGAAATTACATCACATTTTTTTTTAATAATATATCTTTATTTAGCTTACAAGTCCGCATGAAAATCCGCTCAGAATATCAACTACGATTTCTGCCAAAAGAGACAGAATCCATGCAGAATTATACACAAGCAAATCTGCAAAGTGCGCACATAATAATAATCGTTATTTTTATATAGCGCTAACATATTCCGCTGTGCTTTACAGGTTGCACACATTATCATCACTGTCCCCAATGGGGCTCACAATCTAAATTCCCTATCAGTATGTCTTTGGAATATGGGAGGAAACCCACACAAACACCCATACAAGCTCCTTGCAGATGTCCTTGGTTGGATTTGAACCAAGGACTCCAGCGCTGCAGTGCTAACCACTGAGCCACCGTGCTGCACATAGCAGGCACATTTTTGTTGTAGTGCTACCATTTACCATTTTTGCTTAATAAAGGTATTTTTATCAAAAACATCAATTGGTTCTTTTACTTCCCTTTGAGACCATAGGTTTGAGGTTCTCTTTGTTCGGTTTCTTCTAAATTTTCGAATGGTCTGACATTCATCTACTTAGCAACTATATGTCATCTACCATACAAATTGGTTGATATTTTACTTTTTGATATATAGGTATTGCTGCGTTCAGTATGTGTCTACCCTTCATGTTGGGCACATAGACATTAGCAGCTATAGACTGGATCATATTTGATTGTATAGAAGCTTTCTGAGCTTGTAATCTGAAGTCAATGTGAAGGGAGGTGGAGAAGGGTGACTTGTGACATCACCAGTTGTGAAGGATGACACTTTCCCTTTTGTTGATGGTGGACCCCGTTCATTAGCTCCTAGAGACAATATCTAATGCTCAGTCTCGGTCTTCTGACATGTTATCTCCTGAGTAATATTTTCTGATACATCAGAAGATGTGGTCTAATGGCTTATCCACATCTTCTTACATGCCTCTGTCTTGTGACATGTTGTCTTCTAAGTGTTGTTGTCTCGTAAGTGATGTTTTCTTCTAATATTTCTTTCTTTGACACTTATTCTGACATTTCTCTGTCTGTTGAAATGTTAACTCCTGAGTAATGTTGTCTACTGACATTTGTTTCTTCTGACAGATTATCTTCAGACTAATGTCATTTTATATGATATATTCTGAGTGATGTTCTTTTCTGACATGTTATCTTGTGACATATCTTCTGACTTTATACTCTGCCACTCTCCTCTGACATGTTCTCTTCTGGCATGTTCTCTTCTGATGTTATGTTCTGCCGGTCTCTTCTGACATGTTCTCTTCTGACATATCTTCTGCTTTAATGTTCTGTTGTTCTTTTTTGACATGTTCTTTTCTGACAAGTGATCTTCTGTCTTGCTATCTTCAGACATGTTCTCTTTTAAATGATGTTATCTTCTGACATGTTATCTTTTGTACAGTATTATGTTATTTTTTAATATGTTTTTATTTTCTGACATGTTATCCTCTGAAATGTTATCTTCTGACATGTTATCTTTAGACCTGTTATTCTCTAAGATATTATCTTCTGATGTTATGTTCTGTCGTTCTTTTATTACATGTTCTATTCTGACAAGTGATCTTCTGTCATGCTATATTCTGACATGTTCTTATTTGTTATGTTTTCTTCTGTATTATGTTATTTTTTTTTACAAATTATCTTCTGACATTTTGTCTTCTAACATGTTTTTTCTGACATGTTATCCTGACCTGTTATCTTTTGGAATATTTTCTTCTGACATTTCTCTTCTGACGTGTTATCTTCTGAATTATCTTATTTTTTGAAATGTTATCTTCTGACATGCTATCTTTAGACCTATTATCCTCTGACGTGTTTTCTTTAGACATGTTATCCTGGCATGTTATTTTCAGACATCTTCTCGTCTAAATGATGTCTTATCTTCTGACATGTTATCTTGTATTGTTATTTTTTACATGTTGTTATCCTCTGATATGTTCTTTTCTGACATGTTATCTATTGACATGTTATCCTCTGGCATGTTATCTTCTGGCATGTTATCTTCTGACATTTCCCGTCTGACATATCTTCTGAATTATGCTATTTTCTGACATGTTATCTTTACACCTGTTATCCTATGACATGTTATCTTCTGACATGTTATCCTGACATACTATCTTCTGACATGTTTTCTTCTGAAATGTTATCCTGACATGTTTCCTCTGACATGTTATCTTCAGACATGCTCTCTTCTAAATGATGTTATCTTCTGCCCTCTAACATCTTCTCCTCTTATATATTATCCTCTGACATGTTATCTTCTGACATGTTGTCCTATGGCATGTTACCCTCTGACATGCTATCTTCGGATATGTTATCTTCTGACATGTTTTCTTCTATATTATGTTATTTTTATGTTATCTTCTGATATGTTATAGTCTGACATGATATCTTTTAACATGTTATCTCTTCTAAATGATGTTATATTCTGCCATGTTATCTTTTGCATTATGTTATTTTTTACAAGTTATCTCCTGACATGTTATCCTGACATGTTATCCTCTGAGATGTTATCTTCAGACATGCTCACTTCAAAATGATGCTATCTTGTGCCATGTTATCTTTTGTATTATGTTATTTTTTTACATGTTGTTTTCTTGTGACATGTTACCTTCTAACATGTTCTCCTCTGACATGTTATCTTCTGACATGTTATGTCTTCTAAATTGTTATCTTCTGACATGTTTTCCTCTGTATTATGTTATTTTTAATATGTTATCTTCTTACATGTTTTCTTCTGACATGTTATCCTCAGACATGTTGTTGACTGACATGTTATCATCTGTATTATGTTATTTTTTACATGTGATCTTCTGACATGTTATCTCTTCTAAATGATGATATCCTCTGACATGTTATCCTGTGACATGTTATCTGCAGACATGTTCTTATAAATAATGTTATCTTCTGACATGTTTTCTTCTGTTTTTTTTTTATTTTGACATGTTATCTTCTGACATGTTATCATATGGCATGTTATCTTTTGGCATTTTATCTTCTGTATTATGCTATTTTGACATGTTATCCTCTGACATGTTATCTTCTGCCATGTTTTCTTCTGATATTTTCTGCCATGTTTTCTTCTGTATTATGTTATTTTGACATGTTATCTTGACACCTATTATCCTCTGATATGTTAGGTTCTGACATGCTATCCTGACATGTTATCTTCTGACTTGTTTTCTGCTGACGTGTTAAGGCTGAGTCACACATAACGATATCGTTAACGATATCGTTGCAACGTCACGCTTTTGGTGACGTAGCAACGATCCCACTAACGATCTCGTTATGTGTGACAGCGACCAACGATCAGGCCCCTGCTGGGAGATCGTTGGTCGATGGGAATGACAGGACCTTTTTTTGGTCGCTGAACACCCACTGTCATCGCTGGATCGGCGTGTGTGACGCCGATCCAGCGATGTGTTCACTTGTAACCAGGGTAAATATTGGGTTACTAAGCGCAGGGCCGCGCTTAGTAACCCGATATTTACCCTGGTTACCATTGTAAAAGTAAAAAAAAAACACTACATACTCACATTCTGATGTCTGTCAAGTCCCCCGGCGTCCTCAGGGTTAAAACTGCTTTCGGCAGGAGCGCTGCTATAATGCACGCGCTGCTGCCGAGAGCTTCCCTGCACTGACTGTGTCAGCGCCGGCCGTAGAGCAGAGCACAGCGGTGACGTCACCGCTGTTACTGCCGGCGCTGACACATTCAGTGCAGGGAAGCTCTCGGCAGCAGCGTGTGCATAGCAGCGCTCTTGCCGAAAGCAGTTTTAACCCTGTGGACGCCGGCGGGGGACGTGACAGACATCAGAATGTGAGTATGTAGTGTTTTTTGTTTTTTTACTTTTACAATGGTAACCAGGGTAAATATCGGGTTACTAAGCGCAGCCCTGCACTTAGTAACCCGATGTTTACCCTGGTTACCCGGGTGCTGCAGGGGGACTTCGGCATCGTTGAAGACAGTTTCAACAATGCCGAAGTCATTCCCCTGATCGTTGGCCGCTGGAGAGAGCTGTCTGTGTGACAGCTCCCCAGCGACCACACAACGACTTACCAACGATCACGGTCAGGTCGTATCGCTGGTCGTGATCGTTGGTAAGTCGTTTAGTGTAACGGTACCTTTATCCTGACATGTCATCTTCAGACATGATCTCTTCTAAATTATGTTATCTTCTGCCATGTTATCTTTTAAATTATGTTATTTTTTACCTTTTGTTTTCTTGTGACATGTTATCCTCCCGACCTGTTATCTTTTGACAAGTTATCTTCTGAATGATCTTAGTTTTGACATGTTATCTTCTGAAATGTTATTTTTAGACCTGTTTTCCTCTGACGTGTTATCTGCTAACATGTTGTCCTGACATGCTATTTTCTGACATGTTATCCTCAGATATGTTGTCGCCTGACATATTATCTTCAGTATTATGTTATTTTTGACATGTTATCTTCTGACATATTATCTTCTGAGTTCTAACATATTATTATCGTCTGACATGTTTCCTTCTGACATTTCTCTTCTGACATGTTACTTTCTGAATTATGTTATTTTTTACATGTTATCTTTACCCCTGTTATCCTCTGACATGTTATTTCCTGACATGCTATCTTCTGACATGTTATTTTCTGAATTATGTTACTTTTTCACATCTCATGTTCTGACATCAGACCAGTTATCCTCCGACATGATATCTTCTGACATGTTTTCTTCTGAATTATGTTATTGTGACATGTTATTTTCTGACATGTTATCCTCTAACATGTTATCTCCTGACATGTTTTTTTCTAACATGTTATTTTCTGACATTTTATCTTCTGATATGTTATCTTCTGAATTATGTTATTTTTGACGTTATCTTTACAATTGTTACTCTCTGACTTTTTTGATATCTTCTGTTATTTTTTTTACATATTGATATCTTCCGACATTATCTTTTGAATTATGTTATTTTTACATGTTATCTTCTGACGTGTTATCTTCAGACATGTTCTCATCTAAATGATGTTATCTTTTGCATTATGTTATTTTTTTACATGTCTTCTGACATGTTATCCTGTGACATGCTACCCTCTGACATGTTCTCCTTTGACATGTTACCTTCTGACATACTATCTTCTGATATGTTTTCCTTTGCCGTGTTCTCTTCTCACATGATTTCTTCTGACATTTCTCTTCTGACATGTTATCTCCTGAATCATGTTTCTTTTTGACATGTTATCTTCTAACATGTTATCTTTACACCTGTTATCCTCTGACAAGTTTTATTCCCACATGTTATCCTGATATGTGATTTTCTGACATGTTCTCTTCTAAATGATGTTAGCTTCTGAAATTGTATGGAATGTCATGTAATTTTCTGACATTTTCTGTACTGACATGTTTATTTCTGAGTCATGTCATTTTTTGACATGTTTTTTTCTGACATGTTATCTTCTGACATGTTTTCTTTTTACATTTTATCCTGACCTGTTATCTTCTGATTTGTTTTCTTCTGACATTTCTCTTTTGGGAAGTTATCCTTGGACATTTTCTCTTCTGACATTTTAACTTCATTCAAAAGATAACAGGTCAGAAGATATCTTCTGACATGTTATGTTCTATAACATGTCTAGCTTTTGACACACTATTTTCTGAGTGATGATATCTTGCAGGATGTCATCTCTTCAGTGATTTTGTCTTCTAACATGTCTCTATGTTTTCATCTGCTGATGTTTTTGCTCTGACATGTTATCTTGAGTGATATTTTCTTTTGACATTTCTCTGTATTCTGACAAGTTATCCCCTTACAAGTTTTCTTCTGAATAATGATTTCTTCTGACATGTCTCAGTATTTTTTAAATAGATTTTGACATATTTCTATCATTTGGCATATTTTCTCCTGAATAATGTTTCCTAAAGTTATCTCGTGAGTGATTTTATCTTCAGCTATTTTATCTTCTAAATGACGGATCTGAAATATGTCTCTCTTCTGAATGGTTTTCTCCTTAGTGATATTTTCTTCTGAAATGTCTGTTTTCTGATGTGTTATCTCCAGATTCATGACATCTTATATGTTACATCCTGAGGAATGTTTGTCTTCCGACATGCTATATCCTAAGGTATGTTGTCTTCTGACCTGCTATATCCTAAGTGATGTTGTCTTCTGACATGCTATATCCTAAGTGATGTTGTCTTCTGACATGCTATATTCTGAGTGATGTTGTCTTCTGACATGCTATATCATGAATGATGTTGTCTTATGACATGTTATATCCTGAGGGATGTTTGTCTTCTCACATGCTATTGCAGCGCCCCAGAGTTCTGGTCGTTGCAGTACTGTGGATCCGCCACTATGGGGAGCCATGGTGCGTTCGATGGCACTGAAGGAGTTCATCTGACCAGGTATCACAGACACCAATATGTTTCACAGCAGGGCCTCTGGGGGGAGCTAAGGGTGCTATTCATTAGGCCACTCCCCACCATAGTGGGTAAACTGGGGGTCAGGCAGGAAGTTAGAGGAGAAAGCTGACTGGATTGAACGAAGCAACACCTTGTGGCAGAGGGTGTTGTGGAGGAAGAGACAGTAGGGTCTCTGTCAGGGGTGGGATCCTGACAGAGGCTTGGCATTGGAAAGAACGTAACGGGACCGTGCCTGCTCAGCATAGCGGCGGTGCCCAAGAAAGGACTAGAAGCGAGATAGATTGTGCTGAGTGAGAAACGAGATCAAGCAAAAAGGAGAATACCAGTAGGGGTCATGCTGTAGGACCGGAGCAACATCCTACTGAGGCGCATTACCGGTGGCCGGAACGCCGAGGGAGTGGAATAGCATACAGCTTCAAGCCATACTCCAAACAGCGGCAGGGCAGTCAGTTTAAGGCGGGCTGTCTACCACATATCACCTATGAAGTCTTGGGGGGCAATTGCGGGAGAGGGGCGTCTCTAGGGTCCCGGAAGAACTCCAGGCCTACCTGACAAACGGGTGCCGTTCCAACCTGAATAACAGGGAGGGATGGAATACGAGAAGAACATCAGTGAATCGAGTTGTGAGGGAACTTAAGAAACAGACACGACAGTTGTGGGGTACTTTCCGTGAGCACAGCAGGGAAGGACTACAACACATAGCGCTAAGAAGGAGGGCACTGATTTCCACCTGTGAGGAGAACTCTGGAGGTGCCATCGGACCGACCGGACTTGCGCAGCCTGGTGAACCGTATTCTGGACTGCGGACTGAGAGATCTCCAGTAAAGAGGTAAAGAGACTGCAACCTGGTGTCCTCGTTATTTACCGCGACCTGCACCCCACAACTGCACCGCTACACCACCGTTACTGCACCATCATCATCACTTATTGCACCGGACGTCCCCCACTGACGGACAGGGCCACGGACCGGGTCTAGCCACCGTGACAACCCCAGGACTGAGACCCAGAGGCCCGGCTCCGGGTACCCCTAGGCCCTGCGGCGGTGTGGGGGCGCTCCAACTTGGCGTCACGAACAGGATCTACTTAAGCCTGAAGAATCAGGTCATGTGTGCCTAGAGACTGTGATTTATTGTGCTTGAACTGTACTTTATCGAGAGGCTGTATATTGCCATTGACCAAGAGAAGTTCCCGCCAAAAGCCGCCGCCATTGCTACGCCGGCGAGGAAGGAGGGCGTGCTATGGGAGGAGACTACCAGAATGGCGCGAGAAATGGATACCGCCCCCTGCGCTTCTGGCTGCAAGGAGATGACCTGCCCCAAAGCAGAGGACAACCCCCTGATTTGCAACGGCGGGAAGCGGGTGACGGAGAAGCTCGACCTCGGAGAAATGGCGGAGTCAGATGCATGCATTGCCACCGATCAGCAGATCATGATGAAGAACAGCGAGTGCCGGGATGGGGAAGGAGCAGTCCCGGCTTACCCTCGTTCATTAGAGGTGGACCCGTGTCCTCTACAGCCGGCGGATCCGAAGCCTTTGGAACAGATAGCGGAGCCGAGTCCCCCAATCCTGGCCTCGGAGTCAGCGGAGGAGGAACCACAGCGAGCGGAACAGCGTTCGGGGACCGCATCGGAGGAGCCGCGGTCCGGGCTGCGGCCGACTCCAGCATTCTCGTCAATGGACCAGATCGACATCGGTGGAACCACATCAGGTGTAGGTACGGAAGATACCCCTGCCTCCCCGCTCGATCCCGCTCCCGCGACTGACCCCCCTCACAACAGTAGCTGCCTCTTGATGGCGGGAATGGTGGCATCATCCCTTGAAGTAATGAAGGGTCTGGTACCCCCGCCACCGACCGCAATGGGAGAGTTCCTAGATGTGAGCTCGGAGGGAGTGATTCTCCGGTGGGAGGCCCCCCGGATTGAGCCGAATGGGGTTTGGAGAAGAGGTCACGCCATTGCCGTGCTCACTTGGGAGCAATATAAACAGTGCCTGATTTCCCAATGGAAAGACTGGAAAGAGATGGGACAAACCCCCGCCGCATCAGCCGTGAACCAGGGTCTGAAGCCTGTACGGTCAGGAGATACCCGCCATCGGAGTGCCCAGGAAGGGTGTGCCCGTAACGTTCGCCGACGTGGACCTGAGAGAGTGTCATCTACTACTTCAGCTGTGATTGAACCAAATGTAGCAGAGCTTACCAACATTGCCACCGCACATGTCATTGCAGCAACTGAGCTGGCAGCTAGGATCCGTCTTCAGGTTCAGGCATCAAGCGGTCTGACTGCACCGGGGAGACCCACCAGTGACACTGGCGCGACATTAGCCGGGAGCCAGGGGCCAAGGCCACCTGAACAAGAGTAAACCTCGGAAACCTGAAAATGTAAATAGTTTTCTAGTTAACTGTTTGTGAACTGTTTGCTGCTAAACCCGTCCAGGGTTAACTCCTTATGGATCCCTTAGTTGACCCGGGATCCCTATTGTTTGCTTTTCCTACCAGTTTTGCACAAGTTTTACAAACTGAGAAATCATGAACAGTGCATGATCCAAACTTTCTTGTAAATAGTTTGCACCTTATTAAAGGCGCTTCCTACTGGTTTTATTTAAAGACTCTTTGCGAAGATACCGTTCTGGAACCTTTGCTGAGCAAAGACTGGTAGGCTGAGAAGACGAGCTACCTCAGAAAGACTTGATTCTCTTTTAAAGGGGATGTACAACAGCGTACTTATGAGAAGATACTGTTTTAGAACAGTAATGCAATGATAATGTTTGAACGAGAAAAGTTGTATGTGTTTTAACTAGTTACATGTGAAGAAATACTGATGATGATGCTCTGGAAAGAAATGTAACTGTTTTGCATGAAGAAAAGTTATGTGTGTTTAATTTGTTTAAAGTGAGAAATCTAGATAATGTTCTTTAAAAGGAAAGATGCAGAAAGCCCGTAGGGGTAGATTTAGAGTTCTGCTTAGTTGAAAGTAAAGAAAGTAGTAATGAAGGTGAGGATAGAAGGTAAACCCTGAGTCCCCATAGAAAGTTCGTTCGTTACTAAGGACAGAGAGTGAACCCGTAGGGGTTAGAAAGTGAGTCCTAATAGGAGCCAAATAGAGCTGGCTCAATGTTCTCTAATTGAAAGGAATGTTATGTCTATACCATGTATAGTAGCGAAAGGCAGTAGGCCCTGGCTGAACGGGGCGGTCCTGTAATAGAAAGGAGAGGCAGTAGGTCTGGTGCCGTTAGGACAGGCGGTCCTGCAGGTTCAAAGTAGGAGAATGCAAAGTTAAAATACCTTATAATGTGATTATAGGAAGGTCTTTAGCGGATTAAGAGTGTATATCCTTAAAGGCAAAGTTAAATTATTGGTCAATAATGTTTGCACCTAGTAGAATACCTGGTTGGGTAATGAGAGTTAATTGTAGCCTGTTGCTATGATATTTAATTATGTTTGTAACGTTAAAGTGTCCTCACCTCCCATAAAGGGAAGCTTGTTCAAGTATGCTTATTGTTTTGCACTCAACAAAATTGTATGTCTTTTTGCTAACCTGTATTGTTGTTTTCTTCCCAGTCCCGGAGTACTGTGTTTAACCAGGGGGGAGTGCAGCGCCCCAGAGTTCTGGTCGTTGCAGTACTGTGGATCCGCCACTATGGGGAGCCATGGTGCGTTCGATGGCACTGAAGGAGTTCATCTGACCAGGTATCACAGACACCAATATGTTTCACAGCAGGGCGTCCGGGGGGAGCTAAGGGTGCTATTCATTAGGCCACTCCCCACCATAGTGGGTAAACTGGGGGTCAGGCAGGAAGTTAGAGGAGAAAGCTGACTGGATTGAACGAAGCAACACCTTGTGGCAGAGGGTGTTGTGGAGGAAGAGACAGTAGGGTCTCTGTCAGGGGTGGGATCCTGACAGAGGCTTGGCATTGGAAAGAACGTAACGGGACCGTGCCTGCTCAGCATAGCGGCGGTGCCCAAGAAAGGACTAGAAGCGAGATAGATTGTGCTGAGTGAGAAACGAGATCAAGCAAAAAGGAGAATACCAGTAGGGGTCATGCTGTAGGACCGGAGCAACATCCTACTGAGGCGCATTACCGGTGGCCGGAACGCCGAGGGAGTGGAATAGCATACAGCTTCAAGCCATACTCCAAACAGCGGCAGGGCAGTCAGTTTAAGGCGGGCTGTCTACCACATATCACCTATGAAGTCTTGGGGGGCAATTGCGGGAGAGGGGCGTCTCTAGGGTCCCGGAAGAACTCCAGGCCTACCTGACAAACGGGTGCCGTTCCAACCTGAATAACAGGGAGGGATGGAATACGAGAAGAACATCAGTGAATCGAGTTGTGAGGGAACTTAAGAAACAGACACGACAGTTGTGGGGTACTTTCCGTGAGCACAGCAGGGAAGGACTACAACACATAGCGCTAAGAAGGAGGGCACTGATTTCCACCTGTGAGGAGAACTCTGGAGGTGCCATCGGACCGACCGGACTTGCGCAGCCTGGTGAACCGTATTCTGGACTGCGGACTGAGAGATCTCCAGTAAAGAGGTAAAGAGACTGCAACCTGGTGTCCTCGTTATTTACCGCGACCTGCACCCCACAACTGCACCGCTACACCACCGTTACTGCACCATCATCATCACTTATTGCACCGGACGTCCCCCACTGACGGACAGGGCCACGGACCGGGTCTAGCCACCGTGACAACCCCAGGACTGAGACCCAGAGGCCCGGCTCCGGGTACCCCTAGGCCCTGCGGCGGTGTGGGGGCGCTCCACTATATCCTGAGTGATGTTGTCTTATGACATGTTATATCCTGAGTGATATTGTCTTCTGACATGCTATATCCTGGGGGATGTTTGTCTTCTAACATGCTATATCCTGAGGGATGTTTTTCTTCCGACATGCTATATCCTGAGTAATGTTGTCTTCTGACCTACTATATCCTAAGTGATGTTGTCTTCTGACATGCTATATCCTGAATGATGTTGTCTTACGACATGTTATATCCTGAGTGATATTGTCTTCTGACATCCTATATCCTGAGGGATGTTTGTCTTCTCACATGCTATATCCTGAGTGATGTTGTCTTCAGACATGCTATATCCTGAGGGATGTTTGTTGTGAAATTGGATTTTGGGCTCCCCCGGTGGCCACTGGTGGAATTGAACTGGTGTGCATCATCCTCTCTGTTCACCTGTTTCCATCAGGATGTGGGAGTCGCTATTTAGCCTTGCTCCTCTGTCACTTCCATGCCGGTCAACATTGTAATCAGAAGCCTTTCTGTGCATGTTCCTGCTGCTAGACAACTCCCAGCTAAGTTGGACTTAGTCCTTGTTTGTTTTTGCATTTTGTTCCAGTTCACAGCTGTAGTTTCGTTTCTGTGTCTGGAAAGCTCTTGTGATCTGAAATTGCCACTCTGATGTTATGAGTTAATACTAGAGTCTTAAAGTAATTTCAGGATGGTATTTTGATAGGGTTTTCAGCTGACCATGAAAGTGCCCTTTCTGTCTTCCTGCTATCTAGTAAGCGGACCTCAATTTTGCTAAACCTATTTTCATACTACGTTTGTCATTTCATCTAAAATCACCGCCAATATTTGTGGGGGCCTCTGTCTGCCTTTCGGGGAAATTTCTCTAGAGGTGAGCCAGGACTATATTTTCCTCTGCCAGGATTAGTTAGTCCTCCGGCCGGCGCTGGGCGTCTAGGGATAAAACGCAGGCTACGCTACCCGGCTACTGTTAGTTGTGCGGCAGGTTTAGTTCATGGTCAGTTTAGTTTCCATCCTTCCAAGAGCTAGTTCGTATGTTTGCTGGGCTATGTTCTCTTGCCATTGAGAACCATAACAGATTGACCGGCCTAAAAGGGTTAAATTAATTGACAGAGAAAGGAGAGAAAAGAGAAGTCTGCTGAAGATTTTTTTTTTTTTTTTTTTCTCAGTTCTGAGTGTGCTTGTAATTGAATCTCTTGCAAGTCTGCCTATATTGCAGCCTTTCTCTCTCTCTCTCCTTCTAATCCTGGAATGGCTCTGTGTTCACCTGTTTAAAATGGATATTCAGAGTTTAGCTGCAGGTTTGAATAATCTCACCACGAAAGTTCAAAACTTACAAGATTTTGTTGTTCATGTTCCTATATCTGAACCTAGAATTCCTTTGCCTGAATTTTTCTCGGGGAATAGATCTTGCTTTCAAAATTTCAAAAATAATTGCAAGTTGTTTTTGTCCCTGAAATCTCGCTCTGCTGGAGATCCTGCTCAGCAGGTCAGGATTGTGATTTCTTTGCACCGGGGTGACCCTCAGGATTGGGCTTTTGCGTTGGCTCCAGGGGATCCTGCGTTGCTCAATGTGGATGCGTTTTTTCTGGCCTTGGGGTTGCTTTATGAGGAACCTCAGTTAGAACTTCAGGCGGAAAAGGCCTTGATGTCCCTATCTCAGGGGCAAGACGAAGCTGAAATATACTGCCAGAAATTCCGTAAATGGGCTGTGCTTACTCAGTGGAATGAGTGCGCCCTGGCGGCGAATTTCAGAGAGGGTCTCTCTGATGCCATTAAGGATGTTATGGTGGGGTTCCCTGTGCCTGCGGGTCTGAATGAGTCCATGACAATGGCTATCCAGATCGATAGGCGTCTGCGGGAGCGCAAACCTGTGCACCATTTGGCGGTGTCTACTGAGAAGACGCCAGAGAATATGCAATGTGATAGAGTTCTGTCCAGAAGTGAACGGCAGAATTTTAGACGAAAAAATGGGTTGTGCTTCTATTGCGGTGATTCAACTCATGTTATATCAGCATGCTCTAAGCGTACTAAGAAGCTTGATAAGTCTGTTTCAATTGGCACTTTACAGTCTAAGTTTATTCTATCTGTGACCCTGATTTGTTCTTTATCATCTATTACCGCGGATGCCTATGTCGACTCTGGTGCCGCTTTGAGTCTTATGGATTGGTCCTTTGCCAAACGCTGTGGGTATGATTTGGAGCCTCTTGAAACTCCTATACCCCTGAAGGGGATTGACTCCACCCCATTGGCTAGCAATAAACCACAATACTGGACACAAGTAACTATGCGGATTAATCCGGATCACCAGGAGATTATTCGCTTTCTTGTGCTGTATAACCTACATGATGTGTTGGTGCTTGGATTGCCATGGCTGCAATCTCATAACCCAGTCCTTGACTGGAAAGCTATGTCTGTGTTAAGCTGGGGATGTAAGGGGACGCATGGGGACGTACCTGTGGTTTCCATTTTATCATCTATTCCCTCTGGGATTCCTGAATTCTTGACTGAATATCGTGACGTTTTTGAAGAACCTAAGCTTGGTTCATTACCTCCGCACCGGGAGTGCGATTGTGCCATAGATTTGATTCCGGGTAGTAAATACCCTAAGGGTCGTTTATTTAATCTGTCTGTGCCTGAACATGCTGCTATGCGAGAATATATAAAGGAGTCCTTGGAAAAAGGACATATTCGTCCTTCGTCATCTCCCTTAGGAGCCGGTTTTTTCTTTGTGGCTAAGAAAGATGGCTCTTTGAGGCCGTGCATTGATTATCGGCTTTTGAATAAAATCACGGTTAAATATCAATATCCGTTGCCACTGCTGACTGATTTGTTTGCTCGCATAAAGGGGGCCAAGTGGTTCTCTAAGATAGATCTTCGTGGGGCGTATAATTTGGTGCGAATTAAGCAGGGGGATGAGTGGAAAACCGCATTTAATACGCCCGAGGGCCACTTTGAGTATTTGGTGATGCCTTTTGGTCTTTCAAATGCCCCTTCAGTCTTTCAGTCCTTTATGCATGACATTTTCCGTGATTATTTGGATAAATTTATGATTGTGTATCTGGATGATATTTTGATTTTTTCGGATGACTGGGACTCTCATGTCCAGCAGGTCAGGAGGGTTTTTCAGGTTTTGCGGTCTAATTCCTTGTGTGTGAAGGGTTCTAAGTGCGTTTTTGGGGTTCAAAAGATTTCCTTTTTGGGATATATTTTTTCCCCCTCTTCCATCGAGATGGATCCTGTCAAGGTTCAGGCTATTTGTGATTGGACGCAACCCTCTTCTCTTAAGAGTCTTCAGAAATTTTTGGGCTTTGCTAACTTTTATCGTCGATTTATTGCTGGTTTTTCTGATGTTGTTAAACCATTGACTGATTTGACTAAGAAGGGTGCTGATGTTGCTGATTGGTCCCCTGCTGCTGTGGAGGCCTTTCAGGAGCTTAAGCGCCGCTTTTCTTCCGCCCCTGTGTTGCGTCAGCCTGATGTTGCTCTTCCTTTTCAGGTTGAGGTCGACGCTTCTGAAATCGGAGCTGGGGCGGTTTTGTCGCAGAGAAGTTCCGATTGCTCCGTGATGAGACCTTGTGCTTTTTTCTCGCGTAAATTTTCGCCCGCCGAGCGGAATTATGATGTTGGGAATCGGGGGCTTTTGGCCATGAAGTGGGCTTTTGAGGAGTGGCGTCATTGGCTTGAGGGGGCTAGACATCAGGTGGTGGTATTGACTGACCACAAAAATCTAATTTATCTTGAGTCCGCCAGACGCCTGAATCCTAGACAGGCGCGCTGGTCGTTGTTTTTCTCTCGGTTTAATTTTGTGGTGTCCTACCTGCCGGGTTCTAAGAATGTTAAGGCGGATGCCCTTTCTAGGAGTTTTGAGCCTGACTCCCCTGGTAATTCTGAACCTACAGGTATCCTTAAGGATGGAGTGATATTGTCTGCCGTTTCTCCAGACCTGCGGCGGGCCTTGCAGGAGTTTCAGGCGGATAGACCTGATCGTTGCCCACCTGGTAGACTGTTTGTTCCTGATGATTGGACCAGTAAAGTCATTTCTGAGGTTCATTCTTCTGCGTTGGCAGGTCATCCTGGAATCTTTGGTACCAGGGATTTGGTGGCAAGGTCCTTCTGGTGGCCTTCCCTGTCTCGAGATGTGCGAGGCTTCGTGCAGTCTTGTGACGTTTGTGCTCGGGCCAAGCCTTGTTGTTCTCGGGCTAGTGGATTGTTGTTGCCCTTGCCTATCCCGAAGAGGCCCTGGACGCACATCTCGATGGATTTTATTTCGGATCTTCCTGTTTCTCAGAAGATGTCTGTCATCTGGGTGGTGTGTGATCGTTTCTCTAAGATGGTCCATTTGGTTCCCCTGCCTAAGTTGCCTTCTTCTTCCGAGTTGGTTCCTCTGTTTTTTCAAAATGTGGTCCGTTTGCATGGTATTCCGGAGAATATCGTTTCTGACAGAGGTACCCAGTTCGTGTCTAGATTTTGGCGAGCATTCTGTGCTAGGATGGGCATAGATTTGTCTTTTTCGTCTGCTTTCCATCCTCAGACTAATGGCCAGACCGAGCGGACGAATCAGACCTTGGAGACATATTTGAGGTGTTTTGTGTCTGCAGATCAGGATGATTGGGTTGCTTTTTTGCCTTTAGCGGAGTTTGCCCTCAATAATCGGGCCAGTTCTGCCACCTTGGTGTCTCCCTTTTTCTGTAATTCGGGGTTTCATCCTCGATTTTCTTCTGGTCAGGTGGAATCTTCGGATTGTCCTGGAGTGGATGCTGTGGTGGAGAGGTTGCATCAGATTTGGGGGCAGGTAGTGGACAATTTGAAGTTGTCCCAGGAGAAGACTCGGCTTTTTGCCAACCGCCGGCGTCGGGTTGGTCCTCGGCTTTGTGTTGGGGACTTGGTGTGGTTGTCTTCTCGTTTTGTCCCTATGAGGGTTTCTTCTCCCAAGTTTAAGCCTCGGTTCATCGGCCCGTACAAGATATTGGAGATTCTTAACCCTGTGTCCTTCCGTTTGGACCTCCCTGCATCTTTTTCTATTCATAATGTTTTTCATCGGTCATTATTGCGCAGGTATGAGGTACCGGTTGTGCCTTCCGTTGAGCCTCCTGCTCCGGTGTTGGTTGAGGGCGAGTTGGAGTACGTTGTGGAAAAAATCTTGGACTCCCGTGTTTCCAGACGGAAAATCCAGTATCTGGTCAAATGGAAGGGATACGGTCAGGAGGATAATTCTTGGGTGACTGCCTCTGATGTTCATGCCTCCGATTTGGTCCGTGCCTTTCATAGGGCTCATCCTGATCGCCCTGGTGGTTCTGGTGAGGGTTCGGTGCCCTCTCCTTGAGGGGGGGGTACTGTTGTGAAATTGGATTTTGGGCTCCCCCGGTGGCCACTGGTGGAATTGAACTGGTGTGCATCATCCTCTCTGTTCACCTGTTTCCATCAGGATGTGGGAGTCGCTATTTAGCCTTGCTCCTCTGTCACTTCCATGCTGGTCAACATTGTAATCAGAAGCCTTTCTGTGCATGTTCCTGCTGCTAGACAACTCCCAGCTAAGTTGGACTTAGTCCTTGTTTGTTTTTGCATTTTGTTCCAGTTCACAGCTGTAGTTTCGTTTCTGTGTCTGGAAAGCTCTTGTGATCTGAAATTGCCACTCTGATGTTATGAGTTAATACTAGAGTCTTAAAGTAATTTCAGGATGGTATTTTGATAGGGTTTTCAGCTGACCATGAAAGTGCCCTTTCTGTCTTCCTGCTATCTAGTAAGCGGACCTCAATTTTGCTAAACCTATTTTCATACTACGTTTGTCATTTCATCTAAAATCACCGCCAATATTTGTGGGGGCCTCTGTCTGCCTTTCGGGGAAATTTCTCTAGAGGTGAGCCAGGACTATATTTTCCTCTGCCAGGATTAGTTAGTCCTCCGGCCGGCGCTGGGCGTCTAGGGATAAAACGCAGGCTACGCTACCCGGCTACTGTTAGTTGTGCGGCAGGTTTAGTTCATGGTCAGTTTAGTTTCCATCCTTCCAAGAGCTAGTTCGTATGTTTGCTGGGCTATGTTCTCTTGCCATTGAGAACCATAACAGATGTTGTCTTCTGACATGCTATATCCTGAGTGATGTTGTATTATGACATGTTATATCCTGAGTGATATTGTCTTCTGACCTACTATATCCTAAGTGATGTTGTCTTCTGACATGCTATATCCTGAATGATGTTGTCTTACGACATGTTATATCCTGAGTGATATTGTCTTCTGACATGCTATATCCTGAGGGATGTTTGTCTTCTCACATGCTATATCCTGAGTGATGTTGTCTTCAGACATGCTATATCCTGAGGGATGTTGTCTTCTGACATGCTATATCCTGAGTGATGTTGTCTTATGACATGTTATATCCTGAGTGATATTGTCTTCTGACATGCTATATCCTGAGGGATGTTTGTCTTCTCACATGCTATATCCTGAGTAATATTGTCTTCAGACATGCTATATCCTGAGGGATGTTGTCTTATGACATGCTATATCCTGAGCGATGTTGTCTTATGACATGTTATATCCTGAGTGATATTGTCTTCTGACCTGCTAAATCCTAAGTGATGTAGTCTTCTGAAATGCTATATCCTGAGTGATGTTGTCTTATGATATGTTATGTCCTGAGTGATATTGTCTACTGACATGCTATATCCTGAGGGATGTTTGTTTTCTCACATGCTATATCCTGAGTGATGTTGTCTTCTGACATGCTATATCCTGAGTGATGTTGTCTTCTGACATGCTATATCCTGAGGGATGTTGTCTTATGACATGCTATATCCTGAGTGATGTTGTCTTCTGACATGTTGTATCCTGAGCGATGTTGTATTATGACATGTCTATATTTTGATATGTATCTATCACTTGACATGTTTTCTCCTGAGTAACGTAGACTACTAATCTCCTGAGTAATATTTTCTTCTGACTCCTAAGTGATATTATCTTCAGAAATCTTATCTTCTGCATGATATCTTCTGAAATATATCTGTCTTCAGACTTGATATCCCTTGAGTTGATTTTCCTGATCAAAGCTGTGTTTTGCATGTCTCTGTCTTCAAAATTGTTATTTCTTTTATTTCTTAAATTATATCTTCTGACATGTTGTTCCCTAAGTCATACCATCTTCTGACATAGTATATCTATGTCCTGATATTTTATTTCCAAAATAATGTCAGCTTCTGACAGGTTATTTCCTGAGTGACATTTTCTTCTGACATTTCTCTGTTTTTTGACATGTTATCTCCAGATTGATGATATCTTACATGTTACTGTTGTGATTGTGTAACAACTCACAGGCAAAACATTAAGAAACTGCAACTGACCCAGCTGGTTCCTCTGCAGACTAGATATTCTAACCCTGCAGTTCCTGGGTGGGCTGGAATAACTCTAACAACAGACTAAACGATGGCCACTTGGACCCTTAACTCTCAGTTTTATTATGGTTGGTTATCAACAATGGAGGGATCCCCACACCATTTTTTAAAATTATTTAAATAAATAATTAAAAAAAATGTGTGAGGTCCCATTCATTTTTTTACAACCAGCCAAGATAAAGCAGACAGCTGGGGGCTGGTATTCTCTGGCTGGTAAGGGGCTATGGATATTGGCCCTTCCAGTCTAAAAATAGCATCCCACAGCTTCCCCAGAAAAGGCGCATTTATTAGAGGCACCAATTCTGACGCTTTGCCCAGCTCTTCCCACTCGCTCTGAAAGTTCTCACGTAGCTGTGCCATAATTGAGTTCACCGGGGTTCATCTATGAACTCCGGTGAACTTTCTCACTGCCGCAGCTCAGCAATAGACACTGACAGGAGCGTAATCGTGTGTGCTGGTTGGTGGGGATAGCGGTCACTGATGTGACTGCTTTCCAAATCATCCGAATCGTCGTGGAACATAATGCATTAGCTGCACTTTGGACAGGTGAAGGACATGGCTATCTATTACTTTTCTTTTTTACAATTGACATGGGTATTGGTGGATTAGGTGTAAGGTAAGTATATGTTTTTTTTTATTATTTTCTGTGATTTTACAGGTGACTAGGGCTTCAATAGAATTGGCGTAAGGTGGGCATAACTTTGTTATTTTTAAATGCATTTGTAAAACGGGTGTGGATTTTTATTTCAAATAAAGGACTTTATTCTGGGTGTTTTTTATTCACAATATGATTATAGTATTAGTAATGGATAGTTGTCTTATAGATGCCTCTCCATTACTAACTCCTGGGCTTGATATCACCTGACAATGCAAAGGTGATGTCAACCACACAAATACTACCCCACCTGCTACTGCCACAGGGCAAGTGGGAAGACACTGGCATAGCACTGGAATCGGCACATTTAATAGATGCGCCTTTTCTGGGGCAGCTGTGGGCTGCTATTTTTAGGCTAGGGCAGGCTCAATATCCATGGCCCCTTTCTAGCCTGAGAATACCAGCCCCCAGCTGTCTGCTTTAGCTAGGCTGGTTGTCAAAAATGGAGGGGCCCCATGCCGTTTTTTATTTATTTAAATATTTTTTTTTAAAAATGGCTTGGAGACCGCTCTATTCTTCATAACCAACCATGATTAAGCTGACAGCTGAGGGTTGCAGCCCAGAGCTGTCAGTTTTTCTATGCTGGTTATCAAAAATACAACAGACCTCATGATATTTTTAAAATGTATTTATTTATAGCACAGGTTCCAGCAGATGAATACTCCCATCAGCTGACACCTGCTCTTGCTGTTATCAATGATAGCAGGCGTAGGCTAATGGGAGTAGTACTCACATCAGCCGACACCTCGGTGACTGGTGGTAAACTATTTATTGCAAGTCACAGCTGCTGGCACAGGCTGTTATCTGACAGTGTGGGAACTGCAGCTCTCTGATAGGTGCTAATTATCTTACAGTTGATCAGAGGCAGTGTTTGCCAGCGTGGCAAAAAATGAATGTTTGGGCCCCCATTCATCTGAATGGGATCCGGGTTTGGGTACTTCTGAACCAAGGTATCGGGACCAAACTTTTTTAAATGTTCCGTCTAACCCACCGGACTCGAACATCCAGGGGTCGCCCATCATTACTTCTGACATGTTCATCCTCAATAATCAGAACCTCCCACTCCCGTCTCCAAGACTTTACACGTGCTGCGCCGATTCTTTGGAATGCACTACCTAGGTTAATACGATTAATCCCCAATCCCCACAGTTTTAAGCGTGCCCTAAAAACGCATTTGTTCAGACTGGCCTACCGCCTCAACCCATTAACCTAACTATCCCTGTGTGGCCTATTAAAAATAGAAAAAAAAACAAAAAAACACATAATCAGGTTCCTTGCATCGTGTTCTCATACACTTTATGCAGTTAATAGCCCTCTGTGTCTGTACTGCTACATACTTAGGCTGTTAACTGGTTCATGCAGCTTTACATGAACACCCGAGCCTTACACTATGGCTGGTCCAAATAACTAAAGCAATTGTTACCATCCACCTCTCGTGTCTCCCCTTTTCCTCATAGTTTGTAAGCTTGCGAGCAGGGCCCTCATTCCTCCTGGTATCTATTTTGAACTGTGATTTCTGTTATGCTGTAATGTCTATTGTCTGTAAAAGTCCCCTCTATAAGTTGTAAAGCGCTGCGGAATATGTTGGCGCTATATAAATAAAAATTATTATTATTATTATTATATGTTATATCCTGAGTGATGTTGTCTTCTGACATGTCTATATTTTGACATGGACTCTGACATATCTCTAACATCTGAAATGTTTTCTCCTGAGTAATGAAACCTACTGTCTCATCTCCCAAGTGATATTTTCTTATGACATGGTACCGTGAAAGTGATGTTCTCTTCTGACTAGTGTTGAGCATTCCGATACCGCAAGTATCGGGTATCGGCCGATATTTGCTGTATCGGAATTCCGATACCGAGATCCGATACTTTTGTGGTATCGGGTATCGGTATCGAAACAACATTAATGTGTAAAATAAAGAATTAAAATAAAAAATATTGCTATACTCACCTCTCCGACGCAGCCTGCACCTTACCGAGGGAACCGGCAGCGTTGTTTGCTTAAAATTCGCGCTTTAACTTCCTTACGTGAAGTCCCGGCTTGTGATTGGTCGCGCGCCGCCCATGTGGCCGCGACGCGACCAATCACAGCAAGCCGTGACGTAATTTCAGGTCCTTCAGGATTTTAAAATTACGTTCCGGCTTTGTGATTGGTCGCGTCGCGGTCACATGGGCGACGCGACCAATCACAAGCCGTGACGTCACGGGAGGCTGGACACGCGCGCATTTTAAAATGCGCGCGTGTCCTGCCTCCCGTGACGTCCCGGCTTGTGATTGGTCGCGTCGCCCATGTGGCCGCGACGCGACCAATCACAGCAAGCCGTGACGTAATTTTAGGTCCTTCAGGATTTTAAAATTACGTTCCGGCTTGTGATTGGTCGCGTCGCGGTCACATGGGCGGCGCGCGACCAATCACAAGCCGGGACTTCACGTAAGGAAGTTAAAGCGCGAATTTTAAGCAAACAACGCTGCCGGTTCCCTCGGTGAGGTGCAGGCTGCGTCGGAGAGGTGAGTATAGCAATATTTTTTATTTTAATTCTTTATTTTACACATTAATATGGTTCCCAGGGCCTGAAGGAGAGTTTCCTCTCCTTCAGACCCTGGGAACCATCAGGAATACCGTCCGATACATGAGTCCCATTGACTTGTATTGGTATCGGGTATCGGATTAGATCCGATACTTTGCCGGTATCGGCCGATACTTTCCGATACCGATACTTTCAAGTATCGGACGGTATCGCTCAACACTACTTCTGACATCTTATCTTTCTGAGTGATGTCTTCTGAAACATATCTATCTTCTAATATGTTATCTCCTGAGCTACATTGCTTTTTGACTTGTCTTTGTCTTATGACTTATTATCTGACAGATTATCTTCTGATTGATGTTATCTTCTGACGTTACATCCTGAATGCTATTTTCTTACATGTTGACAATATATTCAGCTGTGGTATAATCCCCAAAATTCTTAAATCAACACGTAAAGGATTAAAATATAACTTTTACTGGATAGAGTTAAAATACTATAACAAAAGATAAGGTGCAGATCACAAACAGACAAACAAACAGAAAGTGGGTGGCGCTCTAGATCTATTGCTTTTATAGCACCTCCAGGTTACAGCGTACCATCCACCAAAGTACCACTCATGCTCTAGGTATATGTAAATTCACAATCAGAAAAAACCTAGCAGGTGTGGTGTACTTCTATACACGGGTATGTAATCCCCAACCGTCTCGAATCTCTGTAGGGTTAATAACCCCAGAGTTACTCAAATTACCCCTATTATGGGTACTCAGGATTGGGGTTTTATCAATGAATACTTTTCTGCAATATCTATCGGCATATAGCCTACCAGACGCTGCCATACATGTGCGCAGACGGCTGGACGTAAGTTATGAGATGACCCCAACGCTATCCCCTGATGAGGAATATCGAAACGCATCGGGAGAGGAGGGGAAGAAGTCCACTGCCATGAGCGGAGCTGAATGAGATAAAGCAAAACAGTTCCGGGCGGGTGAGACCGTTCTTTATTTGTGTTCCAGTCATATCGGTGGATGCGTAATGATGCTAAGCAATATAGAATTCTGGTAGGCTATATGCAGAGAGATATTGCAGAAAAGTATTCATTGATAAAACCCTAATCCTGAGTACCCATAATAGGGGCAATTTAAGTTACTCTGGGGTTATTAACCCTACAGAGATTCGAGATGGTTGGGGATTACATACCCGTGTATAGAAGTACACCACACCTGCTAGGTTTTTTCTGATTGTGAATTTACATATACTTAGAGCATGAGTGGTACTTTGGTGGATGGTACGCTGTAACCTGGAGGTGCTATAAAAGCAATAAATCTAGAGCGCCACCCACTCTCTGTTTGTTTGTCTGTTTGTGATCTGCACCTTATCTTTTGTTATAGTATTTTAACTCTATCCAGTAAAAGTTATATTTTAATCCTTTACGTGTTGATTTCTTACATGTTGTCCTTAGTCATGTTGTCTTCTAACATGTCTCCATCTCCTAACATGTCACTTCTAGAGTCATGTTATCTTCTGACATGTTTTATCCTTAGAGATATTTTCTCCTGACATTTCTCTGTTTTCTGGCATGTTATCTCTAGGTTGATGTTATCTTCTGATAAGTCATCTTTCAAGTACATTTTTCTTCTGATATGTCTATCTTTGTAATAATTATAGGGGATAACTCAGGAGACTCTTTGCGTGGAACAAGACAATTACAGGACACAGTTTTATAAGTGGTAAAGTCTATATTATCACACGGTGATTCAAACAGGTGCAGAGAGAAACTCAAGTCCACAACACTTGGTGTAAATATTAAAAGCAGCTTAGCAGTCTATAGGAAGCTTCAGAGGAAAAATGCAATCACGCAGAAAGTCTATGAAGCACAATTATTCTTGAGGATACTTGACACGAATAAGTCCTTGCTTAGTCCAAAACACAGATAGATATGCTTATAAGGCAGTTCAAATAATATCTTAGCTCAACTAGGGAGGCCTGGGTAATAGTCTCAGGTTCTTGCAGAGCAGAAACAGCTTACATGTCCAGCAAATGCAGATGGAAGTAAACACGAGCAGCAGATGAAGGAGGATTACTGGAACTGGTGTATGCAGCAGGAACTCAGAGCAGAGTAGCAGGATAACCACACAGGTTCACAGGAGCAGGTATATAGCCAGGGAGTCACCAGAGGTCAGGAGCTGGATGCAAGGCAGAATACTCTAGCACAGACTGAAGGCTGGGGTGGAGTTTTATAGCAGGAAGACACAGTGCACATGAGACCAAAGACGCCATCTTGGAAAAGGGCAGTAATGCACAAAAGGTGATAAAAAATGTTCAGAGTCCTGACAATCTTTTTACATGGACATAATTTCTCTGGAGTAATGCGACCTATTGTTTTGAGATAAGCAAAAAGATTCATAGTACACGGTTCCGACTTCTAATCCAGTCCTTCGCCGGACTTTACTTTTATGGCCTGCATCTTTAACCTCGCATCTCCTGGGCATCTGTGTCTTGATGTCACAGGGCTCAGGAAGTGTCAGAGGTGCTCTGGAGATGGCACTGGCCCAACAACGTCATGACCTTGTAAGGGGTGTACCAGGACTGTCTTGTACCCCTTCCATTTTACTAGTTAATGTAATGTAAATATTGTCATTTTCCTGTATGCTGCTGGGTGTAATGTGATGTATATATATTTGTATGTTATCTGACTAGGGAAAGCATAGCTAACTAACCGGTCCACTAGAGGGAGCACCTTATAATTTAGCAGCCAGTACCCTGTTAATAGTTAATTTAGGAGGGGCCACTGTGGGATAAGAAAGGAGGATTTCCTGGTTGGGGGCAAAGAAGCCTGGGAGCTGAACAGCTCAGGAGGTCCTGAGTGCCCAGACAGTCCTGACCGTCTTAATGCCTTAATACCGAACAGTGACCACGTAACGTTAAGGGGGAAACCCAGCCATCCAGTGCCAGCTGGCCAGATCAGCAGCAGAACAGCAGCAGTGACACGAAATGGCTGAGGGAACCCCCAAGCGCAGAGAGTCTGAACAGGGAGGACGCTGAGGAAGAGTATTATATGGTCCGTCCCGGGCACATGCTATGTGACAAGGAAAGGAGTACAGGAAAAGAGAGAGATATGTGCATTGTGGAATCTGTTGTTGAAGTTGTAAGGAATATGGATGTGCTGTGAAATCAAGAGAGTAACGTTTTGCATTTGAAGTTTGAAACAGACTCTGTGTCTTTGTGTGCAACAGCGGCAGCAGTGGATCTTCAGCCAGCCCGATTGGACCCTGACGGTACAGAAGGTGAAGCGCAAGGTATGCTGCAGAGGGGACACTATTTTCATGTGACGGGAGACCAGGGCGTATTAAAGTATGGAAACTCAGCTCTGACTACGGCCCTGGTTCTGCCTCACACTTGGCTTATTGCGGCAGGATCCCATAACCACGCCGTGTGGGAATATGCCATAGATGTTGATGTGACCAGAAAGAGTAAAGATGAAGATGTTGTGGATGTTACTGAAAAACTGGATATGACTTATACACTGGACTTGTCTTGAACCTTGAATGTTACTGACGTGATGGAAAAGATGGCAGGTCTAAACATGGCAGACGTTGGCACCAACAGGGAGAATGACAACTATGACGTCACCCTTCGTGGGTGTGACCCCCAGGTATGACGCAAAAATCTGTCCCACCACATCCCTTTTCCCACCCATGGAGGGTGCGCCACAGGAGGAGAATGCCTCGCCCTCTTACACAGGACATGGGTGGAGTGGCCGGAATTATGAGACACGTCACCGGCAGCGATGCACCACTCTTGCGCTCGTCACTGCAGAGGGAGTAGGCTGCATAGAGAAGGAAGAGAAGGCCCAACCCCGGTGACAGAGAGGCGACACTGCTGAAGTGTTCCCAGTACCTGCGGAGGAGACTCCCTGGTGGCTGCTAGGGCCAGAATACCATCCATGGGAACCATCTCCAGAAGTGAAGGCCAAGCAGGAGCCATGGGTCATGGAGCCAGAACTTCAACGATGACCAGAGAAGGAATGCCATCAGCGGGAATTGAAGCATTGGGAAGCGGAACCCCTTCGCTCTGAGCCAGTTCTCCACTAACAGCGGGGACCGGAACCAGTGACAGCCTCCGAGGAGCCTGAACCGGAAATGATGTCCAGCTGGGATTTCATCATCGGGAGCCAGAATGTGCAGCAGCGTCCACGGAGGGTTCCACCAATCGCGGGACGGGTGCGGCCGGACCACAGAGGACAACAGCGGTGAGTGCACCTCAGCCCTTGACCCCAAAAGGTTGGTCACTACCGCAGCCTTCTGCTCCGCCAGGCCAGGCTGTCCCTAGGCTTCCTATCTCGAGGAGTGAGTCTCTTGATCCATCCCGTGGCCATCAGGAGCAGGAGGCTAGACCCACATCCGGTGTAGGGTCAGCGCTGGGCACTTCCAATTTCCATAAGGCAGTGGAAGGTTCATTCCCATCCCCTAGTCAGTCCACCTGGATTACAGACATTATTGAACAAAAGAAACAGCAAGAGAAGGAAATCTGGGCCCAGCTGCGCCAACATGGAGAAGAAGGCGCTATGGCCAAGCACCGTTCTCACAGGCAGTTGGTCTACACCAACATTGATCAAGGATACGGCTTCATATGAGAGGTGGGAACTAGTGATAAGGTTTATGTCAATGCTGATTCCATCAAGTTTTGGAGACCCTTAGTAGAAGGGGACTGGGTATCCTTCTATAAAGAAGACTGCCTAAGGGGCTATTTTGCGGTGGCAGGGACTCTGTGTACTGAGGATGATGACTCAGAACTGTACACCTGTCCAAGGCGTGAACAATCGGTGCCCCGTGCTTCATCTACCATCACCTCCAGTACTGCCTCTTTTGCATCCTGGCAGCCTACGGACTCTGCAGCTGCAGAGTCCTCTACAGCTCGTACCCGAGCATGGAACAGTTGTGATGGTGTGGCATGGGACACGTGCCGTTGAACTATGACTGTGCTGGATGAAAGGACATTGTGCTCATTGCACTGTACTAAGTTTTGGGACTGTTCCGCATCCCTATGGGCAGATAGAGCCCTGATTACGCCAAAGGATATGGGGTAGCGTGACTGGATGTCACAAAAAACATATTGATGAATCAGTTTTTTGTTTTGCCTGTTGCGCCCCTTCTGCTGGACAGCAGGAATATGCCCCTTGTACTGCATCACAGACAGTTTTCAGAACAGGAAGCACATACCAGCAAAGGGTAGTACTCTGCACAAAGGAAGGGGGAGCCCCCAAAGGACTGTGGACACAATGGAAGGGTCATGTTGGTGTACATACTTAAGAGTCCGGTGATCGGGATCGGAGTTTAATAAACTGTAGGTGCCATCTGGAGGACTGTGCGCCAGGCACCACTAAAAAAAAAGGATGTTGTTGTGGAGCATGGACTTTTGCTAACCACAGACGTGCTTTTTGTTTAACGGGCTCCCATGTGCGACGGGTGATGGCGGCACCTTTGACTGTGTTGAAAGATGGACTTCCTCGCTTAACCGTTTACCTCCCTGAGTGGAGTATAATTTGTACATATTAAAAGTTTGAAGCACTATATGGTCAGGAACGACTATAATGAAAGGAAGGGGGAATGTAAGGGGTGTACCAGAACTGTCTTGTACCCCTTCCCTTTTACTAATTAATGTAATGTAAATATTGTCATTTTCCTGTATGCTGCTGGGTGTAATGTGATGTATATATATTTGTATGTTATCTGGCTAGGGAAACCGAAGTTAACTAACCGGTCCACTAGAGGGAGCACCTTATAGTTTAGCAGCCAGTACCCTGTTAATAGTTAATTTAGGAGAAGCCACTGTGGGATAAGATAGGATGATTTATGGCAGAGAAGCCTGGGAGCTAAAAAGCTCAGGAGGGCCTGAGCACCCAGACAGTCCCAATGGGCTAAATGCCCGGGACCGAACAGTGACCACGTAACGTTAAGGGGGAAGCCCAGCCATTCAGGGCCAGCTGGCCAGATCAGCAGCAGTGACAGCGTTGGTAAGATTTGGAGCTGCAGGAGAAGTCACAGCAGTAACGAAGGGCATGGCACTCACCATGCGGCAGATCATCGCATGGGCTGATGCCCTCAGAAACAGCTGAGGGAACCCCCAAGCATAGAAAGTCTGAACAGGGAGGACGCTGAGGAACAGTATGATACGGTCCGTCCTGGGCACGTGCTGTGTGTAAAGTTTTGCATTTGAAGTTTGAAACGGACTCTGTGTCTTTGTGTGCAACAGCGTCAACAGTGGATCTTCAGCCAGCCCGATGGGACCCTGACGGTACAAAAGGTGAAGTGGAAGGTATGCTGCAGAGGGGACACTATTTTCATGTGACGGGAGTCCAGGGCGTGTTAAAGTATGGAAACTCAGCCATGAATATGGCCCTGGTTCTGCATCTCACACTTGCAAGACCTAAGAAGCGACAAGCAGGAGACCCAAGACACATATTACCTTCTGAGTGATGTTATCTTCTTGCATGTTGTTCCATGAATGATGTCTTGTGAAATGGTTGTCCCCTTAGTCATATTATCTTCTGACATGTTGTTTTCAGAGTAATGGTTTTTTTTAGTGGTTTTGTCTTCTGTCATGTCTCCATCTTAATAAAAAATTAGGTAAAATTTCCTTTTTAAATGGAATATGCTATGAAATATTTAAAACCTGACACTTAAAAAAGACCTTTCGCTATGTATTTTAATTTTAACTGAGTAAATCCTACAACTGGCACTTTTAATTAGATAACTCCATAAAGACTTTTTACTAGAAGTCAATAAAACAACAAAAAAAGAATATTAAAAACCCATCATTTAGCATTGAAGACCACATGCAAAATTACCCAAAATTTTATAGAAATTTTTTTTTGCAAAATGGTAAACATTGAACATTAAATCAGCCACATCTGATCTTGGCTTTACAAAAAAGTAAGTGTTTAATTGAGATGTAGTTGGTCATAAAACAACTGTGAAAAACAAGGAAAGCACAGAAGAACCTCTTTTAGGACAACAGTTTGGAGAAGATGACAATCTGTCAGGCTTTTAATAAATGACCCATTGTATTAAGAGATCAATGGAGAAGAGAGAATGTTCAGCTCCGTCTCACAAGACGCAATGTTCTGTCAGAACGCTAATTACTCAAATGATAATCAAGTAGCTCTATGAACCAGAAGTCATGATGAGACAGCTCCATTAATATTCGTGTGGGTTTAGGATACCACAAGTCCTTTATGTCTCAGATTTACTCATGAAAGTATGAGAATTCCTGAAGTTCTCCTAAGCTAAACATTTCTCTAAGAATTTATAAATGTTTTTTTTTTTTTTTTTTACAAGGGATAACCATAGGTTGGTCTACTAGTTGATCTTTGAGCAGTTGAGTAGATGTTGATGTATTCATGTGATCTTGTGATCTTTTCTGAAGCTCTAGTAGACGATGGAAATTTAATAATACTTTGGTTGGCTACATGTTTTGGTAGATGTGACCTTTCTATGGTGGTACTTGGGTAGATGTTGCTCTACTTGTTGATCTATAAATGTGATATTTCTAAGGCTTTATGGTCAGTGCCACAATATGGGAAGTACTGCTATTAGGGGCCCGTACCAAATGTAGAAAAAAATGAGACCAGCGACCACTAACCTCTGTTTGACATACTAAAGTGTGGTGGACCCATATCCTACTGTCAAGGCTAAATTATACAGTCCCAGCTTTAGCCAAATACACAAATAACTTGACACTTTAGGCCCACCTCCTCCAGCATCATTATAAGTTTCATAGTCCTGTGTGAGGAAGGGAGGAGAATGTTCGATTTGGACTGCTGATTGTTTTGTTCTCTGGGAGAGATCTCTATCGGCAGCTTTTTTATAGAGAACACAGGAATGTTCGACCAAGTGAGAACTCCTGTGTATGGGAGAGATGGCCAAGATGGCTATCGGATGTTTGATCGGTTAAAGCATCATACAGCTGACGGCCATCTAATGTGTAAGTCAGCTTTAGTCTCAACCTCAGATATCTGTTGAGTATTTTCACTTTGAAGAGCTGTGAATCTACACACATATGAGCCCCATTCAATAAGGTTAATGTGCGATCAGCTACCTGACGCAGTTTTCACAGCTCATCTGAGCATATTCCACACCGAAATTTGCTTCCTATAATTTTGATGTGTATGAACTACAACAAAAAAATTCTATTAGTGGTTTCAAAGTCCATGCTGTAGGTGTAGTTGTTACCCTTTAACCCCTAAGCAACATCTGTATGGTGGATGGGCGTACCAGATGTATGTAGTGGGCCCAAGAGCTGAGCCTCCTCCACAGCCTGTGGGTACTGACTGTGCTAAACAACAAGAGGCAAATTTCTTGGGTCAGAGGCCCATACGATTTGGCTATGGGGTCTTGAAATTCCTGATGGTGGCTTTTCTTATGATTAATAAAGTCATGGCAATTTACTAAGACCTTCTTGGCTAGCTACCTATTGACCTTAGCGTAAGATTTCCCAAGACCTTCTTTGAGAGTCCACTACTTAATGGATCACTGGAGCTACTTGATCTGGGACCCATCTTGTTACTCCGCATGCCACACCTGCTTTAAAGGCTGTTAATCCCCAAATGATCTTGGTTCACAACTATTTAGGTGGTGAACTGATCTCTCATTTTTTTTCTACTGTAACACTCTGGTGTGACAAGCAGAGCTGCCAAAATAGGGAGCATGGCGATTAATGGGAGGGTGCACCCGCTCGGCCCATATTATGAATTATTTGGTGTATAATTATGCGGGAGGTGACGCTCCAGTGATCTCCTCCTGAATTATACTCTGATGTCATCACTCACCTCTAGGGAAATCGCAGCCTTCATACCTAATTCTGTGTTTTTCTACAGATCTGCCGTACATCGCTTTTCCCCCTCTCCTCCTCCTATATCAGATAGGTACTGTTAAATTCTTCTACATTATTACACCACTGAAAACTGCAGAACATTGTTCTGTCTCCTCTCCCTCCTCACTGGGAAGTGTACATAGAAATCTAGGGAGTCACATAGTGAAGGTCCGTATTGGGGCTCCGTGTCATGTAACAACCCATCACATTAAATGGAGACATCTAACCCCTTAGATGCCATGGTCATTGTTCACCAAGGCATCTAAGGAGCTGAAACTGTTGGGATCAGAGCCAGCTCCAATCACAGCAGTTACTAGTTGGTATCTGTTGTGTAAAACGGTTGACACCTGACTGACACGTATGGATCCATACCAATTTTCACGACTTCTCGTGTACAGAAACAGTGTATTTTGGTAGAAGTGGGTAGATGCCAAAAGCGAAGGGGCATCTAACCCTTCCAGTTCATGGGCCCCATTGCAGTCTCATGGCCTGTCTCCATTTGCATCGATTCCTGTCAGATACATAGTGACATATTCTGCAGATTATTACCCTACTGACTGTTTTAAGAAATCTGCAGAATATCGCTCTGTTTCGTCTTACCATAGTGAAATATTCTGCAGACTATTGCACCCATGATTACTTCACAAACTGCAGAGCATCGCTCTGTCCCTTCTACCTATAACATAGTGATATATTCTGCAGACTATTGCACCCATGATTAATTAACAAATCTGCAGAGCATCGCTCTGTCCTTTATTCCTATAACATAGTGATATATTATGCAGACTATTTCACCCATGATTACTTCACAAATCTGCAGAGCATCGCTCTGTCCCTTCTAACTCTCTGGTAAAAACACATTTAACCCTTTGCCTGCTGCACGCTCACCTCTTTCTGGCCCTCACCTTGCTTGCAGCGCCGCAGGCATTCACAACCCTATCCTCGCCGCTTTGTCACCACGGTACCCTGACATGAAGGCGCGACGCATTTCCAAGTGTTTAAATAATTAAAGCTGAATGGCAAAGCGCAATATTAGGAAAAAACTAAATTCGAAAGAAAAGATATTTCCTGTATAACTCATGTCCTCTGTAAAGTAATAATAATTATATTGCTGGCAGAGGGGGGAGTTCATTATCTGGCGGTATATAAAAAATGTGTGGTGCCATGGAGGGTGCCGCGGTGCGATAACTCCTGCTATGAAACATGTTAGTGTCCGAAATCAAACTTGAGGTTCTCAATAAAGTCCTAAAACTCAGTCACAAGAGGGAATGGTGCCCAACAGAGCAATAGTTTAGTGTCTCTCTCTTATAGGGGGTTATAGTGTGGCAGCTCACCCCGTCTGTCACTCTCCCCTGATTGACTGTCTCCGGCCTATGTATCCCTCTCCCTCCTTCTCTTTATGAAATATGCATGCCGAACAGATGTCCTCATCCCCCAGCCAGTCTTGGTCCTCTCCCTCTGCCCCTCAGCCAAGTCACAGGAGCCGTTCCAACGCCTCCCTCTCCCATCCCCAGGGCTTTCCCATCCTGCCAGCCAATGTCGTGCCATCCCAGCTGTTTAATATGTATGATGGAAGGCTCTGCCGTGGCCAATGAGCGCCGCCACCTCTTCCTCATGTGGTGTGCTCCGTGTCACCCTATATATATAAATATATGGGGCTCCTATACACATGGGTGTATGCGTACGGCTGTCCTATATGTGCGTCCTGGAGCTCAGGACACAAACTTCTTCCCCCCTGGACCTGAAGAAGGAAACTTTACCTGACACTGCTCCCGGCATACATGGATACCTGAGGAGGGGGCCGCCGCCAGCGTGACACGGCCATGTGCAGGTAAGGGCCAGGGGTCTGCACAAGGGCAAAAGGGTGGTCAAGAAGGCAATGTGGAGCGTTCACAATAAAATAATAGAACACGGAATTATCTACTTATCTGTCTATGAAATATCTGTATTGTATCTGTCCATCTGTAAAGCTCTTCATAGGCTCATAATCATATCATGTCATATTATATCTATTCATCTCAGATTTATCTATATCCATCTGACATTAGTCATATATTTTATCTATTATTATATCTAATCTATCTATTATCTATCTATCTATCGCTGTCATATCTATTATATGTCTATCATTTCATCTATCTCTCAATTTATCTGTCTTTCCATTAGTTTATCTATATCTATTTGTCATTATCTATAGATATCTATCTATCCATCAATTCATTTATCTCTATCTATCTTCTATTATCTATGGATGTATATCTATTTCCAAATATTGATCTCATATCTATCTATTGGGATGTATCTATCTATGTATTATCTATCTATCTATTATCTATTATTTATCTATCATCTATCTATTATTTAGCTATGTATTATCTAATATATATCTATTATCTATCTATCATCTATTATTTATCTATGCATTATCTATCTATCCATCTATTATCTATCTTTCATCTATCTATTATCTATCAATCTATCATCTATCTATCTATCTATCTATCTATCTATCTATCTATCTATCTATCTATCTATCTATCACTGTCATATCCATTGTCTGTCTATCATTTCATCTATCTCTCAGTGTATCTGTCTTTCTATTAGTTGATCTATATCTATGTGTCATCATCTATAAATATCTATCTATCCATCAATTCATTTATTTCTGTCTATCTTCTATTATCTATGGATGTATATCTATTTCCATCTATTGATCTCATATCTATCTATTGGGATGTATTTATCTATGTATTATCTATCTATCTATCTATCTATCTATCTATCTATCTATCTATCTATCTATCTATCTATTATTTATCTATGTATTATATAATATCTATCTATCTATCTATCTATTTACCTGTCATCTATCATCTATCTATCTTCTATCTATCTATTATCTATCTATCTATCTATCTATCTATCTATCTATCTATCTATCTATCTATCTATCTATCTATATCTATATCTATATATCTATCTATCTATTATCTATGTATATATTATCTATATCTATATATTATCTATGTATTTATCTATCTATTATCTATTTATCTATCTCTTATCTATCTATTATCTATCTGTCAGCTATATTCTCTAGCCAACAAGGGTTAACAAGTCCCTTTGTGTGGAAAGTTTCTGGACGTGCTTTAGCAAGTGGATGGCAGTGGTCCTCACCCCGCATCTGTCAGAGTCGCTTAGTGTTGCTGTCATATGCTTCCTCCCCGTCTGGGGTGGTTTCCTTTCAACTGACAACAACAAACAACGTTCGGCACCAAAACACATTGCCATAGGCCGCAGTCTGAGCCCGGTACTCCTTATCCTGACAGCCATTAAACAGTTAACTCCCAGCAGAACAGATGCCAATGTGACATGCCTATCATGTAGTGAATGACAGCTGTCAGTCACAGCGGGATCTGCCACTGATGACCTGCAATGTCCCGGTGATTGGGTCTCCCATGCTTTATCATTCATTTGTGTATTTAGTATAAAATCAGAGGATATTACAGAGAAACAAAGAAACGAGTATCCTTGTCAGAGGAGCTTACAATCTAGACATAGCAACGTGTGTGTACGGAGGCCGAGGGTGGACGGTGGCCGACTACAGCGTAATAATAATAGTAATAATGATGGTATCATTATTCAGCCGTCTCTATAAACCTATAATCTGTAAATCTAATAACATTTGGCAAATGACGATGAAATACAGATTCCTGGTGACACACAGGGATCATAGATTACCATCTCAGTGTTACGTGCTCCATGCTATATTGTATTATTCATCTGATGCTTTCATATCACAAATTATGTATTTGTTTAGTCCTAATTCCTATTGATATTATAATTATTAGTATTGTAAGTATGTTATTATCAATAACAATTACAGGTATAATTCTATATTATCTCATTCTATCTATATGACTATCACTAATATCTATCTATCTATCTATCTATCTATCTATTATCTATCTATTATTTATCTATTATCTATCATCTATCTATTTATTTATTTATCTATCTATGTATTATCTATCTATTATCTAAGTATCTATCTATTATCTATCTATCATCTATCTATCTATCTATCTATCTATCTATCTATCTATCTATTATCTATCTATTATTTATCTATTATCTATCATCTATCTATTTATTTATTTATCTATCTATGTATTATCTATCTATTATCTAAGTATCTATCTATTATCTATCTATCATCTATCTATCTATCTATCTATCTATCTATCTATTATCTATCTATTATTTATCTATTATCTATCATCTATCTATTTATTTATTTATCTATCTATGTATTATCTATCTATTATCTAAGTATCTATCTATTATCTATCTATCATCTATCTATCTATCTATCTATCTATCTATCTATCTATCTATCTATATCTATCTACTATATATATTATCTATCTATTATATATCTATTAACTATGTATTATCTAGCTATCTATTATCTATCTATAAATTATTTATGTATTATATGTCTAATATCCATCTTTTATCTATGTATTATTTATCTATTATCTATCTATCTATAATCTATTATCTATCTATTTATCTATTATCTATCATCTATCTATCATCTATTATCTATTTATCTATAATCTATCTATCTATTTATCTATTATCTATTTATCTATCATCTATCTATCTATTATCTATCTAGCTATCATCTATCTGTCTATTATCTATCATCTATCTATTACCTACCTATCATCTATTATCTATCTATCATCTATCTATTATCTATCTATTATCTATCTAGCTATCACCTATCTATCTATTATCTATCGATCTATTATCTATCTATCATCTATCTATTATCTATCATCTATCTATCTATCTATCTATCTATCTATCTGTCTATCTATCTATCTATCTATCTATTATCTAGCATCTATCTATTATCTATCTATCTATCTATCTATCTATCTATCTATCTATCTGTTATCTATCTATCTATCATCTATCTATCTATTACCTATCTATTATCTATCTATAATCTATCTATCATCTATCTGTCTGTTATCTTTGTATTTATCATCTATGTATTATCTATCTATTATCTATAATATTCTATATATTATTTATGTATATCTATCTATTATCTATCTATCTATCTATCTATCTATCTATCTATCTATCATCTATGTACTACCTATCTATTATCTATCTATCTATCTATAATCTATCTATCTATAATCTATTATATATCTATTATCTATCTCTCTATTATCTATCTATCTATCTATCTATCTATTATCTAAGTATCTATCTATCTATCTATCTATCTATCTATCTATTATCTTTCTATCTATCTATCTATCTATCTATCTATCTATCTATCTAACTATCATCTATCTATCTTTTATCTATCTATCATCTATCTATTATCTATCTGCTATCTATCTATTATCTATCTATTTTATATCTATCTATTTATATATCTATCAACTATGTATTATCTAGCTATCCATTATCTATCTATAAATTATTTATGTATTATATATCTATTATCTATGTATTATCTATGTATTATCTATCTATAATCTATCTATTATCTATCTATTATCTATCTATCTATAATCTATTATCTATCTATTTATCTATTATCTATCATCTATCATCTATTTATCTATAATCTATTATCTATCTATTTATCTAATATCTATTTATCTATCTATCATCTATCTATTATCTATCTATATTATCTATCTATCAGCTATCTATCTATTATCTATTATCTATCATCTATCTATTATCTATCTATTATCTATCTATCTATTATCTGTTATCTATCTATCATCTATCTATTACCTATCTATTATCTATCTATAATCTATCTATCATCTATCTGTCTGCTATCTATCTATTATCTATCTATTATCTATAATAATCTATATATTATTTATGTATTATATATCTATTATCTATCATCTATCTAGCTATTATCTATCTCTCTATCTATCTATCTATCTATCTATCTATCTATCTATCTATCTATCTATCTATCTATCTATCTCTATCGATCGATCTATCTATCATCTATCTAGCTATTATCTATCTATCTATCTATTTATCTATCTATCGATCTATCTACAGTATCTATCTATCTATCTATTCACACATGAGTTTCAAAGGTTGCAGAGGTTACATTGGACACAAAGGGACAATGACAGATTCTGTACAATTGATCATTGACAAACCCCTAACTTGTGACAGATGGGTGATTCAGCATTGAGCCGTATGTCAGCCTGACAATCCTTTCAGATCTTTTTGCCTGTTGAATGTAGCTTTCAAAACAATTTAAACAATACAGGATTCTTCAATTCAATAATGAAAAAAAAAGAACCCCAAAAAACTGAAAAAAAGTTATTTTTAAAGGTTAAAAGTTTTAAGCTGACCAACACAAAATTTTTACAACCAAATTTTTTTTTATTTTTATTTTGTAACGGTTGAATTATTTATAATTTTCCATATAAATGGATTTATGGTGTCATCTTAACCACATTTTTCACCTTAAAAAAGTGAAACTGCAAGAAAAACCTTTTAGTTATTAAGGTATTTAAATTAAAATACAAAACTAGATAAAAAAAAGTAGTTTCCCATGTTACCTATTTTCTTTCTAAACCAAAAGTTGTTCTAAAAAAAGTTCAAAGTATAACTGTAAAAAGCTATAAAACTACAACTATATAACAATACCTTTAAATACATAAATAAAATAGTATAAAATATAACTATAATAAAAGTACATTAAAGGGGGCAAAATAACGACATTTTTGGTTAAATTATGAAAATAACAATATTTTTCCCCTTTAAATTTATATTAACCCCTTAGATCCCACAACTGTTCTAAAACCTGGAAATGTCCGTAAACCCCCCTGATATTCCTAACTTCACTCCATTATATGGATTTACAAGCAATCAGGGAATTTCCTCGGATCTCGTTAAATTCCAACTTTCCTTGTTCTGTCACTGTAGTTTTTTTTTCAGAAGCTCACATTTCATTAAGCAATAAACACCTCTAACGAGGCTCCAGTGGGCCGTGTGATTGCTTATATATGGAGGCTCGCAGCCGGTATAAACTGGATGCCTCTTACATTTCATTTCATAGAGCGCAGTTTTTCCGGATCGAGTATGATGCAGGAGTTAAAAAAAAAAAAAGAAGGTTGTTCAACTTTACAGCACGCGTTACTCTGTCAGCGGCCATTAATGCCGGCAAAATCCCATCAGGTCCCGGAGAAATTTCAATACATTAATCCCATTGTCCACACTAATGAGCCAAGCGTGGAGCTACCTCACTCATTAAAAAAAAAAGCCACCTCATCAAGCACAACCCATTTTTTTTTCACATTTTCTTCTGGGAATTGGTTGAAAACTCCTAAAAAAAATTTTCAGGTCAAAATGTTGACATAAACTAAATATAAGTAAAATTAATGGTAAAAAATAGGACCCGTCAAATGGTCCTTTTTATTATTAGTTTTTTCTCGCTACTCCACTATTTTTTTTTTTTTAATCCGCCATAAGGCTCCTGAGATATGGGCATTTTTATTTAGTGCTAATTTTTATGGTCATTACTAAGAGGGTAGTGCTTATTATGCAAATCAGCCAAAAGACACGCCCCCATGATACAAAACCATAGAAATTAGCTCTGGAACCTCATAGAGGATTTAAAAAAAAAATTTAAAAACTGAATACTCAGGTCAGCAGTGGGAATAAAATAAGAGCAAAAACTTTACACTTTAGACCCGGTGACTTTTTTCCTTTAATTCTACCTGCATTTAAATCTCAACCTTTTGATTTCCTAAAAGGTATTTTAGGATTTTTCTAAACTATTTATTTATATTTTTTAATTCTACCAGTTCTCAGAAAGAAATGAGAAAACAAAAGGTCTTCTTTAAATGCCCATTGGGCCCTAAGAGGGAACGTTTTTTGCAGCGCACACATAACTTCCTGTTGAATTTTCAGTGGTCATAATGACTTCTCAAATCCGACATTGAGTCCCCAGAGTGATAAAGAAAATGAGCTTAACAAATGAAAATATGTTAAAAAGTTAGTCAGAGTATTGGACTGATTTTACTGTTTGTTATTTTTGCTAAACTTTATTAATAACAGATGAGTTCGGACAATGGACATATATAAATATATATAGTTGTACACACATGTAACTCGATGATGACAACTGTTATAGATGGTGTCTGCTGAAATGAAATAATGTCTTCTTTCCTCTGCGAATTTTACACCTTAATCCCCTCAGTGTTTCTAGAATCCAATCTGTAAGATTGTATTAGTGGTTAGCGACGTGCCCTACAATCCGGAGCGCTCGGCCACGGTAATCAGATGAAATTCCCAGGTCTCCTACAGAAAAGAGGCCACATTTATCCGGTTTTCCTCCTGACAATAGGTGCGCCCATTAATCATCAGCAGCCCCTCCGCCTACCTACATGTCACCATGGGATAAGATGGAGAGAGGGGGGTGACATACGGTATTATCTGGAGTAATTCACCAGGGAGAAGCAGCACTTACTTTAAATGGCAAATACAAGGCCCCGTATCTGATCTGAGGATGGAGAGGATGTACAAGGGGCAGAATAATCCATACAGTTCACCCTACTGCTGCTTCTATAGATATATAGAGGAATGGAAGGATTTGAGAAAGAAAGTAAGAAACAAAGAAAGTCAAAGAAAGCAGGAAAAAAGGAAGGAAGAGCTGAATAGGAAGATAGACAGGCAGAAAAAGAAAGAATATAATGAAACATACATACATCTATCTATCTATCTCTCTATTATCTATCTATCATCTATCTACTATCTATCTACCCTATTATCTATCTATTATCAATTTATCTATCATCTATCTATCTTTCTATTAGTCATTTGATTTTTTGTTCTAATATATATCTTGCTTTTTTTTCTATGTGTTATGCATCATACAAATAATCATTGCCTATATTGATGGACCGCAGCATTGAACAGGTTAACGTTAACCCCAGCTGTTGGTGCTAGGTAAAGCATGAAATTTAGACTTTATGGCAGATTAAGAGAACATTGTCTAGCCGCCAGCATTTCTCATCCTCCAGTTCGCCTGCGGTTACTTTCCATTATAGTCACTGACAACCGGGTGGATGTGACTTTTCCAGGTGCTTCCAAACAGGAAACCTTAAAGTGTAAAATCTCAGCACTAGTAAGTTAGGTGCCTTGAAAAACTTTTTGGCTAAAGGACAATCGATTAAATAGATATATACTGTAGATATGAGATAGATAGTAGATAGATATATAATAGAAAGATAGATAGATGATAGATAGATAGATAGATAGACAGATAATAGATTAAACAGATAATAGATAATAGATAGATACTAGAGAGATAGATGATGGATAGATAATAAATAGCTAGATAGATAGATAATAGAGAGATAAATGATAGATAGATTAGATAGATAGTAGATAGATAGATATGGATAGCTAGATAATATATAGATTGATAATAGATAGATGAGATACATAATAGATAGATAGATAGATAGATAGATAGATAGATAGATAGATAGATAGATATTGTAGATAGAGAGAGAGAGAGAGAGGCTTAAATTGCTGTTTACTTGGGTGGAGAGTATACTGGGAGGAGCGTCTATCTGTGTCACATTCCCACTGGGACCCCCATAGAGTCGAGACCTTTTCAGACACATTGCACAAACAGCTGTGTTGGGTTCCATATGTCTCCAGTGGTAGAATCTGTGACATACGGGATAATTTAATATACCCCCCCACCCCAGACCTATTCTCCATCCCCCTCCCTATGTCTCTTCTTCCCATCTATCCACCACCTGTCCTGTCTCATGAGACCCCAGAGAGAAAAATGCATTTTCATTTACATCTATCTTTATGAAATGGGCTGCATTCTCCCCGGGCTCCGGCCAGTGCCTTTGGGTGCTTGGTTCTATCCTTCTCATTTGTCCTCCCCGTCAGCTCCACTTAGTGTGAGAGGAGAAGACACTTTACTCTCAACATAATCTTTGACTGTGATATCAGCGCATTTTTCTTTGGCCTGTCATCCATCTTTCCCTTGTTCCAGGCTTGTTTCTGGGTTATTTTCTCTCCATTATTGTTCCGCCACCTTCCCCTGACACATAATATATTTGCCATTACTATGACATCTTATTTTTCCTGACTAATGCATTATAGTGTGCATGTGTACACAGATATTTTTGCCCTGTTCCTATAGGTACTGCTTCTTGTGTCTATAAGTATTTGAATTGTACTTTTTGTCAAATCTGGGAAACCTGTGAGATAACCATTATGGCTACTCTGACTGCTCCAACTAGGGATATCCAGTTTGTCAAGACTTCTGAAAGGCACAGGGCTGAATTTGTATTTCAGGCTTTATAAAGGCTTACTGTGGCTGAAATGTCTACCTATCCCTATATCTTTGATGCCTCTAATTTTTTGGAAGTTTTTTTAGGCACATGTAATTATGCAGAGAGCCATTCTGCTATAGCCTGGGACTTCAAGTATTGAATTAGTCTGTATACTTTTATGAATATGAGAGTTGTTGTTGGCATAAGTTGACTTCCAGTTATATATAAAAATATATAGTTCCATTGGTTTGACTGGATAAATAAAGTAAATGTCCATTAAAATTGCCATTGTATTTCAGATTTTGGTCCCGCCATGGGTACAATATCACCTCATGGTTCATGCCTGGTTACCAACTAAACCATTATGTTTTAATACCTATCCTGGGCACTTTATAATTGTTTATAGTAAATAACATAATATATCATGCCTTTACAGAATACTCCTATTCCATATTTTTTACTTAACTTAATTCCATGAAAGAGAAGCAATGGGCTTAATCTGTACCCCATTATGTTACCATAACCTGAGCTTTCACCCTAACTCAATTGTGACTGTATGATTGACAATAGACTAAATAAGGCAGCCTAATTCACTGTTGATCTAAGATGTGGATTTCAAGAGGGGAGAATCATTGGCGAATTTTGAAATGTTGGAAGAGTATTTTTCACACTCTTTTTTACCAAGCCACTAGTTATTTTCCATGATTCTGAAAATATTTAAACTAATTTATCTGAAGTAGGGGCAAAAATTTGATTTTTTTTTCATTTTTATGATAGGAACAATCTTACTATATGAAAATTGTTCCGACCATATCGAAGAATGTTTTTATGTGTGTGGTGTCTGTGTTTCCATGATATAATTAATAGTTGAAACCAAAGGATTTATTGTGCTTCAAATAAACCTCTGTTGACTCGCTTTTCCTTTTACAACATTGCCAAAAGTGTTATTTAGCTTTATATTCGTTTGCATGGTTTTATTCTTCTCATATATACCATACTACCTCATTCTCATTAAATTCACCTTTTATCTTGCTGGCACAACTCCCTTCATAGCCATTAAGGAACCATTTTATAATCTCTCTATTTCTCTTTTGTTCCAGGGGGAAAAACAAAAACAAGAGAGCAGAGAGGAAAATAAAAGCTTAATCTCAGCTGAACACTTTTATGAGTTAAATTTTTCCTCTTAAGTGCATTGTGAGAGCCCACAAAAGTGCAACGTGCCTGAAAGCGACACATTTCACAGCCAACCCATACATTCCAACGTGATCCATGAGATCCAAAAGACGCTGTCTTTCTTGAAGCACTTTATCTACTGATCTGGGGAATTCAAAGAGACAAAATCAAAAAATCTTGAAAGAGGAATGATGTTAAACTCCGAACAAACAGAAATCCCCGCTCATTCAGAGACTGAATCCGTGTTTAGTGATTGTGGAGGTGGAGGGGGACTAAATGACGCAGGTGGGATCAGTTTATGTGGAGAAACACGGATTTGCGAAGCGAGTGATGCAGTAAAACGAGAGCTTCAGCACTTAAGTAGAGAGGAGAGGCGCAGACGGAGAAGAGCGACAGCCAAATACCGCACAGCACATGCTACAAGGGAACGCATACGAGTGGAAGCATTTAATTTGGCCTTTGCAGAGTTGAGAAAGCTTCTGCCAACTCTTCCCCCAGACAAAAAACTTTCCAAAATTGAGATCCTACGACTAGCTATCTGCTACATCTCCTATCTCAACCACGTTTTAGATGTGTGATTGCTTCAAGGTGCACTAAATGGAGTTATATCTCACCCTCTTTCTCTTAATGCTGCTGTATTCAGCTTCAGACTAGGACTTTAATACAGAAGAATACCTTTGGGGCCATGTTTTTATCTTCTCTTATGGATTTTCGTAGAGTCCCCACCTCCCAACGTAGAATGTAAAGCACCTGCCATCCAGATATCTCCCATTCTGGTCACCAGTACCAAGCTTATTCCACAAGCGTAGTCACATCTTCTCATTGTTATGGACTTCATGGGATATGTATGTGGAATTAGGACAATCAATTCTATCTACCTATGAATATAGTTTAAACAAGACCAATACTTATTAATAACACCATTGATCATCTTCAAAGAACTCTGAAGACCATATAAATGGTCATGAATTCTTGCTAAAATTCCAGACTTATGGTCAAGTTGCACTTGTTCATTGTTTAGTGAAGGTTGGTCTACAAGAACTTGGTTTAGCTAGTGCCTCTCCCAAAACTAATAGGTGCAGTGTAAACATAGATAACTATGGGGTCTTTAGAAGATGGGGACCTTATCAGTGAGAGCCTTTGAATTCTTCTTCTTCACAAGCATCATGGCAAACATGGGTGGTGGCCTTCTCCTAAAGGAGAATCTTTAGAGCTCCATTTATTGATCCATCCTTATGTCTCCTTGATATCATGTAGCTCTCATATTTAAAACATAAGTTCTCTATAGCGTGACCTATTGGCCTTCCTTAGCGCACCATCAAAAGACTACTGCCACCTCCCATGTACAGTTTACTATTGGTATAGTGAAATAAATAGTCCGTTTCTAGGCAGGAAGTTACTTACTGACAATATAGTATCAAATGTGCACTTTCCTTTCATATGAAAGTCAATATCTAGTTGATTAGTCTTTGTTATTTGGATGGTAATGGGGAGAATTGTGTCTACAAGTCTTGGTTGCTTGTGGTTGGTTGATACATCTTCAGTTAGGGGCTACCAAATTCAAGAGACTGTCTTTAATAGCTCATGGAAAACTCCAGTAGTTACCCTACATAGATGACATCCTTGAAGTTTTCTTTTAACCAATCTATGGCAAATAGAAAAAAGGTAACTATATAATATCTCCAGCTTCAAGTAACTCATATTCGGAAGACTCAATGCAACAACCAATACTACCTACTCTAGATAGGAGCATGAAGGACAGCAATGTAGATGATCTAGTAGCCAAAGGTATCATAATATGCTCCTTAATGAATAGATAGTTTAGGAATGTGAAAATTTTAATTGTTCAGATAAAGTTCTACGTTTTGGAAAAGGGTGTACATACCATTAAGGAGCCATCAGAAAGAAGGATATGTTTATCCTCCTAGTTCAGTTACTCATGGTTGGTATTGACAAGTAGATGGCTCCTCCAAAATTGAGAACTGGTAAAAAGGTCACCACCCCACAAGGTGTAGGAAGGTAATCGAGAACTGAAACCATAGTTATAGATTTGCTATCGGGCCACCTTTCCTGAATGCACTCAGGACATTCTAACTTTTAGAACGAATTAACTCAAAAACGCTTAAGACCTTTCATAATCCATAAAATTTCTAGAGCAATGATGAAAATTCTACCTTGGATTTTGGAGCCCAGGGTTACATGACATGGAGCAGAAATGTGATGCTGAGATATTTCGTAAAACCACACAACCTATAGGTTGCAGGCTTTTAACCTTAAGTTCTCACCTCATGCCGGTGCTACATCTACACTCTACGTCCATTATCTTTCCCTTTGTGGCTTCTGTCGCCTTTGTTTCATGTTCATTCCCTTTAAGAAACCCAAAATTTATGTGCCAGGAATTAAGAAATTAATTTATTTTTATTTATTTATATAAGTCATTATTTATTTGCTGTATTGTGCACTTTTTATGAGGAAAAATTCAAGAAAATTACATGGACTGGGTGCTGGCCTCTGACCAGGACTCGAGTCTTACCTCCATTCTGCCACGAGAGCCTCAAATTGCTTGTAGATATATTTGATGACCTTTAAACAAGCTCTTAAAAAAAAAAAAACTGTAAATACCTTGACAATGTTTTATGTGTTTAGAAGGAAAACAGACTATTTATGATTTCTTAAAAAAGTTGAAGGATTCAATTAAAAAAAAAATTAAAAGAGAAACGCGTTTCGGTCTATTTGTTTGACATTACATTTTTGCATGGTTTTACATTTTAATGTGAGCTTGTTCTATCATTGTCAACGTTTCCTTCTCTTTCGGTGAACATAGTTTCCAACATTTCTGATCCTCCCAAAACGCCCACTTTTGGATGCAGTCTATAAAATCCCTGACCCATTTTCAGCTCAGTGGTCCTGGTCCACAGTTGTCAATTATGGGTGTCGTGTTCCCTCAACACTGGCCTGTCATGTGTGATACTGATAGGATGACATAACGTGTCTAATTCTAATATGGGTATTACTGTGTTGCTGAACTGTATCTAAGCCTATCTTGTGACATACTGTGCAGCTAGCTGATACATCTAAGCCTATCATGTGTGATAACTCCTGCCGAGCCTCCGTACCCAAACCTATCATGTTTGATGTTTTCTGCTGAGCTGCTATATCAAGATCTGTCATATGTAATAATGTCTGCGATGATGAGCTCAGGGAGGACAGAAACCTCCCATACAACAGCTAGTGTATCTAAGCTGTGTGATACTACATTACACATGGAGGGCAGGTAGAGAGTGACAGACCCCGCACTACACATGGAGGGGTGGTAGAGAGTGACAGACCCCACACTACACATGGAGGGCAGGGAGAGAGTGACAGACCCCCACACTACACACGGAGGGGTGGCAGACAGTGACAGACCCCACACTACACATGGAGGGCAGGGAGAGAGTGCCAGACCCCACACTACACATGAAGGGCAGGTAGAGATGACAGACTGCACACTACACAAGGAAGACAGGTAGAGATGACAGACCCCACACTACACATGAAAGACAGGGAGAGATGACAGACCCCACACTACACATGGAGGACAGGGAAAGAGTGACAGGCCCCACACTACACATGGAGGACAGGGAGAGAGTAACAGACCCCATGCCACACATGGAGGACAGTGAGAGAATGTCGGACCCCACACTACACATGGAGGACAAGGAGAGAGCGACAGACCGTACACCACACATGGAGGGCAGGGAGAGAGTAACTGACCCCACACTACACATGGAGGACAGGGAGAGAGGACAGACCCCACACTACACATGGAGGACAGGGAGAGATGACAGACACCACACTACACATGGAGGACAGAGAGAGAGTGACAGACCCCACACTACACATTGGGGGCAGGTAGAGATGACAGACCCCACACTACACATGGAGGACAGGTAGAGAGTGACAGACCCCACACTACACATGGAGGACAGGGAGAGAGTGACAGACCCCACACTACACATTGAGGACAGGTAGAGAGGACAGACCCCACACTACACATGGAGGACAGGTAGAGAGTGACAGACCCCACACTACACATGGAGGCCAGTTAGAGAGTGACAGACCCCACACTACACATGGAGGGAAGGTAGAGAGTGACAGACCCCACACTACACATGAAGGACAGGGAGAGATGACAGACCCCACACTACACATGGAGGACAGGGAGAGGTGACAGACCCCACACTACACATGGAGGACAGGGAGAGATGACAGACCCCACACTACACATGGAGGACAGGGAGAGAGTGACAGACCCCACACTACACATGGAGGGAAGGTAGAGAGTGACAGACCCCACACTACACATGAAGGACAGGGAGAGATGACAGACCCCACACTACACATGGAGGACAGGGAGAGATGACAGACCCCACATTACACATGGAGGACAGGGAGAGATGACAGACCCCACACTACACATGGAGGACAGTTAGAGAGTGACAGACCCCACACTACACATGGAGGGAAGGTAGAGAGTGACAGACCCCACACTACACATGAAGGACAGGGAGAGATGACAGACCCCACACTACACATGGAGGACAGGGAGAGATGACAGACCCCACACTACACATGGAGGACAGGGAGAGATGACAGACCCCACACTACACATGGAGGACAGGGAGAGAGTGACAGACCCTGCACGACACATGGAGGACAGGGAGAGATGACAGACCCCACACTAATCATGGAGGGCAGGGAGAGATGACAGCCTCACACCACATTTGGAGGTCAGCAATATTGTTTGTGTTTCAGGAGACAACACTCTGTTAATGATGCTACTTTCTGTCTCCCGGTTTGGCGATATAGTCTGCTCTCCTTTTCCGGTTTTGGCTTTGCAGTCACCTGTCTAATTTATCATTTCATGTGAGCTGAAGAAAAGCTGCTCTGATGTTACCTCACAGCACATCACTTCATCTCTATTGTACAGTCCTCCAGCACCATCCTGTGTACATGTGAGGGGCAGAGCCTGGGCCAAAGTCGTGGATGAGTAAATCTGGTTAAGCGCGCCCTGACCTCCAGTCACATATAAACAATGTCCCTTTTCTTGCATACCTGTTATGGTTCTCAATGGCAAGAGAACATAGCCCAGCATACATAGGAACTAGCTCTTGGAAGGATGGAAACTTAAACTGACCATGAACTAAACCTGCCGCACAACTAACAGTAGCCGGGTAGCGTAGCCTGCGTTTTATCCCTAGACGCCCAGCGCCGGCCGGAGGACTAACTAATCCTGGCAGAGGAAAATATAGTCCTGGCTCACCTCTAGAGAAATTTCCCCGAAAGGCAGACAGAGGCCCCCACATATATTGGCGGTGATTTAAGATGAAAATGACAAACGTAGTATGAAAATAGGTTTAGCAAAATCGAGGTCCGCTTACTAGATAGCAGGAAGACAGAAAGGGTACTTTCATGGTCAGCTGAAAACCCTATCAATACACCATCCTGAAATTACTTTAAGACTCTAGTATTAACTCATAACATCAGAGTGGCAATTTCAGATCACAAGAGCTTTCCAGACACAGAAACGAAACTGCAGCTGTGAACTGGAACAAAATGCAAAAAACAAACAAGGACAAAAGTCCGACTTAGCTGGAAGTTGTCTGGTAGCAGGAACATGCACAGAAAGGCTTCTGATTACAATGTTGACCGGCATGGAAGTGACAGAGGAGCAAGGTTAAATAGCGACTCCCACATCCTGATGGGAACAGGTGAACAGAGGGGATGATGCACACAAGTTCAATTCCACCAGTGGCCACCGGGGGAGCCCAAAATCCAATTTCACAACAGTACCCCCCCCTCAAGGAGGGGGCACCGAACCCTCACCAGAACCACCAGGGCGATCAGGATGAGCCCTATGAAAGGCACGGACCAGATCGGAGGCATGAACATCAGAGGCAGTCACCCAAGAATTATCCTCCTGACCGTATCCCTTCCATTTGACCCCCAAACCCGATGCAACCTCTCCACCACAGCATCCACTCCAGGACAATCCGAAGATTCCACCTGACCGGAGGAAAATCGAGGATGAAACCCCGAATTACAGAAAAAAGGAGACACCAAGGTGGCAGAGCTGGCCCGATTATTGAGGGCAAACTCCGCTAAAGGCAAAAAAGCAACCCAATCATCCTGATCTGCAGACACAAAACACCTCAAATATGTCTCCAAAGTCTGATTCGTCCGCTCGGTCTGGCCATTAGTCTGAGGATGGAAAGCAGACGAGAAAGACAAATCTATGCCCATCCTAGCACAGAATGCCCGCCAAAATCTAGACACGAATTGGGTTCCTCTGTCAGAAACGATATTCTCCGGAATACCATGCAAACGAACCACATTTTGAAAAAACAGAGGAACCAACTCGGAAGAAGAAGGCAACTTAGGCAGGGGAACCAAATGGACCATCTTAGAGAAACGGTCACACACCACCCAGATGACAGACATCTTCTGAGAAACAGGAAGATCCGAAATAAAATCCATCGAGATGTGCGTCCAAGGCCTCTTCGGGATAGGCAAGGGCAACAACAATCCACTAGCCCGAGAACAACAAGGCTTGGCCCGAGCACAAACGTCACAAGACTGCACAAAGCCTCGTACATCTCGTGACAGGGAAGGCCACCAGAAGGACCTTGCCACCAAATCCCTGGTACCAAAGATTCCAGGATGACCTGCCAACGCAGAAGAATGAACCTCAGAAATGACTTTACTGGTCCAATCATCAGGAACAAACAGTCTACCAGGTGGGCAACGATCAGGTCTATCCGCCTGAAAATCCTGCAAGGCCCGCCGCAGGTCTGGAGAAACGGCAGACAATATCACTCCATCCTTAAGGATACCTGTAGGTTCAGAATTACCAGGGGAGTCAGGCTCAAAACTCCTAGAAAGGGCATCCGCCTTAACATTCTTAGGACCCGGTAGGTATGACACCACAAAATTAAACCGAGAGAAAAACAACGACCAGCGCGCCTGTCTAGGATTCAGGCGTCTGGCGGACTCAAGATAAATCAAATTCTTGTGGTCGGTCAATACCACCACCTGATGTCTAGCCCCCTCAAGCCAATGACGCCACTCCTCAAAAGCCCACTTCATGGCCAAAAGCTCCCGATTCCCAATATCATAATTCCGCTCGGCGGGCGAAAATTTACGAGAAAAAAAAGCACAAGGTTTCATCACGGAGCAGTCGGAACTTCTTTGCGACAAAACCGCCCCAGCTCCGATTTCAGAAGCGTCGACCTCAACCTGAAAAGGAAGAGCAACATCAGGCTGACGCAACACAGGGGCGGAAGAAAAGCGGCGCTTAAGCTCCCGAAAGGCCTCCACAGCAGCAGGGGACCAATCAGCAACATCAGCACCCTTCTTAGTCAAATCAGTCAATGGTTTAACAACATCAGAAAAACCAGCAATAAATCGACGATAAAAGTTAGCAAAGCCCAAAAATTTCTGAAGACTCTTAAGAGAAGAGGGTTGCGTCCAATCACAAATAGCCCGAACCTTGACAGGATCCATCTCGATGGAAGAGGGGGAAAAAATGTATCCCAAGAAGGAAATCTTTTGAACCCCAAAAACGCACTTAGAACCCTTCACACACAAGGAATTAGACCGCAAAACCTGAAAAACCCTCCTGACCTGCTGGACATGAGAGTCCCAGTCATCCGAAAAAATCAGAATATCATCCAGATACACGATCATAAATTTATCCAAATAATCACGGAAAATGTCATGCATAAAGGACTGAAAGACTGAAGGGGCATTTGAAAGGCCAAAAGGCATCACCAAATACTCAAAGTGGCCCTCGGGCGTATTAAATGCGGTTTTCCACTCATCCCCCTGCTTAATTCGCACCAAATTATACGCCCCACGGAGATCTATCTTAGAGAACCACTTGGCCCCCTTTATGCGAGCAAACAAATCAGTCAGCAGTGGCAACGGATATTGATATTTAACCGTGATTTTATTCAAAAGCCGATAATCAATACACGGCCTCAAAGAGCCATCTTTCTTAGACACAAAGAAAAAACCGGCTCCTAAGGGAGATGACGAAGGACGAATATGTCCCTTTTCCAAGGACTCCTTTATATATTCTCGCATAGCAGCATGTTCAGGCACAGACAGATTAAATAAACGACCCTTAGGGTATTTACTACCCGGAATCAAATCTATGGCACAATCGCACTCCCGGTGCGGAGGTAATGAACCAAGCTTAGGTTCTTCAAAAACGTCACGATAGTCAGACAAGAATTCAGGAATCTCAGAGGGAATAGATGACGAAATGGAAACCAAAGGTACGTCCCCATGCATCCCCTTACATCCCCAGCTTAACACAGACATAGCGTTCCAGTCGAGGACTGGGTTATGAGATTGCAGCCATGGCAATCCAAGCACCAACACATCATGTAGATTATACAGCACAAGAAAGCGAATAATCTCCTGATGATCCGGATTAATTCGCATAGTTACTTGTGTCCAGTATTGTGGTTTATTACTAGCCAATGGGGTGGAGTCAATTCCCTTCAGAGGTATAGGAGTTTCAAGAGGCTCTAAATCATACCCACAGCGTTTGGCAAAGGACCAATCCATAAGACTCAAAGCGGCGCCAGAGTCGACATAGGCATCCGCGGTAATAGATGATAAAGAACAAATCAGGGTCACAGATAGAATAAACTTAGACTGAAAAGTGCCAATTGAAACTGACTTATCAAGCTTCTTAGTACGCTTAGAGCATGCTGATATAACATGAGTTGAATCACCACAATAAAAGCACAACCCATTTTTTCGTCTAAAATTCTGCCGTTCGCTTCTGGACAGAATTCTATCACATTGCATATTCTCTGGCGTCTTCTCAGTAGACACCGCCAAATGGTGCACAGGTTTGCGCTCCCGCAGACGTCTATCGATCTGGATAGCCATTGTCATGGACTCATTCAGACCCGCAGGCACAGGGAACCCCACCATAACATCCTTAACGGCATCAGAGAGACCCTCTCTGAAATTCGCCGCCAGGGCGCACTCATTCCACTGAGTAAGCACAGACCATTTACGGAATTTTTGGCAGTATATTTCAACTTCATCTTGCCCCTGAGATAGGGACATCAAGGCTTTTTCCGCCTGAAGCTCTAAATGAGGTTCCTCATAAAGCAACCCCAAGGCCAGAAAAAATGCATCCACATTGAGCAACGCAGGATCCCCTGGAGCCAATGCAAAAGCCCAATCTTGAGGGTCGCCCCGGAGCAAGGAAATCACAATCCTGACCTGCTGAGCAGGATCTCCAGCAGAGCGAGATTTCAGGGACAAAAACAACTTGCAATTATTTTTGAAATTTTGAAAGCAAGATCTATTCCCCGAGAAAAATTCAGGCAAAGGAATTCTAGGTTCAGATATAGGAACATGAACAACAAAATCTTGTAAATTTTGAACTTTCGTGGTGAGATTATTCAAACCTGCAGCTAAACTCTGAATATCCATTTTAAACAGGTGAACACAGAGCCATTCCAGGATTAGAAGGAGAGAGAGAGAGGAAGGCTGCAATATAGGCAGACTTGCAAGTGATTCAATTGAAAGCACACTCAGAACTGAAGGAAAAAAAAAAAAAAGACTTCTTTTTTCTCTCCTTTCTCTGCCAATTAATTTAACCCTTTGTGGGCCGGTCAAACTGTTATGGTTCTCAATGGCAAGAGAACATAGCCCAGCATACATAGGAACTAGCTCTTGGAAGGATGGAAACTTAAACTGACCATGAACTAAACCTGCCGCACAACTAACAGTAGCCGGGTAGCGTAGCCTGCGTTTTATCCCTAGACGCCCAGCGCCGGCCGGAGGACTAACTAATCCTGGCAGAGGAAAATATAGTCCTGGCTCACCTCTAGAGAAATTTCCCCGAAAGGCAGACAGAGGCCCCCACATATATTGGCGGTGATTTAAGATGAAAATGACAAACGTAGTATGAAAATAGGTTTAGCAAAATCGAGGTCCGCTTACTAGATAGCAGGAAGACAGAAAGGGTACTTTCATGGTCAGCTGAAAACCCTATCAATACACCATCCTGAAATTACTTTAAGACTCTAGTATTAACTCATAACATCAGAGTGGCAATTTCAGATCACAAGAGCTTTCCAGACACAGAAACGAAACTGCAGCTGTGAACTGGAACAAAATGCAAAAAACAAACAAGGACAAAAGTCCGACTTAGCTGGAAGTTGTCTGGTAGCAGGAACATGCACAGAAAGGCTTCTGATTACAATGTTGACCGGCATGGAAGTGACAGAGGAGCAAGGTTAAATAGCGACTCCCACATCCTGATGGGAACAGGTGAACAGAGGGGATGATGCACACAAGTTCAATTCCACCAGTGGCCACCGGGGGAGCCCAAAATCCAATTTCACAACACATACCTTCTGCTGCACCCTCTGCACCAACAGGGTCCCATCAGGGCTGCGGAAGTTTGGCTGCTGGTGTTGTTGAGTACAAAGAGACAGAGTCCAATTCAAACTGTAAACAAAGAACTTTACTTAGTTTCATTCGCAGCACATCCACATCAGTTACAGCATCAACACAGAGTATGGCATTGTTCACATTTTTTACTTTCCCTGTGCCTTCGCTTATTCCTCCCAGGGTTTCCCCGGGACATACTGAACCGTTTGGTACTGCAGCGTCCTCCCTATCCAGCATGACAACTCTTAGGAATTCCCTTGTCTGTTTCGCACCAGACAGAAGGGCTTCAGCCCATGTAGATAGCTGCCACATTTTCAGAGCGACTTGCGTCTTTATCCTGCTGCAATTCTTTAACTAACTCTCTGGCCCACTGGCACTGGACCCCTTCATAGAACACTGCATAGCTGCTGTGCTGTCCCGGGCTCTTAAGCTCCATTCCTTTGAAGATGGTCGTCCCTGACCATATCATATGAAAACTTTATTTTTACATATAATACTCCACGCAGGGAGATAAATGGTTAATAGAGGTAGTATTAACACCTTCAATGTACTGAGAGGGGTAATGAGGAGGAAAGGTATAACAAAGGTACAATAATAGTAAACTTATCAGTCTGAAGTCTTCAGAGAGAAGTAAAGTACCTAGCACTGACGGGGCTGGACAGAGCCCGGCAGAAATAAGCGGGTAGGTAAGAGAAAAAGTTCTCAGTAAGTCACCCGGTTTCTTTTAGGCGGCATGCGCATGTTATACGGTGGCCTGAGGCAAGTAGTTACTTGAGCCATGGGGGCCAACAGGCGGAAAACGGTTCTCTGATGGCAGTCTTCGTAGAGAGCCGCCGAGACAATGCAGAGCGGTCCTGCGCTGTCACGCTGCCTGTTCCTGAAACACAGTTTGTTGCTACAGCCACACATGGTCCATTAGTCCAAGGACCCGTATTTTCCTTAAAGGCAAAGTTCCACCATCCAGCAGAAAGGGCGCAACAAGCGCAACAAAAACTTAAAGGTGAGGATCCACACACAAACAAAAAACACGTCAAACTTAGGCCTCACTGAACTGTTGCTACAGGGCTCCTTTGCCCACCAATAAGCAAAACAGTTCCGTTTTACTTGGTGCACCAGGCACTATATATCAGCTGAAGCTAACTGGAGTCCATTTTTTTCAGCGACAACCGTCCCTTGTCGCCTGGTCTCCTTTTAAATTTTGTGCCTGTATTTGGGCTGATGATGACGCTGCAGCTGCAGTCATCGCAGGCTGCCGAGACAAGGCAGGGGCATTAGTTGGCTGCACAGTGGCCTGGGAACTGGGTTCTGCTTGGGCTGACTCTATGCCCGCATAAAGCCCCAATTCCCTTTCTTCCCGTAGGGTAACGGCAACAGCGTAGTATCCCCAAGGGCAATCCACCAGGTAAAAATTGATCCAGTCTCCTTCTTTTAAGGGCCTGCTGAACTTCACCGTGGCAGCATTTACATACATCTTAACGTAGATGTCATCTTCTCGGGTTGAAACCGTAGCCATGTTTCACATTGGTGTATACCAGTTGCCCGCTGGTGCGCCGTCCAGCCATAGCGCCTCCTCCCAGTTGTCGCAGTTCTGCCCACAGCCCCTTCTCCCGATGATATGGAGGATGACCTCCTCTATAAAGGCGGCCTGTGTGGGGGATGGGAAAGGACCCTCAGGCAGTGGTTGGTTATGGGACGAGCCCCGGGTTGTGATGTTGCCGAGCACGGGCCTGTCCTCTATGGTCTGGGGCCGAAGATCACTCACCATTTCCCGCAACCAGACCGCGTCCGTCCCGTGGCTGTTGGTTTTCTCCACTGTGGCAGCTGCACGCTCTGACTCCTTTACTTCCGGCGCAAGCTCCTCTGAGGCGGTCGTAGCCTTCGGTCCCCTTCAACTTCTGATGCAGATGTTCTGGACCCTGTTGATGGCGTTCAGCTCCGGCAGCCACCAGCACCGCTCCTCCGATGGGCTAGGGAAACGGTGAGTACAAAACTCATCGGCGACTCCTCTCTGGCTGCTGGCACTGCATCTCGTTCCAGCCGCCGGCACTTGCCTGCAGCTCTTCCTGTGCTCAGCGGTCATGAGGTACCGCTCATTAAGGTGATGAATATGCGCTCCACCCCTATGGGAGTGGAGATGCGTCCATATTCATCACCTTAGTGAGCGGTACCACGTGACCGCTGAGCACAGGAAGAGCTGCAGGCGCCGGTGGCCGGAATGAGATGCAGTGCCAGCACCGAGGGTGCACAGGTAGGTGAGTATAATGTTTGTGCCAGCTCCTGGCACTCGCTGCTCCGCCGCCCTCCCTGCCCTGCTGGCTTTCTGTCCTGTGACTCGTGTATAAGCTGAGGGGGGCGCTTTCAGCACAAAAAAATGTGCTGGACAACTTGGCTTATACACAAGTATATACAGAATCCCCATCCTTCTCCTATTCTGTAGTCTCGAGTATACTCACATCTAATGTATATACAGTGTGACAGAGTCACTGGCATAGTAAATGAAGGGAGATATGTGTCACTGCGCATACTGCGGTCAGTGATATAAGAGTGTTTTTTTCCTCCTGCATTCTAAGTTCTGAGGGGGTTAATAGGAACCTATGTGATAGGCTAGTTTTATTTATCTTCCCACAATCGCATACAAGATTTTTCTCGCTCATCACCCCTTCTCTGGAACTCTCTACCACAACATATCAGACTCTTGCCTACAATCGAAATCTTCAAAAAGAACCTGAAGACCCACCTCTTCCGACAAGCCTACAACCTGCAGTAACCGCCAATCAACCAAACCGCTGCACGACCAGCTCTGCCCTCACCTATTGTATCCTCACCCATCCCTTGTAGATTGTGAGCGCTCGCGGGCAGGGTCCTCTCTCCTACTGTACCAATATTGTTTAAGATTATTGTACTTGTTTTTATTATGTATACCCCTCCTCACATGTAAAGCGCCATGGAATAAATGGCGCTATAATAATAAATAATAATAATAATATAGTCATTATAAACATAGTGATCTATTTCAAGTGTTTATTTCTGTTAATGTAGATGATTATGGCTTACAGCCAATGAAAACCCAAAAGTATTCTATAATGTTGATTTGCCTCTAATATTACAGGTACTGATACCCTGAGACCTGTGGACCTTAGATCACCAGAGTTAGTTAGCTATCTGCTAAAGCACAGGATCTACATGTCACCTACTCTAAAAGTGACACAGTGCAGAAACACCACTATCAGGACTTATTTTCCAGAACACACACGTGGACTAGTAAGTGACTAAGTGACCAATCATTACTATATATTAGGTCGTACTCAGAGTTCCACTTGCGAGAGCCTCGCATCACCTCACCCTGCACAGCCACCCATTCTTTGGACAGGAGTGTGCAGCTGCATAGAAATACGGACGTTTCAGGTGATGCAATGCAAGGCTCTCGCATCGCTCTCGCATAATTGGCATTTAAGGGGTTGACTTATATAAAGCCCCTGTGCTGTATGGTATTGTAGAATTTACAATAGCTATCACTCATGTAAGAAGTGAAATCTGGCATTGTACTATACCTATATCTCTGCTGTATCTGTGCATGATGAATTGTGATATGTGTTAAAGGGGGGGCCCACTGAGACTCTTTTGCCCGGGGCCCTCAAAAACCTGGAGCCGGCCCTGGGTTAGAGAAATCCAGAAAGAAATCCCGGACATGCGGGAAGAATGGTCTGACCTAAGGAAAAGGCCCATGGTGACCACAAACTCCTCCGGAGGCAGAACTGATTCAGGAAATGAGACAGTCCCGAGCAGAGAGACGTCCAATTTGCTTCAGGTGCGGCGACAATGGACATTATGCCCGAGGATGCGCAAAACGGGGGAGGCCACTTACTCGTCGGCCGTCAAACTAGTGGGCTCCATGGCAGGGGAACGCCGCCCGGAGCATGAGCAGCCAAGAAAGAGAGAAAGTAGTCCCACAAGTTTAGTTTCCCTAAGCCCTCTCGTATTGGCCGAAATGGATGGTCGGGAAATCCGCTGTCTAGTTGATACCGTTTCCCAAGTGACCACCATGCCAGAAACTTATTTCAGACATAATTTTTCTGAGGCGATGCGGCCTGAATGAGGCCCAGTAATCATGTTAACAGATGCCAATCAATTGCCCATCCCGGTTGCAGGGGTGGTCTGGATGCAAATCACCATGTGCGGCAAAGATATGGGCCGGAAAGGAGTTGTGTTAGCCGCAGGAGAAAACAGCTATGGTCCTCCAGTGACTCTGGGAATGAATGTGTTAAAAGAACTCGGGACCCTCCTAATCAGCGAGTTCCCGAACGCTTTTCTGAACAGATGGAGCCCACGAACCCGACAGAAGAAGGTGTTTCAAAAGTTGATACGGGTCGCCCAGGCCCAAGAAACGTCGAGTGGAGAAAAAGTGCTAGGAAAAGTGCAAGTCCCTGCAGCTGCTGAACTCGTCTTTCCGCCTGGCCAGACGGTGCTCACATTGCGCGTACGAGCTTGTATGCCCCTCGAAGGGGTGGAAGTCTAAATAGAACCAACCCTAATGGACCAGGTACCTTCGGGACTCCTCACTGCTCGGACATTATCCGTCGTCCTCGATGGTAACGTGGTGCGATGCATCAACCTGGGTGGTGTGAGGATGATCTGATTCTCCCACCCAAGAGTGAAGTAGCACAGGTGCTGGGAATGCCAGAAGAATTGATACCACCGGAGGCTGTCCAGTTGGCAGTGAAGCAGGGAGACCCATGGACTTTAGCCGTCACCCTGACCCCGGAGCACCCGACTGGAAGCACCAAGGAGGGGCATCGAATTCTGGAGCAAATGCAGTCCAGGTTGACAGGACTGTCACCGCAGCAGGTGCAACAGGTAGAAGCTCTACTGGAACGTTATAAGGATGTATTCGCCCATCATGAGGATGACTTCGGGTGCACTACAGCCATAACCCATGAGATACCCACACAAAGTGCCGCACTGACCCGGGGGAGGTACCGACAGATACCGTCTCATATGTAGAAAGAAGTGAAAGGAATGCTGGTGCTCTCATACAGGAGAGCCAAATCCCATGGGCAGCTCCCATTGTCCTAGTTCGGAAGAAAGATAGGACCCTGCATTTTTGTGTATACTATAGGTGGCTGAATGCTTGCACGGTGCAGGACTCTTATCCTTTACCCCGAATTGAAGAGTCGCTCTCGGCCTTGGGAAAGGTGAAGTATTTCTTGTCCCTGGATCTGGCCAGCGGATACTGGCAGGTGCCCATGGCCGAACATGACCGGCCAAAGACAGTGTTCATATTGTCTATGGGGTTGTTTGAATTTAAGCGGATGCCCTTCGGTCTAACCAACGCGCCTGAAACCTTTCAGTGACTGATGGAGCGGTGTTTGGGAGACCTGATCTTTGAAGCTACCGTCATTTATCTGGACGACATCATTGTCTATGCTGCTACTTTTGAGGAGCATCTCCGACGGCTGGAGCAGGTTTTGAGTCGGCTGCAGAAACACAGCCTGAAAGTGAAACCTCAGAAATGTCACCTTTTCGGCCAGCAGACTGAGTACCTCAGACATGTTGTATCCGCTGAGGGGGTGAGACCTACGTGTGAGTAGATAGCGGCAGTACAGGACTGGCCCACTCCGAAGACAGTGAAGGAAGTGCGTGCTTTTCTGGGGCTTACGGGGTACTATCGACGGTTCGTGAAGAACTTCACTCGTATTGTCAATCCACTGCTAGAGTTGTTGAAGGGAGTGCCGCCTGGTGTGAAGAATTGGATCATCCAGTAGGGTGAAAGCCAGGAAGAAGCCTCTCAAGCCCTGAAAATGGCCCTGACTGAAGCACCCATACTGGCCTACGCAGACTTCTCTCAATCCTTCATCCTTCACACCAATTGAAGTCTGCAGGGATTTGGGGCTGTTTTGTCCCAGATACAAGACGGAAAGGAAAGAATGATTGCCTCTGCGAGCCGGTCTCTCCATGAAACCCAGACAACTAGAGCTCTTTCAAGTTGGAATTATTGGTGTTGGTGTGGGCAATGACCTTGAAGTTTGCCGAGTACCTGTCGGGATCCAAAGTCTTACTGCGGACTGACAACAATCCCCTAACCCACCTAGAAAATGTGAAATTGGGGGCTTTGGAGCAAAGATGGGTGTATGGCAAAATATTGATGCAAAATCGCATACTGAAAAGGCGCTGAGAAGACACATGCCGATGCCCTGTCCCGGGTGACCCACAAGTGACCTGGTTGTGACTGAGATGAAGAGTTGGAGGCAGAAGAGATCCCTGGGTTCCGAAACCCCGTCAGGACGTTGGCAATGACGCGGGTCGAGGAAGCATCAGGAAAACACCTGCTGGGATGACCTCGAGATGACTGGGTGTGGCTTCAGCAGAAAGACAGAGAACTCGCTCAGTTGAGACAATGGGTGGACCTAAAGCAACTCACCAGCCAGCGTGAGAGAGACGCCTTGTCCCCGGGAATGCTGCAACTCATCCGACAATGGGAGAGGCTTCAACTGGAAGAAGGTTTGCTGTATCTGAAGGTGCAGTTGGTACGGGAATTGTGAGTCACCTGGCAAGTGGTACTCTCCGAAAAGGTGATCAGTATGGTGGCCACGGAGGCTCATGTAGGAGGAGCTCACTTTGGTCTGGAGAAGACGTTTCAGTGGTTGCAGAAGCTGGTCTATCATCCCCGATTGAAGACTGCGGTGGAAGAGGCCTGTCGGCAATGTCAAAGTTGTGAATTGGCTAACCCTCCAGAACAGAGAGCTTCTACGCAGACCATTGTGACCTCTGCTCCCCTGGAACTGCTAATGATCGACTACTTGACCATGGGTCCCGCTTATCTCAGATACAAACATTGTCTTGTGGTGACCGATCATTTCACTAAGTTTGCTGTGGTGACTCCGACCCGGGATCAGACAGCCGAGTCAGCTGTGCAGGCCATCTGTCGAGATTTCATTCAGTTGTATGGAAGTGCGAAGAGGATCCATTCTGACCATGGCGCTTGCTTTCAAGGTTGAGTGATGGAGGAACTCTACCGCCTGTATGGGATTGAAAAGTCCAAGACGACACCTTATCATCCACAAGGGAATGGAGCTTGCGAGCATTTCAACCAGACGCTGATTCAGATGTTAAGAACATTGGAGGAAGACAGCAAGGTCCATTGGCCTGAGTACGTAGCTGAGCTGGTCTGGGTGTACAACAATCGAGTACACAGTACAACTGGATACACGCCATACACCTTGCTGATCGGTTGAAGAGGGCAAGAGATTACCGAGCTAAAGTTGGACCTGGAGGAGGAGTACCCACGGGCGGGGATGTCCACCTGGGTCCGGGAACATCGGCATCACTTACAGACTTGACTGGTACAGACCAAGTTTTTGGAACTGGAGCACCATGAGACAATACCCCTGCAAAGGACAGCTCTCAAGGCTGGAGACAGAGTCTTGGTCCGAGACAAGTGGCCTCGGGCAAGTTAGAGCATCGATGGGAAAGAACTCCGTATCTGGCGAAGCGCCGAATCGGACCAAATGGTACCGTCTATGAAGTTACGCCTGAAGGAGAAGAAAAGGCCCCTACCAGAGTAGTCCACCGGAGTATGCTACGTCCTTGCCTGTCATGAGATTCCGAAAAAGAAGAGGGAGTGCCAAGTGTTCCTGAAATGTCCACCCCAGTGACTTTCGATTGCGATGACGAAGAACCATTTGTCTCACCCTCTGACCTGGACGGCCTGCTATCCACTGGTCATGGGGAAGTGCGAGAACCTGAAAATCCCGAGATGGCTGCTTCATTGAACCCGGATACGTCTTTTTTGTCCCCGATTGCCCAACCTGACTCTACCACTCAATCTGACTTGACCACTCAACCTGACCTACGCTGCACAGAACGAACGACCGCTGGAAGACCCACCAATCATTACAAACAAGACCAATTTATTTGGCAATGGATCATTTGAGAAATGGAAAAGTGTCAATGTCTACTGCAAGAAGTCTCACCCAAGGAATGGCGAGCTAAAGGAGAGGGGGAGTGTAAGGAGGTGGACTAGGCTGCGAGTACTTTTACCGAGCCAAGTCCGGAACTGTTGAGGCGGCCTCCCATGTAGCGTCGGGGAAGAGATGAGGGACTGGACCAACATCATGACCCAGGTAGGAGGGGCCAGATAAAAGCAAAATCGCGAACGGCAGCAGACAGTTTGGAGCAAAATAGCAGTGTGCAGCAGGGTGAACAGTGTGCTGTGTCCCCTTTAGAAGCAGCGCTGCAACCAGTCATGCCTGCCAGTCATGCCTGCCAACTTTCGCTGTCTTTAGCGGGGCTGTTGGAGAGAGAGGCTCCGTGCGCTCCATGACCGAGACTACCATGCACGTGTGGAAGGGAGAAAACCGGGTGCCGGACAAGCACACGCTGCCTGCCTCGCCAGTTGCTGTACTTCAGCCCACGATTGTGCCTGGAAGGACTGCGGCCCTCTTTACTTTGGCCGCATAAGTTTATGGACTGGGGGCTCAGCGTAAGGTACCGGACACCGACCGCTGCTGCCAGTAGACGGACTGTCGTGTAAAGAACCCCATCTGTGGACAATTCCCCGGTCGTTGCCGGCGCTACAACCCCTGCGGCCTTAGCTGAGGAGGATCCTAAAGAACATGATAAGTTTTGACAAATGGACTGCTGCTATTCTGCATCCTTTAAACTCTGTTTTGTTTTGCATTAACTCTTTAACTCTTAATCTCCCTGCGAGGAGCGTATACTCTATTAAATTAAGTAGTTAAACTTGTTAACCCTTGTTCTGTCTCCTGTCCGTCACTGCATCCCGCAACCTGTTTACACTAGTACAGATCCCTGCACTCCCCACTGCTCCCAGAGCAAATCCCTACACTCTCCACTGCTCCCAGTACAGATCCCTGTGGTCCCCACTGCTCCCAGTACAGATCCCTGTGCTCCCCACTGCGCCTAGCACAAATCCCCGCTGTCCCTACTGCCCCTGGTACAGATCCCTGCGCTCCCCACTCCTACCTCAGAAGGTGGCTGAGACAGCAGATGCCTGAAGATGTGATGCCCAGCATCCTCTGTGCTCCCATAGAAGGTGGCTGAGGCAGCAGAGGCCTGATGGTGTGTCGTTCAGTGTGGCCAATCTCTCATGGAGGAGGATTATTATCTGCCCTGATGAAAGCAGCTAGGACATGGATGCCCACTGCCTGTCCCCAGACGCAGGGACGCGGGGTACTCGGTACCGGGCTTCTCTGTCTCGGTTCTGGGGTCGTCACGGTGGCTAGACCCGGTCCGTGACCCTGCTAAGGGGCGTCCAATGAAAGGTGTAGGTGGCACTGGTGATGCGTGGTGCAGTTCGCGGTGAATAACGAGGACACAGGGTTGCAGTCTCTTTACCTCTTTACTGAAGGCTTCAAGGTCCTCAATCCACAGTACGGTTAACAGGGCTGTAAGAGACCGGCCGGTCTGATGGCACCTCCAGAGTTCCCTTTGCAGGTGGAAATCTGTGCCTACCTTCTAGCGCCTGTGTGTTGTAGTACTTCCCTGCTGAGCACCACGGGATAGTCCTCACAACTGTTGTGTCTGTTTCTGATGTTCACTCACAACTGATTCTGATGTTCTTCTCCGTCCCCCAGATGATATGGATAGGACGCACCTGTATGACGGGAAGGCCTGGAGTTCTTCCGGGACCCTAGCGTCGCCCCTCTCCCACTGTTGCCCCCTATGTCTTCTTAGGTGATTTTGGTGAGACAGCCAACCTAAAATCAACTGTCCTGCCTCTGTTTGAAGTATTGCTTGGAGCCTAATACTTCCTCGGCGTTCTGGCCACCGGCTACGCGCCTCAATAGGATGTTGCCTCGATCTTACAGCACGACTCCTATTGGTGTTATCTCCTTTTTGCTTTGATCTCGTTTCTCACTCTCCACAATAAACCTCGCTTCTTTGCCTTTCTTGAGATACCGCCGCGATGTAGTGCAGGCGCGGTTCCTTAACGTTCTTTTCTGTTCGCTAGGCCTCTGTCAGGATCCCACCCCTGACAGGGACCCCCCTGAATCTTCCCCTGCAACACCCTCTGCCACAGGATATTGCCTGGTTCCAACCCAGTCAGCTTTCTCTCTAACTTCCTATCTAACCCCCACTTTTACCAGATTGTGAGGAGTGGCCTAATACATTGTATGTACAGTGTATTGGTGTCTGTGATGCCTGGTCAGGTGAACTCCTTTGGTGCCATCAGACGTACCATCACTCCCCTTAGCGGCAGAGCGATGTTACTGCAACGACCAGGTCCCTGGGGCGCTGCATACGCACCTCTGAGTATCACAGATGTGTAACCGCTAAGCTTGTGTGCTGCCATCTTTAATAGGATTAGATACACAGCTCAGCAGACAGTATCACACAGGGTATGTTTAGATACACAGCTCAGCAGACCGTTTCACAGAGGATAGGATTAGTCTGATACACGGCTGGGCAGTCAATATCAGTATCACACAGGATAGGATTAGATACACAGCTCAGCAAACAGTATCACACAGGATTAGATACACTGCTCAGCAGCCCTTATCACACAGGGTAGAATTAGATACACGGCTCAGCAGTTAGTATCACACAGGATAGGATTAGATACACAGTTCAGCAGACAGTATCACCCAGGACAGGATTAGATGCACAGCTCATCAGACAGAATCACACATGCTTTGATACAGTGTTTATAATGGCATGGTGTATCCAGTGTGCACTGTATATGAGAACACCCTTACCCGTGCACTGTATATACCATGGGGGGCCGCTGCGGCGATGGATAATGACATCGGTGCAGTGGGAGCGATACATCTGTTGTATCCACACTCTACATAATTCATAAGGACGGGGCCAGATGAGTTTCCCGGGGACGAACGGAGATCCCATTCTTTGTAAATCAAACCTGATTTTGCTGGTGTCACAGGATGACAAGATTAATCAGGAAATTGAATTTCTAAGAGAAGATGTGCGGTGTGTGGCGGTATTAACAGCGGTACATAATGCCTGCTGACAGAACCAATATCGCCGCGCAGCTTCCAGGCCGCCGCTCCGCCACGTACATCCCTGGGATGGTAATAACCAGGTGAAGCGGCATTTACATCTTACATGTCATTATGGCTCAGATACGGCCCAGAAATTGTCTGCACTCAAATAATGTAAAGGGCAACACCACTGTTTTCTATTCACATGGTACCATACTCTTCATGTAAAGAGCACAGTCCAATAATCCGGTAAAAAGACCAATCACATCTGATTATCTGTTATTTCTGTATTAGTGTCACATATGATAGGATTAGATACACAGCTCAGCAGACAGTATCACACAGAATAGGATTAGATACACGGCTCAGCAGACAGTATCACACATGATAGGATTAGATACACAGCTCAGCAGTCAGTATCACACAGAATAGGATTAGACACACGGCTCAGCAGACAGTATCACACAGGATAGGATTAGATACACAGCTCAGCAGACAGTATCACACAGAATAGGATTAGATACACGGCTCAGCAGACAGTATCACACAGGATAGGATTAGATACACAGCTCAGCAGACAGTATCACACAGAATAGGATTAGATACACGGCTCAGCAGACAGTATCACACAGGATAGAATTAGATACACGGCTCAGCAGACAGTACCACACAGGATAGGATTAGGCTACTTTCACACTAGCGTCGGCACGGGGCCGTCGCTATGCCATTGTGAAAATAATGCCCGACGTGGGCAGCGGAAGCAGTTTTACAATGCTTCTGCTGCCCATTGTGAAGTCCGGGGAGGAGGGGGCGGAGTTCCGTCCGCGCATGCGCGGTCGGAAATGGCGTTCCCGACGCACGAAAAAACGTTACATGTAACTTTTTTTGTGCCGACGGGCCGACGCTTCCAGTGTGCAACGCTTGCGACGTATGGACATACGTTGCAATGCGCCGCTAATGTAAGTATATGGGCAAAAAAACGCATCCTGCGGGCCCGTTTGCAGGATGCGTTTTTTTGCCACAGCTGCGCATTGCGACGTATTCCAAACGACGCTAGTGTGAAAGTAGCCTTAGATACACGGCTTAGCAGACAGTATCACACAGGATAGGATTAGATACACAGCTCAGCAGACAGTATCACACAGGATAGGATTAGATACACAGGTCAGCAGACAGTTACACACAAGATAGGATTAGATACATAGCTCAGCAGACAGTATCACACAGGATAGGATTAGATAGACGGCTCAGCAGACAGTATCACACAGGATAGGATTAGATACACAGCTCAGCAGTCAGTATCACACAGGATAGGATTAGATACACAGCTCAGCAGACAGTATCACACTGGATAGGATTAGATACACAGCTCAGCAGACAGTATCACACAGGAGAGGATTTCATACACAGCTCAGCAGACAGTAACACACAGGATAGCATTCGATACATAGCTCAGCAGACAGTATCACAAAGGATAGGATTAGATAGATGGCTCAGCAGACAGTATCACACAGGATAGGATTAGATACATAGCTCAGCAGACAGTATCACATGATAGGATTAGATACACCGCTTAGCAGACAGTATCACAGAGGAGAGGATTAGATACACGGCTCACCAGACAGTATCGTGTGGTGCCCCAGGGTCCTGGTCGTCACAATGGCATTGCTTTCCTCCCGGGGAGAGTGATGCTACTTTTGGAGGCAAGGAAGGATAACTGCATCCAGGTACCACAAGCATGCAACATATTCACACTCTAGGCCACCAGGGGGAGCTTTTGATCCTATTTACTAGGTGACTCCCCATATATATATATATATATATATATATATATATATATATATATATATATAAAACTGGTAATCTGTAGGGAAAGTTGGTTAGTTCCAGACATCCGTCTGAGCAGGACAGAGGGTCAACGGAGCTGTGCATGCCCTAAGAGCTGCAGCTCCCAGAAGGAGACATTTCAGAAAGCAGAATAGGTTGCAGTGAGCGTGCAGGAAAGCAAAGCACAGGAGAGGATACCAGAAGGGGACCAGCCCCGAGCAGGCTGCCTCCTTCTGAGGCGCAGATGACCGGTAGCCGGAACACCGAGGTAGTAAGGACCTCTACGCCTTACTTCAGAGACCAGCGGGACAGCTAGTTGCACGTTACCTGTCCGCACCTACACCCAGGAGGCACGGTGGCACCCCTCAGAGGCAGGGACATGCTAGAGTCCCTATAAACCGCCTCAAGCCACCAGCCATGCGGGTTTTGTCTTATCCGACAATGTGGGACTGTCAGGACTCTGAACATTTTTTTATTACCTTTTTGTGCATTACTGCCCTTTTCCAAGATGGCATCTTTGGTCTCATGTGCACTGTGTCTTCCTGCTATAAAACTCCACCCCAGCCTTCAGTCTGTGCTAGAGTATTCTGCCTTGCATCCAGCTCCTGACCTCTAGTGACTCCCTGGCTATATACCTGCTCCTGTGAACCTGTGGGGTTATCCTGCTACTCTGCTCTGAGTTCCTGCTGCATACACCAGTTCCAGTAATCCTCCTTCATCTGCTGCTCGTGTTTACTTCTATCTGCATTTGCTGGACATGTAAGCTGTTGCTGCTTTGCAAGACTGTTACCCAGACCTCCCTGGTTGAGCTGAGATATTGTTTGAACTGCCTTATAAGCATATCTATCTGTGTTTTGAACTAAGCAAGGACTTATTAGTGTCAAGTATCCTCAAGAATAATTGTGCTTCATAGACTTTCTGCGTGATTGCATTTTCCTCTGATGTTTCCTATAGACTGCTGAGCTGCATTTGATATTTGCACCAAGTGTTGTGGACTTGAGTTTCTATCTGCACCTGTTTGAATCACCGTGTGATAATATAGACTTTACCACTTATAAAACTGTGTCCTGTAGTTGTCTTGTTCCACGCAAAGAGTCTCCTGAGTTATCCCCTATAATTATTACAGGGACAGAGAGAAACACCACATCTGTGAGGACCTTATTTGAAGCTTATGCTACACCACTACAGCGCAAGGGAAGGCTATTGATTTCCATCTGGACAAGTGGACTCTGGACTTGCCTCCAAACCGGCCAGACTCTACCTGCCCTGTGATCTGGTGCCCTGGACTGTGGCTGCTGAAACCAACAGTATACAAGTTAAAGAGACTGCAATCCTGTGTCCTAGTTCTTCACTGCACCTTTCATCACGGGGAGGTCTCGTTTTTTGCGGGACGAGTTGACGTTTTTATTGGTAACATTTTCGGACATGTGACAGTTTTTGATCACTTTTTATTCCGATTTTTGTGAGGCAGAATGACCAAAAACCATCTATTCATGAATTTCTTTTGGGGGAGGCGTTTATACCGTTCCACGTTTGGTAAAATTGATAAAGCAGTTTTATTCATCGCGTCAGTACGATTACAGCGATATCTCATTTATATCATTTTTTTATGTTTTGGCGCTTTTATACGATAAAAGCTATTTTATAGAAAAAATAATTATTTTGGCATCGCTTTATTCTGAGGACTATAACTTTTTTATTTTTCTGCTTATGATGCTATATAGTGGCTCGTTTTTTGCGGGACAAGATGACGTTTTCAGCGGTACCATGTTTATTTATATCCGTCTTTTTGATCGCGTGTTATTCCACTTTTTGTTCGGCAGTATGATAATAAAGCGTTGTTTTTTGGCTCGTTTTTTTTTTTTTTTTCTTATGGTGTCCACTGAAGGGGTTAACTAGTAGGACAGTTTTATAGCTTGGGTCGTTACGGACGCGGCGATACTAAATATGCGTACTTTTATTGTTTTGTTTTGTTTTTTTTAGATAAAGAAATGTATTTATGGGAATAATATATTTTTTTTTTCTTCTTTATTTAGGAATTTTTTTTTTTAATTTTTTTTTACACATGTACAAATTTTTTTTTTTACTTTTTTACTTTGTCCCGGGGGGGACATCACATATCGGCGATCTGACAGTTTGCATAGCACTCTATCAGATCGGCGATCTCACTCACATCGCTGCAGGCTTACCAGCGCCTGCACGGCACCCGGAAGTACTCCCTGCAGGACCCGGATGCAGCCCCGCGGCCATTTTGGATCCGGGGACTGCAGGTAGGAGACGCTCGGTACAAGGTGAGTACATCGCCTTGTACCGAGTGTCTCAGGGAAGCACGCAGGGAGCCCCCTCCCTGCGCGATGCTTCCCTGTACCGCCGGTACACTGCGATCATGTTTGATCACGGTGTGCCGGGGGTTAATGTGCCGGGGGCGGTCCGTGACAGCTCCTGGCACATAGTGCCGGATGTCAGCTGCGATAGGCAGCTGACACCCGGCTGCGATCGGCCGCGCTCCCCCCGTGAGCGCGGCCGATCGCTATGGCTACGTTCACATTTGCATTGTGCGCCGCAGCGTCGGCGACGCAACGCACAACGCAAATGTGAACGCATGCACAACATAGCGTTTTTTGACACATGCGTCCACTTTTGCATGGTTTTGGGCGCAGAAAAAACTGCAACTTGCTGCATTCTCTGTGCCCTGACGCATGCACCACAGCGACGCATGCGTCACAAAACGCAAATGCAACGCATGTCCATGCGCCCCCTTGTTAAATATAGGGGTGCATGACGCATGCGGCAACGCTGCAGCGCCCAACGCTGCGGCGCCGAACGCAAATGTGAACGTAGCCTATGCTGTACTATCCCGTCGGTGGGAATTAAGGCCCACCCCACCTCGACAGGATAGTACGTCATATGGGATTAAGGGGTTAAAGCAGCGTCGGTCACCCTGACCGAATACGACAGGTGGCGTCACGAACACAAACTTTACTCCCTTTAAAGACCTTTCCCTTTTATACGGACGTCCCAGGGCCACGGACCAGGTCAGCCACCGTGACATCCCCCTGTGAACCGCAGGACCTGGTACTGAGTATCCCCCTTGACCTGACGGGGCGCTCCAATCACACAATAGAATTAGATACACAGCTCAGCAGACAGTATCACACAGGGTAGGACTAGATATATGGAACAGAAGACAGTGTCACACAGGGTAGGATTAGATACCTGGCTCAGCAGACGGTATCACTCATGATAGGATTAGATACACAGCTCAGCAGACAGTATCACACAGGATAGTTTTAGATACACGGCTCAGCAGACAGTATCACACAGGACAGGAATAGAGAATGGATCATACAAGAGATGATGTGTGGCTCCTCAGTAGGCCTATATTGACAGCTGGGTATTTCCTTTTAGGGGCGTGTCCCCTATACACTGTCTAATAGGTGCTGACAGTATCTGTCAGACAAGAGAGTGCAGGAGACACGCCCCCACCTGCTGTGTGCATTAGACACGCCCCCTTCTGCTTTGTGCAGATGACACACCCCAAATGCTTTAAACTGCTAGCGCGATTGTTAGCTTTGTCGGATCAGAGCAGATATTGCTACTCGCTTTGACACAGACTGGCACAGTGTCACGGGGATACAAGGAGGGCGAGAGCTAATAACCCGGGCCCCTGCAATTTCCCTCAGACTAGGGAAACCCTGTCTGACCCTCTACCTGAAGTTTACACTGAAGGTGTGCATGTTCAGGCCTCCACCCTCACCCTGACTCCTGATTCAGCCCTAGACTGAGCACCACCGCCCACCACCCAGTGAATGGAATAGACCAATACCCACAGTTATAACAAACAAGGATAAAGGAAAATATACACCACGCCGCAGTCAATCAGGAATACACTATATAGGTGCAGGGAAAAATAAATACAAATATAGGAAGGAGTAAATAAGACAAAGGAAAATACACCACCAGCAACGATTCTCCAACAACCAGCTCTCCACTCCGGACCGAGATAACTACGGATAAGACAGAAGCTATAATCGGCGACGCCCAAAGATCAGGAGAACCATTTAAAGGAAATGGGCATGGCCCAGCTTCCAATCCGAGGATCAGATAAATTAACCCCGGAGCAGCCAGACGAAAACTAGCCGACGCCAATGAGCAAACAGTGGTCAAACGCGGAATTACCGCTGTCTGTCAGACGACCTGGTCTGGACAGTGTCCGACATGACACACAGGAGACACTGAGATTTCTTTATCAGTGGCGTAACGAAGCTGCAGCGACATGAGCAGTCAGCGGCATGGCACGGCTGAATGACATCATTCAGTGCCACGGGAGATGAAGCGCCAGCTGCTGCGAGGGAGCGCGGTGCACGGTGAGAGGCGTGTGTGTGTCCATAGGTGTGTGTGATGATGAAGGCAATGATGGGGGTGTGAGGGCAATGATGGGTGTGGGGTAGCTATGTGTGGCCATTATACTGTACGCCGCATCATATGGGGCCATTATACAGTATGGAGCACTGTGTGGGCCCATTATACTGTATGGAGCATAATGTGAGGCCATTATACTGTAAGCAGCATCATATGTGGCCATTATACTGTATGCATCATCATGTGGGGCCATTATACAGTATGGAGCACTGTGTGGCCATTATACGGTATGAAGCACCGTGTTACCATTATACAGTATGGAGCATCATGTGTGGCCATTATACTGTATGCAGCATTATGTTGGGCCATTATACAGTATGGAGCACTGTGTGGCCATATTTTTTTCTGTTTATAATTATTGTTTATGAAACAGTGTGATTAGCAGTGCTAAATGGGTATGGTTGGGGCGTGGATATGGGTGTGACTAGTTGTGAAATGGGTGTGGTCAGGGTGTGGCCTAAATTTTGCCTTGACGCGCTAGGCATGCCGAAAACTTTGTCCTTCTTTGCCTTCTTCAAAAGTTGGGAGGTATGGATATACTGCTAGAGATGAGGAAGATCCCCAAGGGCTAGGAAAGCCAGTGAGGGGGGCATGCCACCTATACCGTGAGACAGGGCTGAAGTTGTAACACCCCCCACCTGCTCAGCTCTGTGTAGGGACACGCCCCCACCTGCTCACCTCTGTATCGGGACACGACCCCACCGGCTTAGCTTTGTGTATGGACATGCCCCCACCTGCTTAGCTTTGTGTAGGGACACCCCCCCATCTGCCCAGCTTTGTGTAGGGACAGGCTCTCACCTGCTCAGATCTGTGTAGGGATACACCCTCATCTGCTCAGGTCTATAAAGAGATACGCCCAACCTGCTCTACTCTGTGCAGGAGACACACCCCCACCTGCTCTGCTCTGTGCAGGAGACACGCCCCCACCTGCTCACCTCTGTATCAGGACACGACCCCACCGGCTTAGCTTTGTGTATGGACACGCCACCTCCTGCTCAGCTCTGTGTAGGGACACGCCACCTCCTGCTCAGCTCTGTGTGGGGACATGCCACCTCCTGTTCAGCTCTGTGTGGGGACACGCCACCTCCTGCTCAGCTCTGTGTGGGGACACGCCACCTCCTGCTCAGCTCTGTGTGGGGACACGCCCCCACCAGTCCATCTCTGTGTAGGGACACGCCCCCACCTGCTCACCTCTGTGTCGGGACATGCCCCCACCTGCTCAGCTCTGTGCAGGAGACACACCCCCACCTGCTTAGCTTTGCATATGGACACGCCCCCACTTGCTTAGCTCTGTGTAGGGAAACACCTCTTGTACAAATGGTAACAAAAGTTGGCCATTTATTTGTTTTTTGAAGGAATAACTGAGCAATGGCAGAAAGCAGAGTGATAAGAAGAGATGCTCCTGCATTGTTATTTCATAGGGAACACAACTATTTAGTAAAACAGACACGCCAGGAGAGCCCCTTTAAGAGCGACTGTCATAGTACTAGCAGCACTCATATCATGTCCTTATAAATTGAATGTGCTGTGTAGACTCACGTGACCCCTACTGTGTCTTTTCCTTGGGAAAATATCTTGTATGTTCAGACGACCTCTACAAAATGTAGAAAGCTGTATTGGCGGCCATATTGGGTGTCACCCAGACAGATCTCTGTTTGGTCACATTATAGCCCTCAGTTATTGTGCAGCCGGAGTGGTGCCTTCCTTCCCTCAGCTGGGGTCTCTGTCACTCTGTATAGAGGGGGGTGTGAAGAATAAGAGCCAGAGGGGAGAATAAAGCAGGGGAGGGGGCGAGAGGAGATGGGACAGGCTCCCCCACCATGAATTAAGATCGTACGAGCCGGGGTCAGCTGTGTGAGTCGCCCCTGGGGAGAGCATTGCCCAGCCTGGTGTAGATGGCTGTGACAGCAGGCCCGGGGCAGAGAGGTGTGCCCATACATCACCACACAAAGGATCCGGGCAGGAGAGGGTGGCATTTTTATATTGCTCAGCTCATCCTCGGTCCCACATGGGAGGCGGCGCAGTGACCCGGCCCGTGCCTGATCAATACTTGTAATTGAGTCTTTGAAGTCGCTGTGATTGGTAGATGCCGCCTTGTTAATATCATCCGCCACCGAGAGGGGACTCTCGCTCCAGAGGTCACGCTGAATGATTCTCATTTGTGAGCCCCGGTCGGTCGCAGCTGTCCAGATATTAACCCCTAGACTGTCGCAGATTCATGCAACCTCTATATCCTCCATGGTTTATTATATTCTATTTGTTCAGTGGCCACATCATTAGTCCAGCGAAACAACCTTCTTTATTATCGAACTAACCTGTAAGGCTCTGTTCACACAGATCACATCTAAAAAACACTTCAAAAAAGTTTCCTATTTATTTTGATGTTTTGAAAAACACCTGGTTAAAAAAAAAAAAAGCATGCAGGTCACTTTTTTGAAACAGATCCCGATGGAATTTGCTCCAAATCAGGTACTGTCCAATCAAAAGGCTGCGAAAAATGATTAGGAAAAATAAACTTTTTCCAGTAGTTTCAGCTCAAAAACTGTATGTGAACATGGTAGAATTTTGGTTTGGCATGTGGAAGGTAAATAGGGTGCATTGAGCAAACCCACACAACTATACAGGCTCCAAGCAGATGTTGCCCTTTGTCGGATTCAAGCCCAGGACCCAAAAGGCTCGTTTGCAGTCATCACCCTAACCCTAATAAGCCTAAGGCTGCCGTCACACTAGCAGTATTTGGTTAGTATTTTACATCAGTATTTGTAAGCCAAAACCAGGAGTGGGTGATAAATACAGAAGTGGTGCATATGTTTCTATTATACTTTTCCTCTGATTGTTCCACTCCTGGTTTTGGCTTACAAATACTGATGTAAAATACTGACCAAATACTGCTAGTGTGACGGCAGCCTAATTATATGTAACTCGGATCCTATACTGAGGACCTAACTCACCCAACGACATCATTGCATAACTACATGACTGCTTTCCTTCCATAAACAGTGCCACGCTAGTCTGAAGGTTGAATGTGGTATAGCAGTGTAGGTCTGTTAGAAAGAATGGAGTTGAACTGCAATACCGCACACAACCTGTACATGGGGGTAGTGCTGTTTTTTAATGAGGTTTATCATGTAACACCCCCCACTTACCGATTGGGGTCATACACTTGAGATTTTGGTAGCTTGGAAAACTTTGAAGCCCAAAGCTACATTAAATCATTCTTCATGTTTATTTATGACAGCTGAGGATCAATCATGGAAGGACTGGGACAGCTTTCGGTCTAGAGAAGTCAATGGTGTCACTGAAGGACACAGTTAGCCAATTAAGAGGACTATCTAGACCTCACCACTATTATAGGCCCATCTTCTTCTTCTTCTTGATCCTTAGAAACCATGCTCACCAACATGTTGATTGGTAACATACAGGTGTATAAGTTCTGCAACCAGAAACAGCTGTAGAATGAAATATTGAACAAAAACATCAATTTGGCAGCACATGCTAAAATTTGACAGGATCGTTTCCAATAATTTGGGACAAATCCGGTACTGTGGTGAACTGTGCAACACTGCGCATTTGCGCAATCGCTTGACCATCCTTAGGTCCTTATTGTCCTCATCTAATCATGTGGTAGAAGTGACAAGGTCAACAAGTATGAGAAACCTTCGTTCTCCATGTCTGGTTCTACTCTACATCACAGTGGTCTCTGTCTCTTCCTATTGTCTAGTCATGCATGGACATCCATTGGCCAAAGTGACTACCATTTATTCACCTCTACTGAAAGCAGATGCTTGAAACATATGTGATGGATAAACTGCGTCCAATTTTCGAGTCAGGAAATATCTCAGCAGGCTCTACTATTGACCTACCTTAAGCAAAGGCATTTGGGTGCTTTTGGACTGAGGAAGGCACCAGTTAATTGCTGAATCGTAGTCTCCAATAATTCCCATTAAACTTTTTTTTCAATGCTTTTCAAGGCTATTGACCTCTGGTGGAAGCAAATGGTTGAAAGATATGTGATGGAAACACAGCATCCAATTTTCAAATCAGGAAACATCGCAGCAGGCCCTATCAGTGGCCTACAGTAGACAAATAAACTTGGGTGATCTTTGCCTGAAGAAGTTGCCAATTTAGTACCAACAGTCTGAATTAAATTCCATTGACCTTGTTTTTCTACCCTTATGAATGTTGTTCACCTCTACTCAATTGCACACAGTGCGTCCAACTTCAAAGTCAGGAAATATTTCAGCAGGCGCTACCAATGACTTACCTTATGCAAGGAAAAATGAGTGACTTGGGCTTGAGGTAGGCATCAGTTTGGTGTTAAAACATAGTCTGAAATAAATACCATTAAACTTTGTTGTTCTACATTTTTGAAGTTTATTAACCTCTACTGGAAGCAAATGCTTGAAATGTGTGTGATGGATATGTTGTGTCTAATTTTTGAGTCAGTATATATCTCAGCAGGCACTACTATTGACCTACCGTTAGTAAAGACACATGGGTGATTTTGGCTGAAGAAGGCACTACTGTGGTGCCAAAAAGTAGTCTGAAATAAATCTTATTAAACTTTGTTTTTCTATACTTTTGAAGGTGTTTGACCTCTAAAGGAAGCAAATGCTTGAAATGTGTGTGATGGACGAATTGTGTCCAATTTTCGATTCAGGATATATCTTAGCAGGCTCTACTATTGACCTACTATAAATAAAAACATACGGGTGCGAAAACTTTGTGTGAAATAAATTTTATTAAAATTTGTTTCTCTCCCTTTTTGATATGAGATTATTGACCATCTCAATGAGAGCATTTTTGGATCTGAAGATGTGTCCCTCTTGCCTACAAACAGAACAGAGCCAAAAAAACAGCCCCATGTTGTACTATCCTTTTGAAGTTTATTGACCTCTACTGGAAGCAAATGCTTGAAATGTGTGTGATGAGCATGTTGCATCCAATTTTTGAGTCAGGATATATCTCAGCAGGCACTACTATTGACCTATCGTAAGTAAAGACACATGGGTGATTTTGACTGAAGAAGGCACTACTGTGGTGCCAAAAAGTAGTCTGAAATACATCTTGTTAAACTTTGTTTTTCTATACTTTTGAAGGTGTTTGACCTCAACTGGAAGCAAATGCTTGAAATGTGTGTGATGGACGTATTGCCTCCAATTTTCGAGTCAGGATATATCTCAGCAGGCTCTACTATTGACATACTATAAGTAAAAACACATCGGTGCAAAATAAATAGTGTGAATTAAATTTTATTAAAATTTGTTTCTCTCCCTTTTTGATATTAGAGAATATTGACCATCTGAACCAGAGTATTTTTGGATCTGAAGATGTCTCCCTCTTGCCTGCAAACAGAACAGAGCAAAAAAAAACCCAGCCCCATGTAGAATGAAAAATGCAAATGTGCACATAGATGGCTTCACAGTGATGTTTGCTCAACACTCAATGTCGATGACCAGGGAGGAAGGGGTTAGTTCGAGCATGGTTTTGCTTTTGTTTACCCTCAGAACATGGGGGTCCCCTCAGGGAACGAAGGCTGCAGCTGTTCGTTCAGTTGCTCCAAATTTCTTCAGAGAATCGGTTGGACACGGTAGCATCGCTTCCCAGCAGGGACGCATTAGATCAAAAAATAGGCAACATCAGAGTGAAAAATCGAGTGAAGGAGTGTGAAATGGCCATCCGCCATCCAAGAAGATGAATTTTAATAAACGCTCCACTGAGCGGGCAACCGTCGGACCTTAGTAGCTTCCAAGTGAAGGAGATGAGTCACCGGCTCGCGACGTTCCACCCCGTCTCGTGCTGTGGTCTATAAAAGCCAATGTTTGCTGAGGCTTACGACCCTCTCAAGCCACCTCAGCTCCTGGAATGAAGAGTAGATGCAAACACAGAGGGGGGCATGGAGATTGAACCAGTCGCCTGGCTGAATATTTACCGTGATGGAGATAATGTCTCCACGGGAGCAAGATGTGTCCGAGAAGCTTCTCAAAGAAGCTACCTGAGACCCTAAGTAAACACGGGGGGAGGGGGGGGGGGGTGGTTAAAGAATAGCAAATCCTATAAAGTCTATGCAGAGATGGAATGGAACAGAATTAATTCCAGATTAGATGCTGGATGAGCCGAAAATGTAACTTCCAAGTTTAGGATGTGTAATCAATAGATGTGACCTTTAGAATAGCGACAAAGGTGAGAAAAGATGACTGATCCATCTAAAGCCGAGTGTTTTACAAGTCGCCGTGTAACCATAAGGTCAAGTATGTTTTTTTGGCAAATAAATAAATGCCCTTCTGATGGGCTTGTGCGTATATGTAGCAGATGAACGGGACGCCTACATTCAGACTACCTTAAACATCCATTAGATAATCAGACTTCAAACACTTTTGGTAATCCTTTTAAATTACCAAAACCCTACAATGTTCTTCCTACAACCCGCGGATTCACTTGTCGCTTCCTTTAGGAGATAACACAACCAGGGAAGTGCCTCCAGTCTCTCTGGTGCTATTATAAGCTCATGAACAATGGAATTTATTTATCACATCTCATATAAATCAAATTCGCCCTCCTCCCCTTTCTCCAATTCAGTATAGGGCCCAGGCTGGGGACCCCCTACTCCCCATCATTATTGCTCCCCCAACCCCAGAGGTTGCATGAAGTGTGTGCAGAGCAACAGATGAATGTTCTGTGAGGAGTGAGAACATTCTGCCGCTGCTTCTGGCCTTCTGGGATGTCCATTGTTACCGCCCGCTGACATATGGTCACCATTGTGCACCACACAAAGCCTCCACTTAATGCTCATTCAGCTCCATAGTCCGGTCTGATCATGCCGACAGACTGGCTTCTCAGTATGTTCATTCCAAGAAGAAGAAGAAGAGCTGTGGAGGGGGGGGCACTGTCCTGAAGAGGCTGTGTGAGTGGTCTCCAAGCCCGGGCACAGCTGGACTAGAGAACCGTTTTAGCAAAATGAATGAAATTCAATTGTTTGCCCAAGTCAGTTTCATTAGATATTGAAAGGAAAAGGACTGATTGAGCTGGAAACCTCTACATGGTAAAATCACAGGCGGAAGAATGTCCCCGTGGAAAAGAGGAGCATGCCAACCCGCTACCATAAAATCCGAGTTTAATGATAGGGGCTAAATAAAGCGCTGTTCCTTCTTAAAATAATAAAAAAAAGTCTACTGTTATTTCTATCTCTCTTTGGAAAGCTTAAAGTGTGATTTCCCATTTTCATAGATGGATTTTTCCAAATAGAGCTTGTAAAAACAAGAATTTTTGCAATTTACTGCTTATTAAAATTTGCAGCCGTTCTTGAGATATAACCACTTTTCTTGTGTTTACAGCTTGTTGCCTAGGAGACCGACCACCACTGCTGTCTAGATCATAGGCACTGCAATGAAGCTGACCGGGTTAGCAGGCGACAGTACCCTCCAGCGATCCTGGTCAGCTTGAAACAGTGCTTACAAGGTCAAAAGAAAAGAGATTATAAGCACTGTTCAAGTTCTGCTGTCTAATAGAGGAGGTCGGACTCCAGGGTAGTGAGCTGTAAACAAAACAAAAGTGTTAATATCTCAAAAACGGGTGAGAACTTTAACTAGCATTAAATTGCAAAATAGCTTGTATTTAGCAAGTACTATCCAGCAGTACACATTTATAAACATGGGAATAACACCTGCTGCTCACCTGTCCTTGCTCAAGCATCGGGCCTTGCTCTCTTCTCACTTGGCCAGTTGATCTGTACTAGTCTCTGTACTAGTCTGTGCCGTCATACTCTGGTAGCATCTCTAAGTCTACGTTCACATTAGCGTTCTGTGCCGCAGCGTCGGGCGCCGCAGCGTCGCCGCATGCGTCATGCACCCCTATATCATGGGGGCGCATGGACATGCGTTGCACTTGCGTCTTGCGACGCATGCGTCACTGCGGCGCACGCGTCATGGCGCAGAGGACGCAGCAAGTTGCATTTTTGGTGCGTCCAAAATCAAGCAAAAAAAAGGACGCATGCGGCGCAAAACGCAGCGTTGTGCATGCGTTGTGCATGCGTTGTTCCTGCGTTGTGCGTTGCGTCGCCGACGCTGCGGCGCACAACGCAAATGTGAACGTAGCCTAATATCATCACCTAAGGCCTTTTAAGGCTGGCCCAAGCAGCCATGGGGATCCTCAGTGTTCACACATGTATAGATCCTTCCTGCCATGTGATTTTGCATAAGCTGGCCTCATTTTCCTCTAGACTCTTTTCCAGTCAGTTGGGTAATTATCTTCCTGCATCCCCTCTTTGCTTTTCAGTATACAATTATGACTTCCTAACTTACTCCAGTGCATTCTGCAGCCAGTGCTCTCACAGCTCTGCTGAATCAAGCTACAAGTTACAAGCTCATTTCTGCTATCAAGGTAGCCAATTGTATATACTGCTATTGCTGTGGTTAACTGTACACCTGCTATAATTTCCTGATTGCACATACAGTGGGGAAAAAAAGTATTTAGTCAGCCACCAATTGTGCAAGTTCTCCCACTTAAAAAGATGAGAGAGGCCTGTAATTGACATCATAGGTAGACCACAACTATGAGAGTCAAAATGAGAAAACAAATCCAGAAAATCACCTTGTCTGATTTGGCAAGATTTATTTTGTAAATTATGGTGGAAAATAAGTATTTGGTCATTAACAAAAGTTCAACTCAATATTTTATTATATATTCTTTGTTGACAATGACAGTGGTCAATTGTTTTCTGTAAGTTTTCACAAGGTTGCCACACACTGTTGTTGGTATGTTGGCCCATTCCTCCATGCAGATCTCCTCTAGAGCAGTGATGTTTTGGGCCTGTCGCTGGGCAACATGAACTTTCAACTCCCTCCAAAGGTTTTCTATAGGGTTGAGATCTGGAGACTGGCTAGGCCACTCCAGGACCTTGAAATGCTTCTTACGAAGCCACTCCTTCGTTGCCCTAGCTGTGTGCTTGGGATCATTATCATGCTAAAAGACCCATCCATGTTTCATCTTCAATGCCCTTGCTGATGGAAGGAGGTTTGCACTCAAAATCTCATGATACATGGCCCCATTCATTGTTTCATGTACACGGATCAGTCGTTCTGGTCCCTTTGTAGAGAAACAGCCCCGAAGCATGATGTTGCCACCCCCATCCTTCATAGTAGGTATGGTGTTCTTTGGATGCAACTCAGTATTTTGTCTCCTCCAAACATGATGAGTTTTGTTTCTACCAAACAGCTCTACTTTGATTTTATCTGACCATATGACATTCTCCCAATACTCTTCTGGATAATCCAAATGCTCTCTAGCAAACTTCAGATGGGCCTGCACATGTACTGGCTTAAGCAGGCGGACACGTCTGGCACTGCAGGATCTGAGTCCCTGATGGCGTAGTGTGTTACCGATGGTAGCCTTTGTTATGGTGGTCCCAGCTCTATGCAGGTCATTCAGTAGGTCTTCCCTTGTGGTTCTGGGATTTTTGCTTACTGTTCTTGTGATCATTTTGACCCCACGGGGTGAGATCTTGCATGGAGCCTCAGATCGAGGGAGATTATCAGTGGTCTTGTATGTCTTCCATTTTCTTATCATTGCTCCCAAAGTTGATTTCATCACACCAAGCTGCTTGCCTAGTGCAGAATCAGTCTTCCCAGCCTGGTGCAGGGCTACAATTTTGTTTCTGGTGTCCTTCGACAGCTCTTTGGTATTCATCTTAGTGGAGTTTGGAGTCAGACTGTTTGAGGTTGTGGACAGGTGTCTTTTATACTGATAACAAGTTCAAACAGGTGCCATTACTACAGGTAATGAGTGGAGGACAGAGGAGCCAGAAGAAATTACAGGTCTGTGGGAGCCAGAAATCTTGCATGTTTTAGGTGACCAAATACTTGTTTTCCACCATAATTTGCAAAATAAGTCTTGCCAAAGCAGACAAGGCGATTTTCTGGATTTGTTTTCTCATTTTGACTCTCACAGTTGTGGTCTACCTATGGTGTCAATTACAGGCCACTCATCTTTTTAAGTGGGAGAACTTGCACAATTGGTGGCTGACTAAATACTTTTTTCCCCATTGTTTGTCTCTATTATTCCTGTGGTTAACCGTATTTCTGCTGCAAGTACCTGATTGCATATACATCCCTAAGGGTACCGTCACACAGTGGCATTTTCATCGCTACGACGGCACGATTCCTGACGTTCTAGCGATATAGTTACGATCTCGCAGTGTCTGACACGCTACTGCGATCAGGGATCCTGCTGAGAATCGTACGTCGTAGCAGATCGTTTGAAACTTTCTTTCGTCGCTGGATCTCCCGCTGTCATCGCTGGATCGTTGTGTGTGACAGCGATCCAGCGATGCGTTCGCTTGTAACCAGGGTAAACATCGGGTTACTAAGCGCAGGGCCGCGCTTAGTAACCCGATGTTTACCCTGGTTACCAGCGTAAAAGTAAAAAAAAACAAACCGTACATACTCACCATCTGATGTCCGTCAGGTCCCTTGCCGTCTGCTTCCCGCTCTGACTGACTGCCGGCCGGAAAGTGAGAGCAGATCACAGCGGTGACGTCACTGCTGTGCTGTGCTCTCACTGTACGGCTGCATTTGAGTCTTGGCTGCAAATGTGCAACTTTCTCCATACAGTTCTTCAGCTGCCATTATGGGAATTACTATACAAGTTACTGGAGAGAGCCCTAAATCTCTGCTAGATAAGGTTCATCACATCTGGTGACACTTTGAATTGAGTTGTGGGTGACTCTTTCCATCCATTTGTTGCTCAGTAATTTTCTGAATTGCTTTAGAAATGAATGGAGAGAGCTGTGCATTCCCCGCTATCGTGCAAGATCAGTGCTAGATGGAGATCTCCTTTAAGGCCAGGAACATGCTAGGTATGATGCTGTATGTCAACATGTTTCTGTCTATGGATAATGAAAACAGTAATGTTCTGGGGATCTCTAGAGGTCAGTGATGTAATAATCTGCAATCTATAGGGGATTATCTGCATAACATTAATATATGTATGAGGCAGATGGGTAGTGCACACACGGAAGACTTAACACTTGAGATACCTAACGCCGTAAAACATCTTGAGTCAGGTGGGTAGGGTCAAGGCCAAAGTCTAAATCAATCTCTAACCCTAATCCCTCAGTAGTGTTAGAAAAAGTGTAAAAATATAAAAACAGAGCACAATACTGACTCATGCGCAGATCATCTAATTCACTACTATCTTCCTTCATTAGCTGCTCATCTTCTGTCATCTTGGTGGCTGCTAATGGAGTCACTTCATTATGCTAAGCTTTGTCAATTCAGCTACTGCCTATGCAGAGCGCAGCAGCTGATGGCAAACTCATCTCACCTGTTGTGCTCTGCAAAGATAGCACTAGGAGGCACTCGCTAAATTGCTCCGAGAAGATGCACTGATCACTTGACATTGGAATTGGGAAGGGGGTTAAAATTTTGTAGCCCTATAGACTTTGGCCCATAGGGCAATCACCGACGGCGCACACCACTCTACGCCACTGCTGGTCACCATACTCAAAGGTGCCTGGTGCTCATACTAGCACCTACAGTACTTCTGAGACCTACCAATTCTTATGGGGCAGAGAACTGTCCTGCAGGTGTGTAGTTAGGTGAGACTATCTCACTACGCATCTGTCTGGAGGTAGTGGGAGTGAGGAATTGACACCTGAAATGACCCAGTGTGCCAAGGCCTTGAGACGTCTTGTGTCAGACCCGCCGCGTTTGATGTGTTGTCAACCACTCTAGATCTTCAAGGTCTGCTCTTCTGCGGAGCCTCATCTGGTTGCATCTATTGACTTTGGGATTGAATTTTGCTGTAGAAGTCGGCAGGAGAGCAGCTGCTCCGCCGCCTCGCACACCCCGGAATAATCTTGTGTGCACACACGGATCTGTTTGCACACTTTGTTTCATAACACGGGTCTTTGTGGCGCTGCCATCTGGGTTCCTGGACTGGCACCCAAATAAGCAGAGTGGCAGCTCATCGACTGCGGGGATAAATCACAACAGAACGTTTTATTATCATCATCATCATTATTATATACTGAAGAACAATGGGGGCTGTCTGAGGGGCCCCCGGCGACCATTTTCCCCAACCGTTATGAGGGGGGTGCGTTTTTTAATGTGGTCATTTAGATGCATCTAACTTTTGTAGGTTTCATCGTCTTTTCCATAACATCTGTTACACAAGGTTGGCAGATGCAATACGTATTTCGTTGATGCCAGGCTGGCATGCCACCGAGTTTGGAAGCCATAGAAGTGAAATAGATTACAGGTTGCCCGTAGCTCTCCATGTCAATTACAACGTCCGCTCTGCTCCCACACAAAACTCAGCTTCTTCATTACACCACACATACACATTAATTAGCTTTACGAGAAATATTATAGTAATATTATTATTGTTCATGGGGGGCAGTATAATAGTAGTTATATTCTTGTACATAGGAGCAGTATTATAGTACCGTAGTTATATTCTTGTACATAGGGGGCAGTATTATAGTAGTTATATTCTTGTACATAGGGGCAATATTATAATAGTAATATTATTGTACATAGGAGCAGTATTATAGTAGTTATATTCTTGTACAAAGAGGGCAGTATTATAGTAGTTACTGTATATTCTTGTACATAGGGGCAGTATTATACTAGTTATATTCTTGTACATAGGGGGCAGTATTATGGTAGTTATATTCTTGTACATAGGAGCAGTATAACAGTAGTTATATCCTTGTACATAGGGGCAGTATTATAGTAGTTATATTCTTGTACATAGGAGCAGTATTATAGTAGTTATATTCTTGTACATAGGGGCAGTATTATAGTAGTTATATTCTTGTACATAGGAGCAGTATTATAGTAGTTATATTCTTGTACATAGGGGGCAGTATTATAGTAGTTATATTCTTGTACATATGGGCCAGTATTATAGTAGTTATATTCTTGTACATAGGGGGCAGTATTATAGTAGTTATATTCTTGTACATAGGGAATAGTATTATAGTAGTTATATTCTTGTACATAGAATAGGGGCAGTATTATTGGAGCTATATTCTTGTACATAGGGGCAGTACTATAGTAGTTATATAGTTATATTCTTGTATATAGGGGCAGTATTATAGTAGTTATATTCTTGTACATAGGGGCAGTATTATAGTAGTTATATTCTTGTACATAGGGGGCAGTATTATAGTAGTTATATTCTTGTACATAGGGGCAATATTATAATAGTAATATTATTGTACATAGGAGCAGTATTATAGTATTTATATTCTTGTACATAGAGGGCAATATTATAGCAGTTATACTCTTGTACATATGAGCAGAATTATAGTAGTTATATTCTTGTACATTGGGGCAGTATTATAGTAGTTATATTCTTGTACATAGGAGTAGTATTATAGTAGTTATATTCTTATACATAGGAGCAGAATTATAGTAGTTATATTCTTATATATAGAGAGCAATATTATAGTAGTTATATTCTTGTACATAGGGGCAGTATTATAGTCGTTATATTCTTGTACATAGGGGCAGTATTATAGTAGTTAAATTCTTATACATAGAGGGCAATATTATAGTAGTTATATTCTTGGACTTAGGGGGCAGTATTATAGTAGTTATATACTTGTACATAGGAGCAGTATTATAGTAGTTATATTCTTGTACATAGGAGCAGAAGTATGGTAGTTATATTCTTATACATAGAGGGCAATATTATAGTAGTTATATTCTTGTACTTAGGGGGCAGTATTATAGTAGTTATATTCTTGTACATAGGGGGCAGTATTATAGTCGTTATATTCTTGTACATAGGGGCACTATTATAGTAGTTATATTCTTGTACATAGGGACCAGTATCATAGTAGTTATATTCTTGTACATAGGAGCAGAAGTATGGTAGTTATATTCTTATACATAGAGGGCAATATTATAGTAGTTATATTCTTGTACTTAGGGGGCAGTATTATAGTAGTTATATTCTTGTACATAGGGGGCAGTATTATAGTCGTTATATTCTTGTACATAGGGGCACTATTATAGTAGTTATATTCTTGTACATAGGGGCACTATTATAGTAGTTATATTCTTGTGCATAGGGGCAATGTTATCGTCGTTATATTATGTACATCAGAGCAGTATTATAGTTGCTATATTCTTATGCATAGTAGGCAATATTATAGTAGTTATATTCTTGTACATAGGGGGCAGTATTATAGTAGTTATATTCTTGTGCATAGGGGACAGTATTATAGTAATTATATTCTTGTACATAGGAGCAGTATTATGGTAGCTATATTCTTGTACATAGGGAGCAGTATTACAGTAGTTATATTCTTGTATATAGGGTCAGTATTATAGTAGTTATATTCTTGTACATAGGAGCAGTATTATGGTAGCTATATACTTGTACATAGGTGCAGCATTATAGTAGTTATATTCTTGTACATAGGGGCAGTATTATAGTAGTTATATTCTTGTACATAGGAGCAGTATTATAGTAGCTATATTCTTGTACATAGGTGCAGTATTATAGTAGTTATATCCTTGTTCATAGGAGCAGTATTATAGTAGTTATATCCTTATATATAGAAGCAGTATTATAGTAGTTATATCCATGTACATAGGAGCAGTATTAGTGCAGAGATAGACTGCCATATTTCTCGTGCTAGAATCGCATTGCACTGCATGGACTGTCCGGCACCTCTCCTGACCTGAGCAAGACAGCGTGATGGATTGCTATGTAGCTGTCAAGCTCAGGTCAGGAGAGCGGACAGCCAATACGAGGTTTACGATGCGATTCTCGCACGAGAAATACGACAGTCTGCCTCTGCCCTTATAGTAGTTATATCCTTGTACATAGAAGAAGCAGTATTACTGTATAGTAGTTATATCCTTGTACATAGAAGCAGTATTATAGTAGTTATTGTCACAGTTCCATCCCTCAGAATGTCTGGGATGCAGTTAATGACTGCTCGGCTGTCCAATTGTAAGTAGGTTGCGGGATGCAGTAACAGACAGAAGGCAGAGCAAGGGTTAACAAATGTAACAGTTTTAATTTAACAGGCAGTTAACTCCTCGCAGGGAGATAAAGGGTTAAACAGGGAATAGCAGTCAAATTGCAGGGAGTATGCAGGGTAAATAAACAAAGTGACAGTAGTTCTGTGATGTCAGTCAGTGTCAGTTGTTCTTCAGAATGCAGATACCACTTGGGGGTTGGTAGCGCCATCAACGACTGGTTCGGTGTTTGTCCAAGGAGATTTAGCTGGTAATGGCGGTCCGTCTTCTGGAGGTAGCGGTCGGTCTCCGGTACCTTCCGTTGAGCCCCTAGTCCATGAACACATATGGCCGGAGGAAACAAGGCCACAGCACGATCAGAGCCCCCATGGGTGGGAAGGTGTATGTGGTAAGGAGGGCCGCAAACGTCTATCCAGTAACCGGTTCTCTCTCTGCGGCACTTGCGCTGTACTCACGGTCACAAAGCACACGACACCTCGCACACTGCCAGTTACTGGGCGCTCTGTACTTCTCTCTCTGCAATCCCTGCTGGTCACGTCAGGAATACACGGATGCGGTTCAGCGCAGCTCCGGTGCTCAAGGGCCAGAGCACTTCTCTCTCTGTGCTGCGCGCTGCCTGTTCCCGCCAAGACTGACTGCTTCTGTACGCTGTGGCTGTTGCGGTGTCTTACTCCTTCCGCCGGACAACAGAGGACACAGCCCTGACAGTTCCAGACCCGGCATAGGACAGGTACACGCGGCCCGGTTCTGCTCCTTTCACAATCTGGTATAGGGGTGTTCAGAAGCTGTCAGTGTGTTGATTGACAGCTCGACTATCCAATCTGAGACTGTGAGGCGTCCGCTGTCTCCATGTGTTCATTATTCCAGTTAATGACCATGCTTCTTAGCTGAGCTGTGTCTCTCAGAACACTGCCAGATGTACACTCAGCCTGTGAAGCCAGTGCTTTCCTGTGCCTTGTATTCTGTATGCTTGATTTGTTGCCTGACCTTGGACTTCGTTTTGACCATCCGCCTGTTTAACCCCTTCAGCTCTGATCCGTTATCCTCTTGATACTCTGACCTCGAACATTACCTGACTACGCTTTTGTCTCTTCCTTCTGTTTATGACGTACTCTCCTGGCTTCTGACCTTGGACTCCTTGATCACTCTGACTCACGGCTTGGCCATGAGAAGTGACTAGCGTCACATTACATCTGGCCCATACGTTTTTCTTTTTCACCAGCAGCAGCTGCAAAAGTGTATAAAAACAGAGATAAAAATCTCATGATCCCAACGTATTATTACCCCTTTATAAATCACTGGTGAGGACACATCTAGAACATGGGGTCCAGTTTTGGGCTCCACATATTAAAAAGGATATTCAGAAATTAGAATCAGTTCAACGACGGGTAACTGGATGGAAGGCCTCTCATATGAGTAGAGGTTGGAAAAGTTGGGCTTGTTTAGCTCAGAAAAAGACGCCTCAGGGGGGATCTCATTTACATGTTTAAATATATGTGTGGCCACTCCAAAACACTGGCACATGACTTATTCTTTCCAAGGACCATGCTGAGGACTAGGGAGCACTCATTATGGGTGGAAGAAAGGAAAGGGTTCTTTACAGATAGAGCAGTCAGACTGTGGAATGCCCTACGACAGGAAGTAGTAATGGCAGACACGAACAGTTTTAAAAAAAGGGCTGGATGATTTCCTTGATATTGCGGGTAATAGCTAGATTAGTGACAAAATGTACAGTTTGTGGAGAAAGGTTGAACTTTGATGGACCTAGGTCTTTTATTCAACCTACATAACTATGTAACTACTACTATGTAAGTATGCCAGTATGGATCCTGTTCACACACTTTGTGACCAGGTGGCAAATTTGATGCAGATGATTCAGGATCTGGCGAAGGATTGCCAGAGTCTGGAGTCATTGCAATATCAGTTGCAGGGTCAGATAAATAACTTGATGAAGACCTCCTATAGCCCCCCCCCACTGCCAGCAGTGGTTGAGACATCAGTACCCTCTGATGTACAGTTGGTCTCTCCCGAACCTGCCATATCCCTCCCTGATAAATTTTCGGAGAGAGAAAGGCCAGTTTAGGGTATTCAGGGAGAGCTGTAAGTAATTTTTTACCCTGCAACCCCGGTCGTCAGCGGAGGAGTTCCAGCGAGTGGGAATAATCATGTCCCTACAGTGAGGGGGTCCTCAGACCTGGGCATTTTCTTTGTCCCCACAAGCCCCAGAATGGTTTTCTGTTTATGCCTTTTTTGAAAGTTTAGGTCTGGTATACGAGGAACCTGACTGAATCCAAGTCGCGTAGGCTAAGATCATGAACCTGGCACAGGGGGGTCGACCAGCTGAGGACCACTGTACTGAGTTCTGGCAGTGGTCTACTGAAGTTCTATGGAACGATGCTGCTCTTAGGTACCAGTTCCAAAGAGGACTTTCCGAGACACTCAAGGATGCTCTGGTCCTCCATGATGCTCCTTGTTCTCTGATGGAGGCCATGACTCAGGTCGCACGAATGGACCGCAGAATCTATGAGAGACATGGTGAACAGCAGGCCGCATGTTATACCTTCCTAGAGCAGGTCCATTTGCACGAGGTGAGAGTTGCCAGTCTTCGTGTTGCAGAGAGAAGATGGAGACAAGATCTCGGACTCTTTTTATACTGTGGTCTCTCTGGACATTTTCTTAAGAATTGCCCAACTCGTCCTCAAGCCAACAAACCATTGGGAGAACGTCTGAGTCTGTGTGACAACCGAGGAGGTCATCCAGACTCCCAGGTACCTTTTTCTTCCTCTGATAAAGTGCTGATAAATACGATGATTTCCTTCGAGAACCAGGTGTTATCAACATTGGCATTCATTGACTGTGGGTCTGCTGCTAACTTTATTGATTCGGGACTGGTTCTGAAGTTAGGGATAGAGACAGTTAGTTTAGAAAGACCCATACAAATAATCGCTCTTGACAATACACCTTTAGCTCACAATTTGGTCAAGAGAGCAGCGGTGGATTTCGCTCCAAGCGGGAGCACTCCACTCTGAAACAAACACTTGTTTTGTGTTGGATAATTTACTTTCTGGTTTGGTACTGGGGTTTCCATGGATGCAGAGTCACAATCCAGTTATTGATTGGTGTCTGAAGAAGATTGTGAAATGGAGCCCCAATTGTTCCAAGAAATGTCTAAAAAATGTACCAATATGCTCCATTAGTCTGGAGGGTTTTCCAGGGGTAGCTGAAGGACTTTGGAGATGTGTTCTCGGAAAAAGAGGTAGAGATACTACCTCCCCATCGTCTATATGATTGTGCCATTGATCTTATGCCACGCGGCAAATTGCCAAAAGCTCGCCTTTGCAATTTGGTGAAAAAATATATTCACGAAAGTTGTGGAAAGGTCATATCCATCCCTCCTCCCCTATAGCTGCTGGATTTTTGTTAAAAAGAAAGATTGGGGTCTCCGTCCTTGCCTTGATTTCCGAGAACTAAACAAGATCACGGTTAAAAATACTTACCCACTTCCACTCATCCCCGACATATATAATCAGCTTCTGGGGCCCAGGGTGTTTTCGAAACTTGCTCTTAGAGGGGCTTACAATTTCATACGCATCCGGAAGGGTAATGAGTGGAAAACGGCGTTTTTAACATCTGAGGGTCTGTTTGAAAACCTTGTCATGCCTTACGGATTATCTAATGCACCTGCTGTGTTTCAAAATTTTATGAATGATATTTTCTCAGATTGCATTGGAAGATATGTTGTGATTTACTTCAATGACATTCTAATTTTCTCTCCAGACTTGGACACTCACCAGGAACATGTCCATGTTGTGTTACAGAGACTGAGGGAGAACTCTCCGTTTGCTAAATTATAGAAATGTTTTTTTTCTGTTAAAGGAAATTTCTTTTTGGGGGTTTATCTTGTCAGCAGAAGGGTTTAAGATGGACCCTGGGAAGGTGCAGGCCATAACTGATTGGGTTCAACCTCGTGATCTTAAGGCTTTGCAGTGTTTTCTGGGATTCACCAACTATTATAGAGAATTTATCAAGGGGCTTTCACAGATTGTTAAACCACTTACTGACCTTACACATGAGGGAGTGAATTTCAAGGTTTGGTTGCCAAATGCTATCAGGGCTTTTAAAAGATTAAGGGTACCGTCACACAGTGCAATTTTGATCGCTATGATGGTACGATTCGTGACGTTCTAGCGATATTGTTACGATATCGCAGTGTCTGACACGCAGCAGCGATCAGGGATCCTGCTGAGAATCGTACGTCGTAGCAGATCGTTTGGAACTTTCTTTCGTCGCTTGATCACCCGCTGACATCGCTGGATCGTTGTGTGTGACAGCGATCCAGCGATGCGTTCGCTGGTAACCAGGGTAAACATCGGGTAACCGCTCTGACTGTCTGCCGGCCGGAAAGTGAGAGCAGATCACAGCGGTGACGTCACCGCTGCGCTCTGCTCTCACTGTACGGCCGGATCTGTCAGAGCAGGAAGCGGACGGCAAGGGACCGGACGGACATCAGATGGTGAGCATGTACGGTTTGTTTTTTTTTACTTTTACGCTGGTAACCACAGTAAACATCGGGTTACTAAGCGCGGCCCTGCGCTTAGTTACCCGATGTTTACCCTGGTTACCCGGGGACTTCGGCATCGCTCCAGCGCCGTGATTGCAACGTGTGACCGCAGTCTACGACGCTGGAGCGATAATCATACGATCGCTGCGACGTCACGGATCGTGCCGTCGTAGCGATCAAAATTGCACTGTGTGACGGTACCCTTATTATGTCCGCACCCATTCTGATCCAACCTGATCTCCAAGAACCGTACATTGTGGAGGTGGATGCTTTGGAGATCGGAGTGGGGGCAGTCTTATCACAGGGGCCCAAAACTCTGACTAACTTGCGTCCATGTGCTTTACTTGCTGTCAAATTGGCTTTTGAGGAATGGAGGCATTTTTTGGAGGGGGCGATTCATCCAGTTACAGTGATCACGGATCACAAGAATTTATCTTACATTGAATCGGCTAAAAGGTTAACTCCTAGACAGGCCAGATGGTCCTTGTTTTCCTCTCGGTTTAATTTTTCTATTTATTTTCAGGCCAGGGTCTAAGAATGTGAAAGCTGAGGCTTTATTTCGTAGTCTAGATTCCATTTCTCCTCCAAAACCTCCATCCTCCATTATTCCTCAGGGTATTGTGGTGCCTATGGTAAACTTGGAGCTGGAAGAGGAGACTCGTAAAATCCAGTCATTGGCTCCTTCCACTTCCCCAGGGTCTAAATTATTTGTGCCTGTGTACCTAAGATTACGGGTGTTACAGGAATTTCATGATTTTGTTTTAACTGGTCATCCTGCGTTTACTGCCACAAGGAAAGCTGTTGCTAGACTTTTTTGATGGCCATCCATGCATAAAAACATTAAAGATTTTGTATCTGCTTGTGAAGTCTGCGCACGCGCCAAAGTCATTCATAGCCAACCGGCTGGGGAATTGGCTTCATTGCCTATTCCTGAAAGACCATGGACTCATTTTTCCGTTGATTTCATTACAGATTTACCTCTGTCTGATGGTAAGACTGCTATCTGGGTGGTAGTTGATCGATTCAGCAAACAAGCTCATTTTGTTCCTTTGTCGGGATTACCTAATGCAGAGACACTCTCCGGGTTGTTTATTTCTCATATTGTAAGGTTATATGTGATCCCTCTGAACATTGTGTCTGATAGGGGAGTTCAATTTGTCTCCAAATTTTGGAGAGCTTTTTGCAGTAAACTAGGGATTGATTTGTCTTTTTGATTTACTTATCACCCTGGAACCAATGGTCAGACTGAGGAAAAATCAGTCTTTAGAACAAATTTTAAAGTGCTTTGTGGCAGCTCGGCAGGAGGACTGGTCTTCGTTTTTACCTCTCGCTGAGCTTGCTTTCAACAGTCGAGTAAATCAATCTACCGGGACTTCACCCTTCTTCTGTAATTATGGTTTTCATCCCCATTTTGGGGATTTTTCTAGGATCAGTTCTGAATGCCCTGGGGTGGAGGTAGCCATGCAGAGACTTGGGGATGTCTGGAAGGAGGTTCAAAAGAAAATTGAGACTGCCTAGATTTGCCAAAAACGAAAGGCAGATAGAAGACGTTCGGTGGGTCCTGTTTTTAAGATTAGGGATAAGGTTTGGTTGTCTTCTAGAAACATTAAACTTAAAGTCCCGTAGGCGAAGTTGGGTCCCAAGTTCATTGGTCCATATGAGATTCTAGAGGTGATCCATCCTGTGGCATTTAGACTAAAACTTCCTCCATCCCTTTGCATTCCTAACATATTCCATAAATCCCTATTAAAGGAGTATGTTCCTTCTGCATTGTCTCCCTCATTTCCGCCTCCTCTGCTTTCAGTGGACAGTGGCCTGGAGTATGAGGTTCAGAAGGTTCTGCATTCTCGGAGGATCTGTAATTCCCTCCAGTACCTCATCCACTGGTGGGGAAACGGGCCAGAGGAGAGATCCTGGGTCCCTTCTCTAGATGTGAAAGCCGATCGGTTAGTTAAGGCCTTCCATCTAAAATTTCCTGGGAAGCCGGGGGGTCCGGTAGCCCCACCTAAAAGAGGTGGTAGCATCACGGTTCCACCCCTCAGCGTGTATGGGATTCAGTTACTGACTGCTCAGCTGTCCAACTGGGGTGTGCTGAAGCTGTCAGTGTGTTGATTGACAGCTCGACTATCCAATCTGAGACTGTGAGGCGTCAGCTGTCTCCATGTGTTCATTATTCCAGTTAATGACCATGCTTCTTAACTGAGCTGTGTCTCTCAGAACACTGCCAGACATACATTCAGCCTGTGAAGTTTGTGCTTTGTGATTTGTGCTTTCTTGTGCCTTGAGTTCTGTATGCTTGATCTGTTGCCTGACCTTGGACTTCGTTTTGACCATCCGCCTGTTTAACCCCTTCTCGGAACTCTGACCTGGGAACGTTACCTGACTACGCTTTTGTCTCTTCCTTCTGTTTATGACGTAACCTCCTGGCTTCTGACCTTGGACTCCTTGACCACTCTGACTCACGGCTTGGCCATGAGAAGTGACTAGCGTCACAGATATATCCTTGTACATAGGGGCAGTATTACAGCAGTTATATTCTTGTACATAGGAGCAGTATTATAGTAGTTATATTCTTGTACATAGGAGCAGTATTATAGTAATGTCCTTGTACATAGGAGCAGTATAATAGTAGGTATATCCTTGTACATAGGAGCAGTGTTATAGTTGTTATATTCTTGTACATAAGGACAGTATTATAGTAGTTACATCCTTGTACATAGGAGAGGTATTATAGTAATTATATCCTTGTACATAGGAGCAGTGTTATAGTAGTTATATCCTTGTACATAGGAGCAGTATTACAGTAGTTATATCCTTGTACATAGGAGCAGTATAACAGTAGTTATATCCTTGTACCTAGAAGCAGTATTATAGTTTATATTCTTGTACATAGGGGCAGTATTATAGTGGTTATATTCTTGTACATAGAGGGCAGTATTATAGTAGTTATATTCTTGTACATAGGGAGCAGTATTATAGTAGATATATTCTTGTACATAGGATCAGTATTATAGTAGTTATATTCTTGTACATAGGAGCAGTATAATAGTAGTTATATTCTTGTACATAGGGGCAGTATTATAGTAGTTATATCCTTGTACATAGGAGCAGTATTATAGTAGTTATATTCTTGTACATAGGGGCAGTATTATAGTAGTTATATCCTTGTACATAGGGGCAGTATTATAGTAGTTATATTCTTGTACGTAAGGTCAGTATTATAAGTTTTATACAATCCTTAACAGAAACAAAGTGAACTGCACCAGAGGGGTATTTATCTCACTGTCTATCAATGAACGATCCTTATTTTAACTGAATGTAAACAGCAAATTCAACTGGTCTTCAGTGCTCAACAATGAAAAGACATGTCCATGATGAAAATAGTAAAAAAAATTGCAGCACTCACATGTTGAAGTAAATCTTAAAAGTCCTTTTATTTCACCTGTGCGGTAACAACATAAAATTGGATATGCAGGCTAAGGCGGCATGCGGGGAGTGAAGGGGTGGACGATGACCGTTTTATGTATAATCTCTATAATCGCCCTGGACCGGTTAAAGCGATTATACGCAAAATGGCCGTTGTCCACCCCTTCACTCCCCGCATGCCGCCTTAGCCTGCATATCCAATTTTATGCTGTTACCACACAGGTGAAATAAATGGACTTTTAAGATTTACTTCAACATGGTGAGTGCCGCAATTTTCTTTACTATTTTCATTATAATAGTTATATTCTTGTACGTAGAGGCAGTATTATTATAGTTATATTCTTGTACATAGGGGCAGTATTATAGCAGTTATATTCTTTTACATAGGGGGCAGTATTATAGTAGTTATATTCTTGTACGTAGGAGCAGTATTATAGTAGTTATATTCTTGTACATAGGGGCAGTATTACAGTAGTTATATTCTTATACATAGGAGCAGTATTGCAGTAGTTATATTCTTGTACATAGGGACAGTAATTATAGTAGTTATATTGTTGTAAATGGCCTCGTCAACATTTGGGCAAAATTCATGTTATTACTCCCTTTAACAATCAGCAGAATGAAATTTACCAAGTTAAAAAAAAAAACCTGAGTTATCCTCCTCAGTGAACCGAGAGTGAGCCCTTTTATCAATAATTCTCAAAAGGTCATTGCAAAGTGAGCAAGGAACATCCGGGACTCACTTTGCACTTTTACCTGACCTACAATGAATTTGGGAAGAGGCACAAGACTGATTAGCATATTCCCATGCGGTACTTGCACTATTTGTCCATATGTGGTCTCTAACAGGTTGGTTTCTATCCCATTCCATCCTGGTTTAATTCAAACAAGTCAATATTCTAACTGCAGCACCAGGAACGTCATCTACCTTCTCATCTGTGACCGCCCAAAATTGTATGTGGGCCAGACCAGTCAAGAACTACGCCGGAGGGTACAGCAACACATATTGAACATCACATGTGCCAGGAAGGACAAAGCACTGGGTAAACCCATTACGTCGATTGCTTCCCACTTTGTGGACTTCCACAATGGCTCTTGTGGATGTTTGCAGGTCATGGTTGTTGATAAGGTCCGTACATTTATCAGGGGTGGGAATGTTACAGATGAACTTCTCATGTGCGAATCTAGGTGGATTCATGATCTGGGCAGCTTACCACCTGGGAGTCTCAACGAAGAGCTCCTCTTTATGGGTTTTTACAAGAAATATGTTTTTTAATGCTGTGTGTTTACTCACATTTTTCATATTCAGAATTATTTATTACTAGATGGTGGCCCGATCCTAACGCATCGGGTATTTTAGAATATGTATGTAGTTTGTTTATGAAGTTTTCAGAATAATGCAATTTATATACAGGACCAATTAGCAAAGCGTGGTTCAAATTCCGCGCCAATTCGCGGCCGGACTGTGCCTGTCGCTGATTGTTCGCGCCTGGCGGGGCGTGACCAATCAGTGAAGCCAGGGCCTGCTCCAGGTTTTTGAAGGCCCCGGGCGAAGAGTCTCAGTGGGCCCCCTCTTTAACACATACCATGATTCATGATGCACACATACAGCAGAGAAATATACCGCAGCCAAGTAGCATATAACACAGCCCACGTAGCATATAGCACAGCCACGTAGCATATAGCACACGCCACATAGTATATAGCACAGGCCACTTAGCATAAAACACAGCCCACCTAGCATATAGCACAGCCCATAAAACATATAGCACAGGCACGTAGCAGATAATACAGCCACGTAGTATATAACAGCCCACGTAGCATATAACACAGCCCACGTAGTATATTGCACAGCCATGTAGTATATAGCACAACCACATAGTATATAGCACAGCCACGTAGTATATAGCACAGCCCACGTAGTATATAGCACAGCCCATGTAGTGTATAACACAGCCCACATAGCGTATAACAGCCCACGCAGAATATAACACAGCCCAGATAGTATATAGCACAGCCCACGTAGTATATAACACAGGCCACGTAGTATATAACACAGGCCACGTAGTATATACCACAGCCACGTAGTATATTGCCCAGCCATGTATATTGCACAGCTACGTAGTATATAGCACAGCCCACGTAGTATATAATAGAGCCACGTGGTATATAGCACAGCCCATGTAGTATAAAGCACAGCGCACGCAGTATGTAACACAGCCACGTCGTATTTTGCCCAGCCACGTAATATATTGCACAGCCACGTAGAATATAGCACAGCCCACGTGGTATATAGCACAGCTCATGCAGTATACACTCACTGGCCACTTTATTAGGTACACCTGTCCAACTTCTTGTTAACACTTAATTTCTAATCAGCCAATCACATGGCGGCAACTCAGTGCATTTAGGCATGTAGACATGGTCAAGACAATCTCCTGCAGTTCAAACCGAGCATCAGTATGGGGAAGAAAGGTGATTTGAGTGCCTTTGAACGTGGCATGGTTGTTGGTGCCAGAAGGGCTGGTCTGAGTATTTCAGAAACTGCTGATCTACTGGGATTTTCACGCACAACCATCTCTAGGGTTTACAGAGAATGGTCCGAAAAAGAAAAAAAATCCAGTGAGCGGCAGTTCTGTGGGCGGAAATGCCTTGTTGATGCCAGAGGTCAGAGGAGAATGGGCAGACTGGTTCGAGCTGATAGAAAGGCAACAGTGACTCAAATCGCCACCCGTTACAACCAAGGTAGGCCTAAGAGCATCTCTGAACGCACAGTGCGTCGAACTTTGAGGCAGATGGGCTACAGCAGCAGAAGACCACACCGGGTACCACTCCTTTCAGCTAAGAACAGGAAACTGAGGCTACAATTTGTACAAGCTCATCGAAATTGGACAGTAGAAGATTGGAAAAACGTTGCTTGGTCTGATGAGCCTCGATTTCTGCTGCGACATTCTGATGGTAGGGTCAGAATTTGGCGTAAACAACATGAAAGCATGGATCCATCCTGCCTTGTATGGAGCATCTTTGGGATGTGCAGCCGACAAATCTGCGGCAACTGTGTGATGCCATCATGTCAATATGGACCAAAATCTCTGAGGAATGCTTCCAGCACCTTGTTGAATCTATGCCACGAAGAATTGAGGCAGTTCTGAAGGCAAAAGGGGGTCCAACCCGTTACTAGTATGGTGTACCTAATAAAGTGGCCGGTGAGTGTATAACACAGCCACGTAGTATATTGCCCAGCCACGTAATATATTGCACAGCCACGTAGTATATAGCACAGAGACGTATTATATAACACAGCCCACGTAGTATATAACACAGCCCACGTAGTATATAGCAATGTGGGCACCATATCCCTGATAAAAAAAAAGAATTAATATAAAAAAAGTTATATACTCACCTTCCGGTGGCCCCCGGATCCAGGCGAGGCGTTTAGCGATACTCCTCGCGACGCTCCGTTCCAGGTCCCAAGAATGCATTGCGGTCTTGCGACATGATGACGTAGCGGTCTCGCGAGACCGCTACGTCATCATCTCGCGAGACCGCAAGGCATGGCGCGGAGCGGCGCGAGGAGCAGAAAAGGTGCCGGAAGGTGAGTATATAATGATTTTTTTTAATTATTATTTTTAACATTAGATCTTTTACTATTGATGCTGCATAGGCAGCATCAATAGTAAAAAGTTGGTCACACAAGGTTAATAGCAGCGTTAACAGACTGCGTTACTCAGCAGCATAAAGCCTTGTAACGCAGCCATTAACCCTGTGTGAGCGCTGACTGGAGGGAAGTATGGAGGAGGCACTGACGGAGAGTAGGAAGGGGCGAATTCTCGGCCAGACTTTGCCCAGCCGCGACCAATCAGCGACGTGGGATTTCCATGACAGACAGACATACAGACAGACAGTCAGGCAGACAGAAGTGACCCTTAGACGATTATATAGATAGATAGATGTTTTTTTCTTTTAGGTCTCACTTGCCATGATCTCTTCACCAAGCTTTTGCTGATCATCACTTCTCTTGCTCTTCATTGCAAATATTTTCATCACGTTGGAGTGTCATATTCACATCGTCATCGTATTTTACCCTTTATATCTTATGCTTACGTATATTCATGCCCCTTTCTTTACTGTTAGGGGCATGACTCCTCCACTGTGTGCAAATTACTAGTCTTGGTTTTATTCCATTTCACATTCATGCCTATGCATGGAGCTCTTGAGACCTTTAACCTGTGGGACTATTACTTATGCTCTATCAAACCCATCCCCCCCTTCCCGGTTCGTTTCTCCAATGTGTGTATCATGTGGAGGTGTTTGGATGGACACTACTTTTTAGTAGGCTATGTTGACCTTTGTGAGCTTTCTTATCAGACTGTACTTCAGTAAAGTTATACACATTTTTTATTAGTTTTCTCATTATCTAGTCTGTATATGATTCTTATTAATAAACATCTTTCTATTTTTGTAAATCAATATGACTCTTATGTTGTGCTTATTCTGCCTTTCAGTAAGCCATGTGGACCTATATAAGCTCTTTTATCATCTAATCTGTATTTAAACCTAAAGCAATTAACATCTTTTTATTTTTGGGCATTTTATGTGACCCCTTTGCTATCCTTATTCCATAATTTTCTGTACCATATAAAGTTATATCTGTACTGTGAGCTTTGAATGACCTTTGGACCACGCTACCTGCTGGCCACACTCTCTTGTACTTCTCCTATGTGTCATGCTACGCAGGCGTATGTAGGTGTGTGTCTTCCATCATGCGACCAGTGTTTGTGCACCACATGGGTTCTTTTATTGTAACATGCTTTCTTTTGCGCAGATGTGGACTTGTTATACTCCCTCTGCGTAGTTATGGGCTTATTACTTATAGGTTTTGTGATTATTTCTGCGCTTGCGCTGTTCTGCAGTGTTGGCCAACCGTGCATGTGCACTGGTGCGATAAAGCCTACATATGCTCGTATTAGACTATTTAATTTGTACTACATCATGTGACCCGCAGATTCTGAGTTGCTCTGCAATTATATTCTCTCTTCTACGTGTAGCGCCCCCACTGCCACAGGGCCGAGGGGTACCTGGTACCGGGCCTCTGAGTCTCTGCTCTGGGGTTGTCACGGTGGCTAGACCCGGTCCGTGACCCTGCTGAGGGGCGTACAGTAATAGATGTGGATGATGGTGGTAGTGTAGTGCCGGTCACAGTCAATAACGAGGACACCAGGTTCCAGTCTCTTTACCTCTTTACTGAAGGTTTCAGGGTCCTCAATCCGGAATACGGTTAACCGGGCTGCGCAAGTCCGATGGCACCTCCAGAGTTCCCTTTGCAGGTGGAAATCTGTGCCTTCCTGCTAGCGCTATGTGTTGTGGTCCTCCCCTGCTGTGCTTACGGGATAGTCCCCACAACTGTTGTGTCTGTTTCTCGTGTTCCCTCACAACTCGATTAGATGATCTTCTGCTAATCTTCCGTCCCTCCCAGGTGTTATGGTTGGGACGCACCCGTATGACGGGTAGGCTCGGAGCTCTTCCGGGACCCTAGAGTCGCCCCTCTCCAAAGGTTGCCCCCTATGTCTGCGTAGGTGATTTAAGTGAGACCGCCCGCCTGTGACTGACTGTCCTGCCGTTGGTTTGAAGTATGGCTTAGAGCTCTGTACCTCCTCGGCGTTCCGGCCGCCGGTTGTTACGCCTCAGTAGGATGTTGCCTCGATCTTACAGCACGACTCCCACTGGTATTCTCCTTCTTGCTTTGATCTCGTTTCTCACTCAGCACAATAAATCTCGCTTCTTGTCCTTTCTTAGGGCACCGCCGCTATGAAGTGCAGGCGCGGTCCCGTAGCTTTCTCTCTGTTTGCCAGGCCTCTGTCAGGATCCCACCCCTGACAGGGACCCTACCGAATCTTCCCCTGCAACACCCTCTGCCACAAGGTGTTGCCTGGTTCCAACCCAGTCAGCGTTCTCTCTAACTTCCTGCCTGACCCCCAGTTTTACCAGTATGTGAGGAGTGGCCTAATGAATAGTACCCTTAGCTCCCCCTGGAGGCCCGACTGTGAAATGTATTGGTGTATGTGATACCTGGTCAGATGAACTCCTTCAGTGCCATCAGACGTACCATAGCCCCCCTTAGCGGCAGAGCCACAGTACTGCAACGACCAGGACTCTGGGGCGCTGCACTCCCCCCCGGTTAAATCCAGTACTCCTGGACTGGGAAGAAAACAACAATACATGTCAGCAAAAAGACATACAATTTTTGTGAGTGCAATAACAATAAGCATATTTGAACAGAGCTTCCCTTTATGGGAGGTGAGGACACTTGAACGTTACAAATATGGTAAAATACTTTTAAATAACTTACTATAAATAACTTTTCTTACCCAACCGGGTATTCTACTAAGTGCAAAATTTTTTTAAACATTAATTTAACATTGCCTTTAAGGATGTACACTCTGAATCCACTAAAGACCTTCTTATAACACATTATAAGGCTTAAGCAACTGTGCTACATTCTCCCACTTTACGTCTGCAGGACCGCCTGTCCTAACTGCTCCAGACCTACTGCCTCTCCTTTCTGTTACAGGACCGCTCCTTTCCGCCCGAGCCTACTGTCCTTCCACTACTATACACAGTATAGAACATATTTTTCTTTCAGTTCAAGATCACTGAGCTATCCCTATATGGCTCCTAAGAGGACTCACCAACTAACCCCTACGGGTTCACTTTCTGTCCTCATTCTCTAACACATTATCAAACATTTCTTACAATCAACTAGTTAGTTACATTTAACTTTCACATATCAACATCATCAATACTTTCTTTTTCAAGACATTATTGCCATTCAACCATCTTAAGGCAACACTGTTCATAAGTGCAGGATGTGAACATCCCCTTTAAGAGGGGACCAAGTCTCTATGAGGTAGTGCAACTTCTCAAGCCGCAAGTCCGTATGCAGCAAGGACTCCAATGCAGGTTCCAAGAACCGTATCTTCGCAAAGAGTCCGTCTTTATGTAAAACCAGTAGAGAGCACCTTTAAGAAGGTGCAAACTATATACAAGGAGTTTGTATCATGCATTATTCATGATTCAGCAGTTCTTTGATAACTTGTGCAAATGTAGAAAACAAACAAAAACAATAGGGATCCCGGGTCAACAAAGGGATCCCTTTAAGAGTTAACCCTGGACGGGTTTAAAGCAGCAAAAAAACAGGGAAACAAACAGTTAACTATTTACATATTCAGGTTTCCGAGGTTTAGTTGGACGGCTTCCAGGGCTGCACCTGGCACTTAACCCTTCTTGGCCTGGGGAAAGTGAGGTCCAGGGTTACACCCAGTGCTGGACAAACGCCGCTAATCCATCTTTCATGTATGGTTAAATCATGCGCAGCGATGGAGGTCTGCGCAGCTTGAGTATGGGCATTTGCTGCAGCAGAGGTAGCGGCTGCTGCAAGATCAGTCACTGGAATGGAGTCAGCAGTTGTGGCACTAGCAGTCACTGGAGTGGTGTCGGTCGTCAGGGCAGGGTCGTCCTTCATACCTGCTTCAGATGCGGTCCCTCCGGTGCGGTCTGCTCTGCCTCCGCTGGGGTCTGGAATGCTGGCTGCAGGGCCTTGCGCTGCGGCGTTGTCATCTCCGTTTGCAGCATCTCGCTTTCCGGCAGGGCCTTGCTTTCTGGCTTCGGAGCGCTGTAACTTCCCTCTTGCTCCAGACCAGACGAGGCTGCCGACAGATGTCTGGCGAGGCTCCCGATGATGGCCTTCTTCCACCCGGCCTCAGTGCTCAAGTGCGTCTGCAGGAGTTGGGGGATCTGCTCGTCCGCTCCGGTCTGCAGGAGGTCAGCGTCAACTGTGGAGGTCTGGCTGCGGTGCCTCTCCGGGTAGCTGGGGGAGTCCTCGACTCTGACCCCACGCTCCGGCTCCGGGCGGCTGGCCATGGCGTCCTCCATGTCACTGACTTCTTCTTCCTGGTCCTTTTCCCGCTCTCTCCTTTGTGGGCGGTTTCGCTTTCATTGTCTCCGCCCCCCATTGAGGATCAGTAGGCGGATCTCGGCTGCTGACGGACACGTCCTCAAGGGGCAGAAATATTTAGACTGGGCGGCCATTGTCTTTCGCGCTCTTCAGCTTGTTTACGCCCACTTCACGCCCCTCTTCTTCTCCTGCGCTCTCCTCAGCGCTGTAATGGCGGCGGATTTTGGCGGTAAATGGCGCGGCACAGTCTTTGCAATAAATCACAGTCCAAGTATAATAAATCACAGTTCCAAGGCACACATGACCTGATTCTTCAGGCTTAAGTAGATCCTGTTCGTGACGCCAAGTCTGTAGCGCCCCCACTGCCGCAGGGCCGAGGGGTACCTGGTACTGGGCCTCTGAGTCTCTGCTCTGGGGTTGTCACGGTGGCTAGACCCGGTCCGTGACCCTGCTGAGGGGCGTACAGTAATAGATGTGGATGATGGTGGTAGTGTAGTGCCGGTCGCAGTCAATAACGAGGACACCAGGTTGCAGTCTCTTTACCTCTTTACTGAAGGCTTCAGGGTCCTCAATCCGGAATACGGTTAACCGGGCTGCGCAAGTCCGACCGGTCCGATGGCACCTCCAGAGTTCCGTTTGCAGGTGGAAATCTGTGCCTTCCTGCTAGCGCTATGTGTTGTGGTCCTCCCCTGCTGTGCTTACGGGATAGTCCCCACAACTGTTGTGTCTGTTTCTCGTGTTCCCTCACAACTCGATTAGATGATCTTCTGCTAATCTTCCGTCCCTCCCAGGTGTTATGGTTGGGACGCACCCGTATGACGGGTAGGCTCGGAGCTCTTCCGGGACCCTAGAGTCGCCCCTCTCCAAAGGTTGCCCCCTATGTCTGCGTAGGTGATTTAAGTGAGACAGCCCGCCTGTGACTGACTGTCCTGCCGTTGGTTTGAAGTATGGCTTAGAGCTCTGTACCTCCTCGGCGTTCCGGCCGCCGGTTGTTACGCCTCAGTAGGATGTTGCCTCGATCTTACAGCACGACTCCCACTGGTATTCTCCTTCTTGCTTTGATCTCATTTCTCACTCAGCACAATAAATCTCGCTTCTTGTCCTTTCTTAGGGCACCGCCGCTATGAAGTGCAGGCGCGGTCCCGTAGCTTTCTCTCTGTTTGCCAGGCCTCTGTCAGGATCCCACCCCTGACAGGGACCCTACCGAATCTTCCCCTGCAACACCCTCTGCCACAAGGTGTTGCCTGGTTCCAACCCAGTCAGCGTTCTCTCTAACTTCCTGCCTGACCCCCAGTTTTACCAGTATGTGAGGAGTGGCCTAATGAATAGTACCCTTAGCTCCCCCTGGAGGCCCGACTGTGAAATGTATTGGTGTATGTGATACCTGGTCAGATGAACTCCTTCAGTGCCATCAGACGTACCATAGCCCCCCTTAGCGGCGGAGCCACAGTACTGCAACGACCAGGACTCTGGGGCGCTGCATACACAGCTGCGGATATGTGTCATTCATAGGTTCCACATGTCGTATTTGAACCAGAGGCATAGCTACAGGTTCAGCTCAGGGGGGGTGAAACATGTGAGTGGGCCCCTAACAGGCAGACATATCATCAGTGCAACCTGTGCGGCAGCACGTGACCAAGAGATAAGGGGGTCCATTTCTACAACTTAAGAAGGTGCAATTTTGCATTTTTAGGAGCTCTTGGGCTGCAAAGGGCCCATATATTGTTCTTGTACATGGGCCCTTTTCTGTCTGTGTCCATCTGTGGCCCCCAACCAGGTAACCATGATTATAACTACGGTGGGTATAGGTGAACCTTAGGAAATGACCGCACTGCTATTGAAAATAAATGATAGCTACCAGTCCTGCAGGACATATAGACATGACAGTACAGTTACAGATGGTGACTTACAGAGGACATTCTTTCTGGTGGAGTCTCTCACTTTTCCCATCTTTTCCATCTGGCCCAGACCAACATGGTGACTTCTCCAGCCAGGACTTATCTGCAGAGATTACAACAAAGACACATCTGACTTCTCACATTTCCAGCTCCGTTCATATCTATCCCCAACCTGCACACTCTCCTCCTCCTGCTGATACCCCAATGTCAGTAGCGTAGCCACTGGGGGGGCAGAGGGGGCAGTGGCACAAGGCTCCGTGCTCTGAGGGGGCCCACCTGGACCTAGGCTATTGTAAATGCGCGCCGATACAGTTACATTCTGTGGCAGAGCAAAGAGACATGATCTTCCTGCGCTGCTGCCTGGCCGCTCTGCAGCCTCTGAGGAGGTGATGGGGGGCCTGTCATCACAGGGTTAGCTTGATGAGACAGGGAGCGTTACGCTCCTTCTCCCATCATTGCCCTGTCAGCGCCTGACGTCACCGACGCCGACACTGACAGGGGGTAGTGTCATGATTCTCAATGGCGAGAGAACATAGCCCAGCATATATGAGAACTAGCTCTTGGAAGATGGAAACTATACTGACCATGAACTAAACCTGCCGCACAACTAGAAGTGGCCGGGTAGCATGCCTACGTTTTTTTATCCCTAGATGCCCAGCGCCAGCCGGAGAACTACCTAATCCTAGCAGAGGAAAAGACAGTCCTGGCTCACCTCTAGAGAAATTTTCCCAAAAGGCAGACAGAGGCCCCCACATATATTGGCGGTGATTTTAGATGAAATGACAAACGTAGTATGAAAATAGGTTTAGCAAAAATCGAGGTCCGCTTACTAGATAGCAAGAAGACAGAAAGGGCACTTTCATGGTCAGCAGAAAACCCTATCAAAACACCATCCAGAAATTACTTTAAGACTCTAGCATTAACTCATAACACCAGAGTGGCAATTTCCGCTCACAAGAGCTTTCCAGACACAGTAACGAAACAGCAGCTGTGAACAGGAACAAAATGCAAAAACACACAAGGACAAAAGTCCAACTTAGCTGGGAGTTGTCTAGTAGCAGGAACATGCACAGAAAGGCTTCTGATTACATTGTTGACCGGCATGAAACTGACAGAGGAGCAAGGTTATATAGCGACTCCCACATCCTGATAGGAGCAGGTGAACAGAGGGGATGATGCACACAAGTACAATTCCACAAGTGGCCACCGGGGGAGCCCAGAATCCAATTTCACAACAGTACCCCCCCCTCAAGGAGGGGGCACCGAACCCTCACCAGAACCACCAGGGCGATCAGGATGAGCCCTATGAAAGGCACGGACAAGATCGGAGGCATGAACATCAGAGGCAGTGACCCAAGAATTATCCTCCTGACCGTATCCCTTCCATTTGACCAGATACTGGAGTTTCCGTCTGGAAACACGAGAGTCCAAGATCTTTTCCACAACGTACTCCAACTCACCCTCAACCAACACCGGAGCAGGAGGCTCAACGGAAGGCACAGCCGGTACCTCATACCTGCGCAACAATGACCGATGAAAAACATTATGAATAGTGTTGAGCATTCCGATACCGCAAGTATCGGGTATCGGCCGATACTAGCGGTATCGGAATTCCGATACCGGGATTCCGATACTTGCCGCGTATCGGATACCGGAATCGGAAGTTCCCAGATTCAAAATGCAGAAATTCAGCCAATGAGAATGATTTCAAGTGTGGGCACATCCTGTTCAGCATGGAGGGCATGAAACTACTGGCATGGCTGTGATTGGCTGCTGAAATGATGTCATGATGCAGTTTAAAAGTCGCTGGCGCCATTTTGCGATCACTCTGCTGTGAATTCAGTTAGTGACAGGACGCTGTTTGCTGACTGAGGGACAGTTTAGAGATAGCGATTTGCTTCTTTGTGCTTTCCAAAGGCTAATTTAGCAACCGCTGTGTTCACCTACTATTCACCTTCCTTTTGCCTTGTAGCGCTGTTTTCACAGCGATCTGCAAGGTCTCTCTGTGTGTGTGTGTGTGAGTGCAGCCCACTCTCTAGTCTGAGTGCAGCCACATAGGCCATCCATAGCTGGTTGTATTCAGTTCAGGGAGGGTGGTTCATTGCCTCATACTGTCCTTTTTTTTTTTTTTTTTGAAGTAGTGCAGGCTGCTGCACATTTTTTCCAAAAATTCCTATTAGTGTCTTTCCACCCGTCTCCAGCTAATTTGTGGAAAAACACTACATAGGATAAAGTAGAGGAGGGTTTTTGGGCCTTGCAGCGCCGTTTACGGCTGTCTGCACGGTCTCCGTGTGACTGCAGCTCGCCCTGTAATCTGTGAGCAGCTATAGCCTGGTTGTCTCCAGCTCAGGGTTTTTCACTGCGTCATACCGCCAAATCAATTTTCTTTTTTTTCAAAGTAGTGTAGTCTGCTGCTAATTTATTTTAAAAAATCCTATTAGTGTCTTTCCACCCGTCTCCAGCTAATTTGTGGAAAAACACTACATAGGATAAAGTAGAGGAGGGTTTTTGGGCCTTGCAGCGCCGTTTACGGCTGTCTGCACGGTCTCCGTGTGACTGCAGCTCGCCCTGTAGTCTGTGAGCAGCCGTAGCCTGGTTGTCTGCAGCTCAGGGTTTTTCACTGCGTCATACCGCCAAATCAATTTTCTTTTTTTTCAAAGTAGTGTAGTCTGCTGCTAATTTATTTTAAAAAATCCTATTAGTGTCTTTCCACCCGTCTCCAGCTAATTTGTGGAAAAACACTACATAGGATAAAGTAGAGGAGGGTTTTTGGGCCTTGCAGCGCCGTTTACGGCTGTCTGCACGGTCTCCGTGTGATTGCAGCTCTATCCGTTGTCAGTTCAGCCCCAAAAAAATAAATAAATAATAAAGTTCACCAAACACACCAGTTACACACCACTTTACATTTGTGTAGGCCACATTAGCTCATATTCAAGTCTAGTCCACACTTTAGAAAATTAGTGTGTCTTATACCTGTTAGGAGGAGTTGCTCAGGAATAAGCACACAAAGCCGTTAGTACTTTTCTGCTTATCTTTATCAGTCAACCAAGATGAAGAAGGCAGTGAGTAAGGCACGTGGGCGTGGGCGTGGGCGCGGAGCAGGGAGGGGACGTGGGGATTCTGTGCCTGCTGCGGGCACCGGTGAGTCATCAGCACCCACTTTCACAAGGGAACAGTCGTTCATGCGCAGCTTTGTCGCCGAGCGCCGTACACCGCTGCTGCGTGAAGACCAAATTGAAGCCGTTGTGGGATGGATGGCAGCTAATGCATCAACTTCCATTAGTGCCACATCCTCTCAGACACAGAGCACTGGAGAGCAGCCATCTGTCTCTTCACCACCTGCAAAATTGCCCAGGCAGACAGAGATCCCAGGACAGGAGCAGTCTCTACTTCTGTTCTCTGAATCATCTCTTGGCTTGGAAACAGGGGGCCAGCCAAGCAGCATTGGAGAAATGGAAGAAGAGGCAGGGTGCAGTGATGCCCAACCGCTTTTTCTGTCTTCCTCTGAAGAGGCGGGTGGGCCAGTGGCTCCGGTCACCACCTCGCAGGCCGCATCAGCTGATGATGACACTCAGGTGCCACTTACTGGTGCGTGCTCTGCTGCTGAGACTACCCAGGAGGAGCAGTTGGGGGCAGAGGGTAGTGTAGATGATGAGGTCCTTGACCCATCTTGGCGTCAGGGACAGGAAGGTGGTGGGAGCAGCTCTGAGGAAGAGATTCCCCGTACGGCCCAAAGAGGGAGAGGGAGGGGGAAGACTGCGGATCCTGCAGCCTCCGCTTTGGCACCCGTAAGGAGCATGTCTCTTCCAAAAGTCAAAAGGGGGGCTCCCAAGACTTGCAGTGCCTGGTCCTTTTTTGACCCAGTTGCAGATGACATTTGCTATGTCAGATGCAAGGTGTGTCATCAAAAAATCAAAAGAGGTCAAAAAGTCGCCAACCTCAATACCTCCAACATGTGGAAACATGTGCGCAACAGGCACCCGGCGGAGTTAGACAAACACACTGAAGAGCTAGGCCAACCAACAGCGGCAGCTACCACCTCTTCAGCTCGTGTTGCCTCTTCCTCTAGCTCACACGCAGCTGGTTCGGCTTCCTCCCAGGATCGCCGTGGAAGAACCTCTGGCCCTGTTGTCCAGAGACCCGCTGTCATTCCACCCGCAGCACCACTTTCCCAGTCATCCACACACTCCCAGCCCAGTCTACAGCCATCGGTAGTACAGGCATGGGAGAAAAGGCGGCCTTTCTCGTCAAACCACCCACGAGCACAGGCTCTGACTGCAGGCATTGCCAAACTTCTGTCACTGGAAATGCTGTCATTCAGGCTGGTGGAGACTGACAGCTTCCGTGACTTGATGTCATTGGCAGTCCCACAGTACAATGTGCCCAGCCGCTTTTACTTCAGCAGGCAAGCCGTCCCTGCCCTGCACAAGCATGTGGAGGGACACATAAAACACGCGCTACTGAACGCCGTCAGTAGCAAGGTCCACCTCACCACCGATGCGTGGACCAGTCAACATGGACAGGGGCGATACCTTTCCCTCACTGCCCATTGGGTTAATGTAGTTGAGCCGGGTACAGACCGTGCGAGTGGCGCAGGACGTGTCCTGCCCACTCCAAGGATTGCAGGAATCCATTCTGTACGCATTGACTCCTCCTCTTACACCAGTTCCTCAGAATCATCGCTGCAGGAGCCGTCACAGTCCACCTCCACATGGACCCGTGATGAACGTGTACCTGTTACGACCGACATGAGCACAGCCGTGGCCAAACGTCAACAGGCCGTCTTGAAATTAATTTTTTTGGGGAATCGTAGCCACACAGCGCAGGAGCTCTGGAATGCCATCAAGCAGGAGAGCGATGTGTGGTTTGAGCCAGCGAATCTCCAGCCAGGCATGGTAGTGTGTGATAATGGCCGAAATCTGGTGGCAGCCCTGGGCCTCGGCAACCTCACTCACATCCCATGTCTGGCACATGTGCTCAATTTGGTCGTGCAGAGTTTTTTGAGGGACTATCCGGATCTTGATGCACTGCTGCACAAGGTCCGCCTAGAGTGTGCTCACTTGCGGCGTTCCAGCACGGCAAAAGCGCGCATTGCGGCTCTGCAGCGCCGACACCGCCTGCCGGAACATCGCATCATATGTGACCTACCTACCAGGTGGAATTCCACGTTACATATGTTGGAGCGGTTGTGTGAGCAGCAGCAAGCTGTAATGGAGTACCAGCTGTATCAGGCGCAAAAAAGTCGCAGTCAGCGCCGTACAGACTTCACAACCACAGAGTGGGCCACTATGAAGGATGTCTGCCAGGTTTTGCGTCCCTTTGATTATTCCACGCGGATGGCGAGTGCAGATGATGCACTAGTCAGCATGACTGTCCCCCTTATCTGCCTGCTTGAAAAATCACTGCAAGCGCTAAGGGATGATGTTGTGGAAGAGGTGGAGGATGAGGATTCACCACTTCCATCATCTTCTGGACAGTCAGCGCCACGTGGTTCCTCACAAACGCGTAGGCAGGGGACAGTTTGTGAGGAGGATGAGGAGGAGTCAATGGAGGAGGAAGACATCCGTCCAGAGGAGGGAGTTACACAATTGTCCAGTACTCAGTGTGTACAGCGAGGGTGGGGTGATGACGAGCGGGCAGAGATCACGCCTCCAGCTGGGGACAGCGTTTCTTGGGCAGTTGGCAGTCTGCAGCACATGGTGGATTACATGCTGCAGTGCCTGAGAAACGACCGCCGCATCGACCACATTCTCAACATGTCTGATTATTGGGTGTTCACCCTCCTCGATCCTCGCTACCGGGACAACGTAGAAAGCCTCATCACACCGTTGAACCGGGAGCGAAAAATGCGGGAGTACCAAGACACACTGGTCAGTTCCATCATCTTCTCCATTCCAACTGAGAGAAGTGCTGCTACTGCATTCCAAAGCAGCTCAGTGCGTCCAGGCAGTGGTGGAGGCTCTGCACAAAGAGGGAGCAGAAGCAGTGCCTCTGCCCAAGGCAAGACCAGTATGGCCCAACTGTGGCACAGTTTTGTGTGCCCCCCACAAAAGTCTACACCATCACAGACGGCTCCAGTCAGCAGGAGGCAACGGTTCCGTCAGATGGTGACAGACTACATGTCTTGCCCTCTTGCTGTACTCCCAGACGGCTCTTCCCCTTTCAAGTTTTGGGTCTCAAAGCTGGATACATGGCCAGAGCTAAGCCAGTATGCATTGGAGGTGCTGTCTTGCCCTGCGGCCAGTGTATTATCGGAACGTGTCTTTAGTGCTGCAGGTGGTGTACTAACTGACCGTCGCATGCGACTATCCTCCGATAACGTTGACCGGCTTACTTTTCTGAAAATGAACAAGGCCTGGATCTCGCAGGAATTTGCCACTCCTCCTCCTGATTAAATAATTAGGTCACTGTATACGTTATCCAGGTCTCCTGTTGTGTTCATCTTTCTACCACCTGAACTTAAATTCCTGGGCTCCAACACCGCCAGTTGAGGCTCAGACGTGCCGTCTGCACAGTCAAAACATACGACCCAGTGTTATTGGGTTTCAGTAACGTCAGCTGATCCCCAGCTGTGTAGCCGGCAATGTGTCATGCGACCGCCACGCTGACACAACAACTGAAATGTAAGGGAATCTGTCCCCCCCCCCCCAAGGCGTTTGTTACTGAAAGAGCCACCTTGTGCAGCAGTAATGCTGCACAAGGAAAAAGGTAGCTATTTTGGTTTTGCTCCTTGCACACGCAAAACTTAACACTTATAAAATGTGTCCACTGATACCGTAAAACCGTCCCGGAGGTGGGACTTTCCTTCGTAATATGACGCAGCACAGCCGTCATTCCTACCCCCCCCCGGCGCCGCGCCCCGGCTCCTCAGCGTTGTTTGATTCCGTCCCGGAGCCTGCGCTGTTATGTTATCCCGTGGCCAGGCACACTTAGCGCTGCCCGTCTTCTGGCATCATTTGGTGTCAGGCTGGCTGCGCCTGTGCGGCCACGCTGGCCGAGAGCCCGCCTCGCAGTGTCTTCTGATTTAATCCCACTGGGGGCCTGGGATCTATGGACATGCGCAGTGCATATCTGAACCTCCACCTCTCACTCATCTCCCTATGGCTTCTTCAGACTGTTCGGTGTCAGCTGGTCCCTAATAGCATGCCACGGCCGTGACACCGCACAGTCTGAAAAAGAAGCCGTAGGGAGGGGAGTGAGAGGCGAGGATATGCACTGCGCATGGCCATGGATCCCAGGCCCCCAGTGGGATTACATCAGAAGACACTGCGAGGCGGGCTCTCGGCCAGCGCGGCCGCACAGGCGCAGCCAGCCTGACACCAAATGATGTCAGAAGATGGGCAGCGCTAAGTGTGCCTGGCCACGGGATAACATAACAGCGCAGGCTCCGGGACGGAATCAAACAACGCTGAGGAGCCGGGGCACGGCGGCGGGGGGGTAGTAATGATGGCTGTGCTGCGTCATATTACGAAGGAAAGTCCCACCTCCGGGACGGTTTCACGGCTTCAGGGGACACATTTTATAAGTGTTTAGTTCTGTGTTTGCAAGGAGCATGATGAAAAGAGCCACCTTTTCCTTTTGCATCTTTTGTGCTGCACAAGCTGGCTCTTTCAGCTACAAACGCCTTGGGGGGGGGGTTAAAGGTTCCCTTTCGACTTTCTCAGGCTTCGGCCTACATTGTGTTCCTCTGCTTTTCCACCTGCCCCTGGGCTCCAACACCGCTAGTTGCCGTCCAGAAGTGCTGTACGCACAGTCAACAGTCGCTCCTCTGTTATTGGGGTTCAGTAACGTCAGCTGTTCCCCTGCTGTGTGTGTGGCAATCCCTCCTACCTCCTCCAACCTCCTCCTCCTCCACCTGTCCCTGGGCTCCAACACCGCCAGTTGCCGTCCAGAAGTGCTGTACGCACAGTCAACAGTCCCTCCTCTGTTATTGGGGTTCAGTAACGTCAGCTGTTCCCCTGCTGTGTGTGTGGCAATCCCTCCTACCTCCTCCAACCTCCTCCAACCTCCTCCTCCTCCACCTGTCCCTGGGCTCCAACACCGCCAGTTGCCGTCCAGAAGTGCTGTACGCACAGTCAACAGTCCCTCCTCTGTTATTGGGGTTCAGTAACGTCAGCTGTTCCCCTGCTGTGTGTGTGGCAATCCCTCCTACCTCCTCCAACCTCCTCCAACCTCCTCCTCCTCCACCTGTCCCTGGGCTCCAACACCGCCAGTTGCCGTCCAGAAGTGCTGTACGCACAGTCAACAGTCCCTCCTCTGTTATTGGGGTTCAGTAACGTCAGCTGTTCCCCTGCTGTGTGTGTGGCAATCCCTCCTACCTCCTCCAACCTCCTCCAACCTCCTCCTCCTCCACCTGTCCCTGGGCTCCAACACCGCCAGTTGCCGTCCAGAAGTGCTGTACGCACAGTCAACAGTCCCTCCTCTGTTATTGGGGTTCAGTAACGTCAGCTGTTCCCCTGCTGTGTGTGTGGCAATCCCTCCTACCTCCTCCAACCTCCTCCTCCTCCACCTGTCCCTGGGCTCCAACACCGCCAGTTGCCGTCCAGAAGTGCTGTACGCACAGTCAACAGTCCCTCCTCTGTTATTGGGGTTCAGTAACGTCAGCTGTTCCCCTGCTGTGTGTGTGGCAATCCCTCCTACCTCCTCCAACCTCCTCCAACCTCCTCCTCCTCCACCTGTCCCTGGGCTCCAACACCGCCAGTTGCCGTCCAGAAGTGCTGTACGCACAGTCAACAGTCCCTCCTCTGTTATTGGGGTTCAGTAACGTCAGCTGTTCCCCTGCTGTGTGTGTGGCAATCCCTCCTACCTCCTCCAACCTCCTCCTCCTCCACCTGTCCCTGGGCTCCAACACCGCCAGTTGCCGTCCAGAAGTGCTGTACGCACAGTCAACAGTCCCTCCTCTGTTATTGGGGTTCAGTAACGTCAGCTGTTCCCCTGCTGTGTGTGTGGCAATCCCTCCTACCTCCTCCAACCTCCTCCAACCTCCTCCTCCTCCACCTGTCCCTGGGCTCCAACACCGCCAGTTGCCGTCCAGAAGTGCTGTACGCACAGTCAACAGTCCCTCCTCTGTTATTGGGGTTCAGTAACGTCAGCTGTTCCCCTGCTGTGTGTGTGGCAATCCCTCCTACCTCCTCCAACCTCCTCCAACCTCCTCCTCCTCCACCTGTCCCTGGGCTCCAACACCGCCAGTTGCCGTCCAGAAGTGCTGTACGCACAGTCAACAGTCCCTCCTCTGTTATTGGGGTTCAGTAACGTCAGCTGTTCCCCTGCTGTGTGTGTGTGGCAATCCCTCCTACCTCCTCCAACCTCCTCCTCCTCCACCTGTCCCTGGGCTCCAACACCGCCAGTTGCCGTCCAGAAGTGCTGTACGCACAGTCAACAGTCCCTCCTCTGTTATTGGGGTTCAGTAACGTCAGCTGTTCCCCTGCTGTGTGTGTGGCAATCCCTCCTACCTCCTCCAACCTCCTCCTCCTCCACCTGTCCCTGGGCTCCAACACCGCCAGTTGCCGTCCAGAAGTGCTGTACGCACAGTCAACAGTCCCTCCTCTGTTATTGGGGTTCAGTAACGTCAGCTGTTCCCCTGCTGTGTGTGTGGCAATCCCTCCTACCTCCTCCAACCTCCTCCTCCTCCACCTGTCCCTGGGCTCCAACACCGCCAGTTGCCGTCCAGAAGTGCTGTACGCACAGTCAACAGTCCCTCCTCTGTTATTGGGGTTCAGTAACGTCAGCTGTTCCCCTGCTGTGTGTGTGGCAATCCCTCCTACCTCCTCCAACCTCCTCCAACCTCCTCCTCCTCCACCTGTCCCTGGGCTCCAACACCGCCAGTTGCCGTCCAGAAGTGCTGTACGCACAGTCAACAGTCCCTCCTCTGTTATTGGGGTTCAGTAACGTCAGCTGTTCCCCTGCTGTGTGTGTGGCAATCCCTCCTACCTCCTCCAACCTCCTCCTCCTCCACCTGTCCCTGGGCTCCAACACCGCCAGTTGCCGTCCAGAAGTGCTGTACGCACAGTCAACAGTCCCTCCTCTGTTATTGGGGTTCAGTAACGTCAGCTGTTCCCCTGCTGTGTGTGTGGCAATCCCTCCTACCTCCTCCAACCTCCTCCAACCTCCTCCTCCTCCACCTGTCCCTGGGCTCCAACACCGCCAGTTGCCGTCCAGAAGTGCTGTACGCACAGTCAACAGTCCCTCCTCTGTTATTGGGGTTCAGTAACGTCAGCTGTTCCCCTGCTGTGTGTGTGGCAATCCCTCCTACCTCCTCCAACCTCCTCCAACCTCCTCCTCCTCCACCTGTCCCTGGGCTCCAACACCGCCAGTTGCCGTCCAGAAGTGCTGTACGCACAGTCAACAGTCCCTCCTCTGTTATTGGGGTTCAGTAACGTCAGCTGTTCCCCTGCTGTGTGTGTGGCAATCCCTCCTACCTCCTCCAACCTCCTCCTCCTCCACCTGTCCCTGGGCTCCAACACCGCCAGTTGCCGTCCAGAAGTGCTGTACGCACAGAGCCAAACACCTCGCCTATGTGTTAGTGGGGTTCAGCACCGCCAGCTGTTCCCCTGCTGTGTATACGGCAACGTGTACTGCGACCACCACGCAGGCACAACAAGTTAAATTTAAGGGAACCTGTCCCCCCCCCCCATGCGTTTGTTACTGAAGGAGCCACCTTGTGCAGCAGTAATGATGCAAAGGGAAAAAGTGCCTCTTTTCGTGGTGCTCCTTGCATATGCTGAACCTAACACTTATGAAATGTGTCCCCTCACAGCGTTCAACCGTCCGGTAGGTGGAACTTTCCTTTGTCATGTGACGCAGCACAGCCGTCATTTTTACCCCCTTGTCGCCGTGCGCCGCCTCCTCAGCGTTGTTTGAATCTGTCCCGGAGCCTGCGCTGTTAGGTTACCCCTTGGCCATGCACACATTTTGCGCTGCCCGTCTTCTGACATCATTTGCTGTCAGGCTGGCTGCGCCTGTGCGGGTGCGCTGTCCGAGATTCAGCCTCGCGGTGTCGTCTAATGTAATCCCACCGCGGGCCTGGGATCCGTGTCCATGCGCAGTGCATATCCTCGCCTCTCACTCCCCTCCCTACGGCTTCTAAAGACTGTTCGGTGTCAGCTGGTCCCTAATAGCATGCCACGGCCGTGACACCGCACAGTCTTTAGAAGCCGTAGGGAGGGGAGTGAGAGGCGAGGATATGCACTGCGCATGGACACGGATCCCAGGCCCGCGGTGGGATTACATTAGACGACACCGCGAGGCTGAATCTCGGACAGCGCACCCGCACAGGCGCAGCCAGCCTGACAGCAAATGATGTCAGAAGACGGGCAGCGCAAAATGTGTGCATGGCCAAGGGGTAACCTAACAGCGCAGGCTCCGGGACAGATTCAAACAACGCTGAGGAGGCGGCGCACGGCGACAAGGGGGTAAAAATGACGGCTGTGCTGCGTCACATGACAAAGGAAAGTTCCACCGACCGGACGGTTGAACGCTGTGAGGGGACACATTTCATAAGTGTTAGGTTCAGCATCTGCAAGGACCATAATTAAAAGAGCTAAGTTTACCTTTTCCAGCATTAGTGCTGTACACGATGGCTCTTCCAGCTACAAACGCCTGGGGGGGGGGTTAAAGGTTTCCTTTCAACTTGCTCCAGTGCAGGCTTCGGCCTACACTCCGCTCCCCCTGCTCCTCCTGCTGACCCTGGGCTCTAACACCGCCAGTTGGGGCCCAGATGTGCTAGCTGCACAGAGAAAAACACCTCGCCAATGTGTCAGTGGGGTCCAGCACCGCCAGCTGTTCCCCTGCTGTGTAGCCGGCAACGTGTCCTGCAAAAGCCACGCAGACACAACAGACCCAAAGCTGCCGCCAGTGCAGGCTTCGGCCTACACTCCCCTCCCCCTGCTCCTCCTCCTCCTGCTCCTCCTCCTGCTGTCCCTGGGCTCTAACACACCGCCAGTTGGGGCCCAGATGTGCTAGCTGCACAGAGAAAAACACCAGCCAATGTGTCAGTGGGGTCCAGCACCGCCAGCTGTTCCCCTGCTGTGCAGCCGGCAACGTGTCCTGCAAAAGCCACGCAGACACAAGAACTGAAATTGAAGGGAACCTGTCCCCCCTCCCCCAGGCGTTTTTACGTTATCCAGCCACCTTGTACAGCGGTAATGCTGCATGTGTGCAAGGTGGCTCAGAAACGTATTCTCCTCGCACATGTGGAACTGAAAACACGTCTGAAATGTGTCCTCTGTGTGACCATTTAACCGTCCCGGTGGTGTGACTTTCCTTTGTAATGACACGCTGCAACCCCCTTGGTAGCGCTGCCCGTCTTCTGGCATCATTGTTTGGCTGGCTGCGCCTCTGCGGCCGCCCTGACCCACACAACGCCCCTCGGTGTCTTATTTATTGGGACTGCGAGGGTGTGATTCATGGGCAGGATCAGTGCATCAGTTCGCCTGTCCCTCCTCTCCTTCCGCCTTCTTCGGACTGTGCGGCTTCATGGCCGTGGCATGCGATAAGGGATCAGATGACGCCGCACAGTCTGAAGCGGGTGTAAGGACCCGAGTGTGAGAGGCCAACATATGTGCTGCGCCAGGCCCTGAATCCCAGCCCCGCAGTGTTTTAACAATGTTAAGACACTGCGGGGCTGGGATTCATGGTCATCGCGAACCGCACCGGCCGACATTACATGATGCCAGAAGATGGGCAGCGCTAACGGCGCTAGGCCAGGGGATAACACGACAGCGCAGACTCCTGTACAGCAAATAACAACGCTCGGGAGGCTGCACCCAGCACCAAGGTGGGATTCTTGACACCTGTGCTGCGTCTCATTACAAAGGGAACTCGCGCCTCCATTACACAGTTTGACTGTATAAAGGGCTGAATGTTATACGTGTTCCATTCAGCGTGTGCAAGGAGAAAAATTACAAGAGCAACCTTTGACTTGCGCAGCACTGCTGCTGCATAAGCTGTGGCTCTTCTACTTTGTAACCCCTGAGGGGGGGTTAAAGGTGACTTTTGAAATCGGTTCAATTAGGCTTCGGCCTACACTCTGCTCCACCTGCAGAGCCCGGGCTCCAACAACGCTAGTTGCTGTCCGGAAGTGCTGGCTGCACAGAGTCAAACACCTCGCCAATGTGTCAGTGGGGTCCAGCACCGCCAGCTGTTCCCCTGCTGTGTAGCCGGCAACGTGTCCTGCAAAAGCCACGCAGACACAACAGACCCAAAGCTGCCGCCAGTGCAGGCTTCGGCCTACACTCCCCTCCCCCTGCTCCTCCTCCTCCTGCTCCTCCTCCTGCTGTCCCTGGGCTCTAACACACCGCCAGTTGGGGCCCAGATGTGCTAGCTGCACAGAGAAAAACACCAGCCAATGTGTCAGTGGGGTCCAGCACCGCCAGCTGTTCCCCTGCTGTGCAGCCGGCAACGTGTCCTGCAAAAGCCACGCAGACACAAGAACTGAAATTGAAGGGAACCTGTCCCCCCTCCCCCAGGCGTTTTTACGTTATCCAGCCACCTTGTACAGCGGTAATGCTGCATGTGTGCAAGGTGGCTCAGAAACGTATTCTCCTCGCACATGTGGAACTGAAAACACGTCTGAAATGTGTCCTCTGTGTGACCATTTAACCGTCCCGGTGGTGTGACTTTCCTTTGTAATGACACGCTGCAACCCCCTTGGTAGCGCTGCCCGTCTTCTGGCATCATTGTTTGGCTGGCTGCGCCTCTGCGGCCGCCCTGACCCACACAACGCCCCTCGGTGTCTTATTTATTGGGACTGCGAGGGTGTGATTCATGGGCAGGATCAGTGCATCAGTTCGCCTGTCCCTCCTCTCCTTCCGCCTTCTTCGGACTGTGCGGCTTCATGGCCGTGGCATGCGATAAGGGATCAGATGACGCCGCACAGTCTGAAGCGGGTGTAAGGACCCGAGTGTGAGAGGCCAACATATGTGCTGCGCCAGGCCCTGAATCCCAGCCCCGCAGTGTTTTAACAATGTTAAGACACTGCGGGGCTGGGATTCATGGTCATCGCGAACCGCACCGGCCGACATTACATGATGCCAGAAGATGGGCAGCGCTAACGGCGCTAGGCCAGGGGATAACACGACAGCGCAGACTCCTGTACAGCAAATAACAACGCTCGGGAGGCTGCACCCAGCACCAAGGTGGGATTCTTGACACCTGTGCTGCGTCTCATTACAAAGGGAACTCGCGCCTCCATTACACAGTTTGACTGTATAAAGGGCTGAATGTTATACGTGTTCCATTCAGCGTGTGCAAGGAGAAAAATTACAAGAGCAACCTTTGACTTGCGCAGCACTGCTGCTGCATAAGCTGTGGCTCTTCTACTTTGTAACCCCTGAGGGGGGGTTAAAGGTGACTTTTGAAATCGGTTCAATTAGGCTTCGGCCTACACTCTGCTCCACCTGCAGAGCCCGGGCTCCAACAACGCTAGTTGCTGTCCGGAAGTGCTGGCTGCACAGAGCCAAACACCTCGCCAATGTGTCAGTGGGGTCCAGCACCGCCAGCTGTTCCCCTGCTGTGTAGCCGGCAACGTGTCCTGCAAAAGCCACGCAGACACAACAGACCCAAAGCTGCCGCCAGTGCAGGCTTCGGCCTACACTCCCCTCCCCCTGCTCCTCCTCCTCCTGCTCCTCCTCCTGCTGTCCCTGGGCTCTAACACACCGCCAGTTGGGGCCCAGATGTGCTAGCTGCACAGAGAAAAACACCAGCCAATGTGTCAGTGGGGTCCAGCACCGCCAGCTGTTCCCCTGCTGTGCAGCCGGCAACGTGTCCTGCAAAAGCCACGCAGACACAAGAACTGAAATTGAAGGGAACCTGTCCCCCCTCCCCCAGGCGTTTTTACGTTATCCAGCCACCTTGTACAGCGGTAATGCTGCATGTGTGCAAGGTGGCTCAGAAACGTATTCTCCTCGCACATGTGGAACTGAAAACACGTCTGAAATGTGTCCTCTGTGTGACCATTTAACCGTCCCGGTGGTGTGACTTTCCTTTGTAATGACACGCTGCAACCCCCTTGGTAGCGCTGCCCGTCTTCTGGCATCATTGTTTGGCTGGCTGCGCCTCTGCGGCCGCCCTGACCCACACAACGCCCCTCGGTGTCTTATTTATTGGGACTGCGAGGGTGTGATTCATGGGCAGGATCAGTGCATCAGTTCGCCTGTCCCTCCTCTCCTTCCGCCTTCTTCGGACTGTGCGGCTTCATGGCCGTGGCATGCGATAAGGGATCAGATGACGCCGCACAGTCTGAAGCGGGTGTAAGGACCCGAGTGTGAGAGGCCAACATATGTGCTGCGCCAGGCCCTGAATCCCAGCCCCGCAGTGTTTTAACAATGTTAAGACACTGCGGGGCTGGGATTCATGGTCATCGCGAACCGCACCGGCCGACATTACATGATGCCAGAAGATGGGCAGCGCTAACGGCGCTAGGCCAGGGGATAACACGACAGCGCAGACTCCTGTACAGCAAATAACAACGCTCGGGAGGCTGCACCCAGCACCAAGGTGGGATTCTTGACACCTGTGCTGCGTCTCATTACAAAGGGAACTCGCGCCTCCATTACACAGTTTGACTGTATAAAGGGCTGAATGTTATACGTGTTCCATTCAGCGTGTGCAAGGAGAAAAATTACAAGAGCAACCTTTGACTTGCGCAGCACTGCTGCTGCATAAGCTGTGGCTCTTCTACTTTGTAACCCCTGAGGGGGGGTTAAAGGTGACTTTTGAAATCGGTTCAATTAGGCTTCGGCCTACACTCTGCTCCACCTGCAGAGCCCGGGCTCCAACAACGCTAGTTGCTGTCCGGAAGTGCTGGCTGCACAGAGCCAAACACCTCGCCAATGTGTCAGTGGGGTCCAGCACCGCCAGCTGTTCCCCTGCTGTGTAGCCGGCAACGTGTCCTGCAAAAGCCACGCAGACACAACAGACCCAAAGCTGCCGCCAGTGCAGGCTTCGGCCTACACTCCCCTCCCCCTGCTCCTCCTCCTCCTGCTCCTCCTCCTGCTGTCCCTGGGCTCTAACACACCGCCAGTTGGGGCCCAGATGTGCTAGCTGCACAGAGAAAAACACCAGCCAATGTGTCAGTGGGGTCCAGCACCGCCAGCTGTTCCCCTGCTGTGCAGCCGGCAACGTGTCCTGCAAAAGCCACGCAGACACAAGAACTGAAATTGAAGGGAACCTGTCCCCCCTCCCCCAGGCGTTTTTACGTTATCCAGCCACCTTGTACAGCGGTAATGCTGCATGTGTGCAAGGTGGCTCAGAAACGTATTCTCCTCGCACATGTGGAACTGAAAACACGTCTGAAATGTGTCCTCTGTGTGACCATTTAACCGTCCCGGTGGTGTGACTTTCCTTTGTAATGACACGCTGCAACCCCCTTGGTAGCGCTGCCCGTCTTCTGGCATCATTGTTTGGCTGGCTGCGCCTCTGCGGCCGCCCTGACCCACACAACGCCCCTCGGTGTCTTATTTATTGGGACTGCGAGGGTGTGATTCATGGGCAGGATCAGTGCATCAGTTCGCCTGTCCCTCCTCTCCTTCCGCCTTCTTCGGACTGTGCGGCTTCATGGCCGTGGCATGCGATAAGGGATCAGATGACGCCGCACAGTCTGAAGCGGGTGTAAGGACCCGAGTGTGAGAGGCCAACATATGTGCTGCGCCAGGCCCTGAATCCCAGCCCCGCAGTGTTTTAACAATGTTAAGACACTGCGGGGCTGGGATTCATGGTCATCGCGAACCGCACCGGCCGACATTACATGATGCCAGAAGATGGGCAGCGCTAACGGCGCTAGGCCAGGGGATAACACGACAGCGCAGACTCCTGTACAGCAAATAACAACGCTCGGGAGGCTGCACCCAGCACCAAGGTGGGATTCTTGACACCTGTGCTGCGTCTCATTACAAAGGGAACTCGCGCCTCCATTACACAGTTTGACTGTATAAAGGGCTGAATGTTATACGTGTTCCATTCAGCGTGTGCAAGGAGAAAAATTACAAGAGCAACCTTTGACTTGCGCAGCACTGCTGCTGCATAAGCTGTGGCTCTTCTACTTTGTAACCCCTGAGGGGGGGTTAAAGGTGACTTTTGAAATCGGTTCAATTAGGCTTCGGCCTACACTCTGCTCCACCTGCAGAGCCCGGGCTCCAACAACGCTAGTTGCTGTCCGGAAGTGCTGGCTGCACAGAGCCAAACACCTCGCCAATGTGTCAGTGGGGTCCAGCACCGCCAGCTGTTCCCCTGCTGTGTAGCCGGCAACGTGTCCTGCAAAAGCCACGCAGACACAACAGACCCAAAGCTGCCGCCAGTGCAGGCTTCGGCCTACACTCCCCTCCCCCTGCTCCTCCTCCTCCTGCTCCTCCTCCTGCTGTCCCTGGGCTCTAACACACCGCCAGTTGGGGCCCAGATGTGCTAGCTGCACAGAGAAAAACACCAGCCAATGTGTCAGTGGGGTCCAGCACCGCCAGCTGTTCCCCTGCTGTGCAGCCGGCAACGTGTCCTGCAAAAGCCACGCAGACACAAGAACTGAAATTGAAGGGAACCTGTCCCCCCTCCCCCAGGCGTTTTTACGTTATCCAGCCACCTTGTACAGCGGTAATGCTGCATGTGTGCAAGGTGGCTCAGAAACGTATTCTCCTCGCACATGTGGAACTGAAAACACGTCTGAAATGTGTCCTCTGTGTGACCATTTAACCGTCCCAGTGGTGTGACTTTCCTTTGTAATGACACGCTGCAACCCCCTTGGTAGCGCTGCCCGTCTTCTGGCATCATTGTTTGGCTGGCTGCGCCTCTGCGGCCGCCCTGACCCACACAACGCCCCTCGGTGTCTTATTTATTGGGACTGCGAGGGTGTGATTCATGGGCAGGATCAGTGCATCAGTTCGCCTGTCCCTCCTCTCCTTCCGCCTTCTTCGGACTGTGCGGCTTCATGGCCGTGGCATGCGATAAGGGATCAGATGACGCCGCACAGTCTGAAGCGGGTGTAAGGACCCGAGTGTGAGAGGCCAACATATGTGCTGCGCCAGGCCCTGAATCCCAGCCCCGCAGTGTTTTAACAATGTTAAGACACTGCGGGGCTGGGATTCATGGTCATCGCGAACCGCACCGGCCGACATTACATGATGCCAGAAGATGGGCAGCGCTAACGGCGCTAGGCCAGGGGATAACACGACAGCGCAGACTCCTGTACAGCAAATAACAACGCTCGGGAGGCTGCACCCAGCACCAAGGTGGGATTCTTGACACCTGTGCTGCGTCTCATTACAAAGGGAACTCGCGCCTCCATTACACAGTTTGACTGTATAAAGGGCTGAATGTTATACGTGTTCCATTCAGCGTGTGCAAGGAGAAAAATTACAAGAGCAACCTTTGACTTGCGCAGCACTGCTGCTGCATAAGCTGTGGCTCTTCTACTTTGTAACCCCTGAGGGGTGGTTAAAGGTGACTTTTGAAATCGGTTCAATTAGGCTTCGGCCTACACTCTGCTCCACCTGCAGAGCCCGGGCTCCAACAACGCTAGTTGCTGTCCGGAAGTGCTGGCTGCACAGAGCCAAACACCTCGCCAATGTGTCAGTGGGGTCCAGCACCGCCAGCTGTTCCCCTGCTGTGTAGCCGGCAACGTGTCCTGCAAAAGCCACGCAGACACAACAGACCCAAAGCTGCCGCCAGTGCAGGCTTCGGCCTACACTCCCCTCCCCCTGCTCCTCCTCCTCCTGCTCCTCCTCCTGCTGTCCCTGGGCTCTAATACACCGCCAGTTGGGGCCCAGATGTGCTAGCTGCACAGAGAAAAACACCAGCCAATGTGTCAGTGGGGTCCAGCACCGCCAGCTGTTCCCCTGCTGTGCAGCCGGCAACGTGTCCTGCAAAAGCCACGCAGACACAAGAACTGAAATTGAAGGGAACCTGTCCCCCCTCCCCCAGGCGTTTTTACGTTATCCAGCCACCTTGTACAGCGGTAATGCTGCATGTGTGCAAGGTGGCTCAGAAACGTATTCTCCTCGCACATGTGGAACTGAAAACACGTCTGAAATGTGTCCTCTGTGTGACCATTTAACCGTCCCGGTGGTGTGACTTTCCTTTGTAATGACACGCTGCAACCCCCTTGGTAGCGCTGCCCATCTTCTGGCATCATTGTTTGGCTGGCTGCGCCTCTGCGGCCGCCCTGACCCACACAACGCCCCTCGGTGTCTTATTTATTGGGACTGCGAGGGTGTGATTCATGGGCAGGATCAGTGCATCAGTTCGCCTGTCCCTCCTCTCCTTCCGCCTTCTTCGGACTGTGCGGCTTCATGGCCGTGGCATGCGATAAGGGATCAGATGACGCCGCACAGTCTGAAGCGGGTGTAAGGACCCGAGTGTGAGAGGCCAACATATGTGCTGCGCCAGGCCCTGAATCCCAGCCCCGCAGTGTTTTAACAATGTTAAGACACTGCGGGGCTGGGATTCATGGTCATCGCGAACCGCACCGGCCGACATTACATGATGCCAGAAGATGGGCAGCGCTAACGGCGCTAGGCCAGGGGATAACACGACAGCGCAGACTCCTGTACAGCAAATAACAACGCTCGGGAGGCTGCACCCAGCACCAAGGTGGGATTCTTGACACCTGTGCTGCGTCTCATTACAAAGGGAACTCGCGCCTCCATTACACAGTTTGACTGTATAAAGGGCTGAATGTTATACGTGTTCCATTCAGCGTGTGCAAGGAGAAAAATTACAAGAGCAACCTTTGACTTGCGCAGCACTGCTGCTGCATAAGCTGTGGCTCTTCTACTTTGTAACCCCTGAGGGGTGGTTAAAGGTGACTTTTGAAATCGGTTCAATTAGGCTTCGGCCTACACTCTGCTCCACCTGCAGAGCCCGGGCTCCAACAACGCTAGTTGCTGTCCGGAAGTGCTGGCTGCACAGAGCCAAACACCTCGCCAATGTGTCAGTGGGGTCCAGCACCGCCAGCTGTTCCCCTGCTGTGTAGCCGGCAACGTGTCCTGCAAAAGCCACGCAGACACAACAGACCCAAAGCTGCCGCCAGTGCAGGCTTCGGCCTACACTCCCCTCCCCCTGCTCCTCCTCCTCCTGCTCCTCCTCCTGCTGTCCCTGGGCTCTAACACACCGCCAGTTGGGGCCCAGATGTGCTAGCTGCACAGAGAAAAACACCAGCCAATGTGTCAGTGGGGTCCAGCACCGCCAGCTGTTCCCCTGCTGTGCAGCCGGCAACGTGTCCTGCAAAAGCCACGCAGACACAAGAACTGAAATTGAAGGGAACCTGTCCCCCCTCCCCCAGGCGTTTTTACGTTATCCAGCCACCTTGTACAGCGGTAATGCTGCATGTGTGCAAGGTGGCTCAGAAACGTATTCTCCTCGCACATGTGGAACTGAAAACACGTCTGAAATGTGTCCTCTGTGTGACCATTTAACCGTCCCAGTGGTGTGACTTTCCTTTGTAATGACACGCTGCAACCCCCTTGGTAGCGCTGCCCGTCTTCTGGCATCATTGTTTGGCTGGCTGCGCCTCTGCGGCCGCCCTGACCCACACAACGCCCCTCGGTGTCTTATTTATTGGGACTGCGAGGGTGTGATTCATGGGCAGGATCAGTGCATCAGTTCGCCTGTCCCTCCTCTCCTTCCGCCTTCTTCGGACTGTGCGGCTTCATGGCCGTGGCATGCGATAAGGGATCAGATGACGCCGCACAGTCTGAAGCGGGTGTAAGGACCCGAGTGTGAGAGGCCAACATATGTGCTGCGCCAGGCCCTGAATCCCAGCCCCGCAGTGTTTTAACAATGTTAAGACACTGCGGGGCTGGGATTCATGGTCATCGCGAACCGCACCGGCCGACATTACATGATGCCAGAAGATGGGCAGCGCTAACGGCGCTAGGCCAGGGGATAACACGACAGCGCAGACTCCTGTACAGCAAATAACAACGCTCGGGAGGCTGCACCCAGCACCAAGGTGGGATTCTTGACACCTGTGCTGCGTCTCATTACAAAGGGAACTCGCGCCTCCATTACACAGTTTGACTGTATAAAGGGCTGAATGTTATACGTGTTCCATTCAGCGTGTGCAAGGAGAAAAATTACAAGAGCAACCTTTGACTTGCGCAGCACTGCTGCTGCATAAGCTGTGGCTCTTCTACTTTGTAACCCCTGAGGGGTGGTTAAAGGTGACTTTTGAAATCGGTTCAATTAGGCTTCGGCCTACACTCTGCTCCACCTGCAGAGCCCGGGCTCCAACAACGCTAGTTGCTGTCCGGAAGTGCTGGCTGCACAGAGCCAAACACCTCGCCAATGTGTCAGTGGGGTCCAGCACCGCCAGCTGTTCCCCTGCTGTGTAGCCGGCAACGTGTCCTGCAAAAGCCACGCAGACACAACAGACCCAAAGCTGCCGCCAGTGCAGGCTTCGGCCTACACTCCCCTCCCCCTGCTCCTCCTCCTCCTGCTCCTCCTCCTGCTGACCCTGGGCTCTAACAAACCGCCAGTTGGGGCCCAGATGTGCTAGCTGCACAGAGAAAAACACCTCGCCAATGTGTCAGTGGGGTCCAGCACCGCCAGCTGTTCCCCTGCTGTGCAGCCGGCATCGTGTCCTGCAAAAGCCACGCAGACACTTGCTCTTGTACCTTCTGCTCCCCATCCTGGTTCCAGTACCGTCAGCTGGTTCCGGGCAGAGCCTTTGGCTTAGGTGCCTCCCTTTGGTATCCGAGTTCCACCAACGTCAGGTGGTCCTTGGTAGTGCTTTCAGGCACGGGTACCTCCTGCTTAGTAACCGGGTTCCAGTAACGTCAGCTGGTCCTCGGTAGTTCCATTGGCTCTTGGACCTTCGGCTACCCATCCGGGTTCCAGCACCGTCAGCTGGTTCTCGGCAGTGTCTTTTGCTCTTGTACCTTCTGCTCCCCATCCTGGTTCCAGTACCGTCAGCTGATTCCGGGCAGAGCCTTTGGCTTAGGTGCCTCCCTCTGGGTATCCGAGTTCCACCAACGTCAGGTGGTCCTTGGTAGTGCTTTCAGCACAGGTACCTCCTGCTTAGTAACCGGGTTCCAGTAACGTCAGCTGGTCCTCGGTAGTTCCATTGGCTCTTGGACCTTCGGGTAGCCATCCGAGTTCCAGTTCCATCAGCTGGTTCTCGGCATTTTCTCAGCCTTCTTGTACCTTCTGCTACATTTCCAAGTTCAAGAGACTAAACACAATGACCCAGAAGACCACCCCTAAGATGACGACGACACCAGAGACGACAACCACCGTGATGACGACGACCCTGGAGACGATGACCCCGAAGACCACCCCGATGACGACGACCCCGGAGACGACGACCCTGAAGACCACCCCGATGACGACGACCCCGGAGACGACGACCCTGGAGACGACGACGACCTGGAAGACCGAGAAGCAGAAGAACAAGAGGCTGCAGAACAAAGAGCAGAAGAACATTAAGCATAACACTAAATATCAGAGCAAAAAATATTATCTAAATTATAAGCAGAAGAAGACTAAGCAGTGTATGGGGGTGAGTCCGTTCCTCCTCGTGGTGCCCCTGGATAAAGCCTGATGCTGCAGGCCAAACTGAACGCGGACAAATGTAACTGTTTTGTGACAGGCAGAACGGAAGGTGTAATCTTCAAACTTTTATAGATAACAACTACGGGAATGCCTGTCACAAATAAGAATATGATGAAGAAGTTGAATATGATGAAGATAATAGTAAAATAAAAAGAATATGAACAATGTAACCCAAAAAATAATAGGTAGAAGATGAAGAAGAAGATGAATAAGGTGAAGAAGTTGATGTCAAAGAAGCTGATGATGAGGATAATTAAGAAGAAAGCGTGGGAGAAGTAAAAAAGAAGGTGAAGGGCGTGGAAGTAGTGAAACATCAATATCTGACATAAAAAAAAAAAAAAAAACATAGTCAAATTCTTTCTAACGCCGAACTTCATAAAAAAAAATAAAAAATCCTGCTATTCTATTACATTGGGCTAAACCTCTGTCCCTTTAATATCTCCGCCACGTCCCCCAATACATCCTACAATATTCTTAGTTGTTTTCCTTCATGTAGAATGAACCTACAAGTGTATAAAGGGTTTATTTTAATTCCGATATTTTCGTCCCATTGACTTGCATTGGGATCGGGTATCGGTATCGGATTGGATTCCGATACTGTGACGGTATCGGCCGATACTTTCCGATACCGATACTTTCCGATATCGGAAAGTATCGCTCAACACTAATTATGAATCGAAAAGGATGCAGGGAGGTCCAAACGGAAGGACACAGGGTTAAGAATCTCCAATATCTTGTACGGGCCGATGAACCGAGGCTTAAACTTAGGAGAAGAAACCCTCATAGGGACAAAACGAGAAGACAACCACACCAAGTCCCCAACACAAAGCCGAGGACCAACACGACGACGGCGGTTGGCAAAAAGCTGAGTCTTCTCCTGGGACAACTTCAAATTGTCCACCACCTGCCCCCAAATCTGATGCAACCTCTCCACCACAGCATCCACTCCAGGACAATCCGAAGATTCCACTTGACCGGAGGAAAATCGAGGATGAAACCCCGAATTACAGAAAAACGGGGACACCAAGGTGGCAGAGCTGGCCCGATTATTGAGGGCGAACTCCGCCAAAGGCAAAAAAGCAACCCAATCATCCTGATCCGCAGACACAAAACACCTCAAATATGTCTCCAAGGTCTGATTAGTCCGCTCGGTCTGGCCATTAGTCTGAGGATGGAAAGCAGACGAAAAAGACAAATCTATGCCCATCCTAGCACAGAATGCCCGCCAAAATCTAGACACGAATTGGGTCCCTCTGTCAGAAACGATATTCTCCGGAATACCATGCAAACGAACAACATTTTGAAAAAACAGAGGAACCAACTCGGAAGAAGAAGGCAACTTAGGCAAGGGAACCAGATGGACCATCTTAGAGAAACGGTCACACACCACCCAGATGACAGACATCTTATGAGAAACAGGCAGATCCGAAATAAAATCCATCGAGATGTGCGTCCAAGGCCTCTTCGGGATAGGCAAGGGCAACAACAATCCACTAGCCCGAGAACAACAAGGCTTGGCCCGAGCACAAACGTCACAAGACTGCACAAAGCCTCGCACATCTCGTGACAGGGAAGGCCACCAGAAGGACCTTGCCACCAAATCCCTGGTACCAAAGATTCCAGGATGACCTGCCAACGCAGAAGAATGAACCTCAGAGATGACTCTACTGGTCCAATCATCAGGAACAAACAGTCTACCAGGTGGGCAACGATCAGGTCTATCCGCCTGAAACTCCTGCAAGGCCCGCCGCAGGTCTGGAGAAACGGCAGACAATATCACTCCATCTTTAAGGATACCTGTGGGCTCAGAATTACCAGGGGAGTCAGGCTCAAAACTCCTAGAAAGGGCATCCGCCTTAACATTCTTAGAACCCGGTAGGTAAGACACCACAAAATTAAACCGAGAGAAAAACAACGACCAGCGCGCCTGTCTAGGATTCAGGCGCCTGGCAGACTCAAGGTAAATTAAATTTTTGTGGTCAGTCAATACCACCACCTGATGTCTGGCCCCCTCAAGCCAGTGACGCCACTCCTCAAAAGCCCACTTCATGGCCAAAAGCTCCCGATTCCCAATATCATAATTCCGCTCGGCGGGCGAAAATTTACGGGAAAAAAAAGCACAAGGTCTCATCACGGAGCAGTCGGAACTTCTCTGCGACAACACCGCCCCAGCTCCGATTTCAGAAGCGTCGACCTCAACCTGAAAAGGAAGAGCAACATCAGGCTGACGCAACACTGGGGCGGAAGAAAAGCGGCGCTTGAGCTCCCGAAAGGCCTCCACAGCATCAGGGGACCAATCAGCAACATCAGCACCCTTCTTAGTCAAATCAGTCAATGGTTTTACAACATCAGAAAAACCAGCAATAAATCGACGATAAAAGTTAGCAAAGCCCAAAAATTTCTGAAGACTCTTAAGAGAAGAGGGTTGCGTCCAATCACCAATAGCCTGAACCTTGACAGGATCCATCTCGATGGAAGAGGGGGAAAAAATGTATCCCAAGAAGGAAATCTTTTGAACCCCAAAAACACACTTAGAACCCTTCACACACAAGGAATTAGACCGCAAAACCTGAAAAACCCTCCTGACCTGCTGGACATGAGAGTCCCAGTCATCCGAAAAAATCAGAATATCATCCAGATACACAATCATAAATTTGTCCAAATAATCGCGGAAAATGTCATGCATAAAGGACTGGAAGACTGAAGGGGCATTTGAAAGACCAAAAGGCATCACCAAATACTCAAAATGGCCCTCGGGCGTATTAAATGCGGTTTTCCACTCATCCCCCTGCTTGATTCGCACCAAATTATACGCCCCACGGAGATCAATCTTAGAGAACCACTTGGCCCCCTTTATACGAGCAAACAAATCAGTAAGCAGTGGTAACGGATATTGATATTTAACCGTGATTTTATTCAAAAGTCGATAATCAATACACGGCCTCAAAGAGCCGTCTTTCTTAGACACAAAGAAAAAACCGGCTCCTAAGGGAGATGACGAAGGACGAATATGTCCCTTTTCCAAGGACTCCTTTATATATTCTCGCATAGCCGCGTGTTCAGGCACAGACAGATTAAATAAACGACCCTTAGGGTATTTACTACCCGGGATCAAGTCTATGGCACAATCGCACTCCCGGTGCGGAGGTAGTGAACCAACCTTGGGTTCTTCAAAAACGTCACGAAAGTCAGACAAGAATTCAGGAATCTCAGAGGGAATAGATGATGAAATGGAAACCAAAGGTACGTCCCCATGAGTTCCTTTACATCCCCAGCTTAACACAGACATAGCTCTCCAGTCGAGGACTGGGTTATGAGATTGCAGCCATGGCAATCCCAGCACCAAAACATCATGTAGATTATACAGCACCAGAAAGCGAATAACCTCCTGGTGATCCGGATTAACACGCATAGTCACTTGTGTCCAGTATTGTGGTTTATTACTAGCCAATGGGGTGGAGTCAATCCCTTTCAGAGGTATCGGAGCCTCCAATGGCTCCAAATCATACCCACAGCGTTTGGCAAAGGACCAATCCATAAGACTCAAAGCAGCGCCAGAGTCGACATAGGCGTCCGCGGTAATAGATGACAAAGAACAAATCAGGGTCACAGATAGAATAAACTTAGACTGTAAAGTGCTAATTGAAACAGACTTGTCAGGCTTCTTAGTACGCTTAAAGCATGCTGATATAACATGAGTTGAATCACCACAATAGAAGCACAACCCATTTTTTCGTCTAAAATTCTGCCGCTCGCTTCTGGACAGAATTCTATCACATTGCATATTTTCTGGCGTTTTCTCAGTAGACACCGCCAAATGGTGCACAGGTTTGCGCTCCCGCAGACGCCTATCGATCTGAATAGCCATCGTCATGGACTCATTCAGACTCGCAGGCACAGGGAACCCCACCATAACATCCTTAATGGCATCAGAGAGACCTTCTCTGAAAATCGCCGCCAGGGCGCACTCATTCCACTGAGTAAGCACAGACCATTTGCGGAATTTTTGGCAGTATATTTCAGCTTCATCTTGCCCCTGAGACAAGGACATCAAGGCCTTTTCCGCCTGAAGCTCTAAATGAGGTTCCTCATAAAGCAACCCCAAGGCCAGAAAAAACGCATCCACATTGAGCAACGCAGGATCCCCTGGTGCCAATGCAAAAGCCCAGTCTTGAGGGTCGCCCCGGAGCAAGGAAATTACAATCCTGACCTGCTGTGCAGGGTCTCCGGCAGAGCGAGACTTCAGGGACAAAAACAATTTGCAATTATTTTTAAAATTTTGAAAGTGAGATCTATTCCCCGAGAAGAATTCAGGCAAAGGAATTCTAGGCTCAGACATAGGTGCATGAACAACAAAATCTTGCAAATTTTGTACCTTTGTGGCGAGATTATTCAAACCTGTAGCTACACTCTGAAGATCCATTTGAAACAGGTGAACACAGAGCCATTCAAGGATAAGAAGGAGAGAAAGAGAGGAAGGCTGCAGTATAGGCAGACTAGCAAGTGATTCAATTAAGAGCACACTCAGAACTAGAGGAAAAAAAAAAAAAAAAAAAAATTGTAGCAGACTTCTTTTTTCTCTCCTTTCTCAGCCAGTAATTTAACCCTTTTTTTTGGCCGGTCAAACTGTCATGATTCTCAATGGCGAGAGAACATAGCCCAGCATATATGAGAACTAGCTCTTGGAAGATGGAAACTATACTGACCATGAACTAAACCTGCCGCACAACTAGAAGTGGCCGGGTAGCATGCCTACGTTTTTTTATCCCTAGATGCCCAGCGCCAGCCGGAGAACTACCTAATCCTAGCAGAGGAAAAGACAGTCCTGGCTCACCTCTAGAGAAATTTTCCCAAAAGGCAGACAGAGGCCCCCACATATATTGGCGGTGATTTTAGATGAAATGACAAACGTAGTATGAAAATAGGTTTAGCAAAAATCGAGGTCCGCTTACTAGATAGCAAGAAGACAGAAAGGGCACTTTCATGGTCAGCAGAAAACCCTATCAAAACACCATCCAGAAATTACTTTAAGACTCTAGCATTAACTCATAACACCAGAGTGGCAATTTCCGCTCACAAGAGCTTTCCAGACACAGTAACGAAACAGCAGCTGTGAACAGGAACAAAATGCAAAAACACACAAGGACAAAAGTCCAACTTAGCTGGGAGTTGTCTAGTAGCAGGAACATGCACAGAAAGGCTTCTGATTACATTGTTGACCGGCATGAAACTGACAGAGGAGCAAGGTTATATAGCGACTCCCACATCCTGATAGGAGCAGGTGAACAGAGGGGATGATGCACACAAGTACAATTCCACAAGTGGCCACCGGGGGAGCCCAGAATCCAATTTCACAACAGGGTAGTGATGATGTCAGTACCCGGCACCTACTGTCTGGAGATGAGCGGACGCTCAGAGCACCGCGGGAACAAGGAGGAAGTAAGGTGAGTTTTTTTTTATACGATGCATTATACTATACAGGCTGCCTATGGGGGTGCATTATACTATTCAGGCTGCCTAATGGGGGTGCATTATACTATACAGGCTGCCTAATGGGGGTGCATTATATTGTACTGGCTGCCTAATGAGGGTGCATTATACTGTACATGCTGCCTAATGGGGGTGCATTATACTATACAGACTGCCTAATGGGGGTGCATTATACTATACAGACTGCCTAATGGGGGTGCATTATACTGTATAGACTACCTAATGGGGGTGCATTATACTATACAGACTGCCTAATGGGGGTGCATTATACCATACATGGTTCCTAATGGGGGTGCATTATACTACACAGACTGCCAAATGGGGGTGCATTATACTATACATGCTGCCTCATGGGGGTGCATTATATTGTACTGGCTGCCTAATGGGGGGTGCATTATACCATACATGGTGCTTAATGGGAGTGCATTATACTATACAGGCTGCCTAATTGGGGTACATTATACTATACATGCTGCCTAATGGGGGTGCATTATATTGTACTGGCTGCCTAATGGGATGCATTATACTATACAGGCTGCCCAATGGGGATGCATTATACTATACATGCTGCCTAATGGGGATGCATTATACTAAACAGATTGCCTAATGGGAGTGCATTATACAGTACTGGCTGCCTAATGGGGGAGCATTATACTGTACTGGCTGCCTATGGGGGTGCATTATACTATACTGGCCTATGGGGAGTGCATTATACTATACAGACCTATGGGGAAAGTATTAACGCAATGTGACGCCTGCAGACCATTCCATCTAAATCTGCATTCCAAATGGCGCTCCTTCCCTTCCGAGCTCTCCCATGCACCCAAACAGTGGTTCCCCCCACATATGGGGTATCAGCGTACTCAAGACAAATTGGACAACAACTTTTGGGTCCAATTTCTCCTGTTACCCTTGGGAAAATACAAAACTGGGGGCTAAAAAATAATTTTTGTGGGAAAAAAAATATTTTTTATTTTCACGGCTCTGCGTTATAAACTGTAGTGAAACACTTGGGGGTTCAAAGCTCTCACAACACATCTAGATGAGTTCCTAACAAACAGTGGTTTACCCCCACATATCAGGTATCAGCGTACTCAGGACAAATTGTACAACAACTTTTGGGGTCCAATTTCTTCTCTTACCCTTGGGAAAATAAAAAATTGGGGGCAAAAAGATCATTTTTGTGAAAAAATATGATTTTTTATTTTTACGGCTTTGCATTATAAACTTCTGTGAAGCACTTGGTGGGTGAAAGTGCTCACCACACATTTAGATAAGTTCCTTAGGGGGTTTACTTTCCAAAATGGTGTCACTTGTGGGGGGTTTCAATGTTTAGGCACATCAGTGGCTCTCCAAACGCAACATGGTGTCCCATCTCAATTCCAGTCAATTTTGCATTGAAAAGTAAAACGGCGCTCCTTCGCTTCCGAGCTCTGCCATGCGCCCAAACAGTGGTTTACCCCCACATATGGGTTATCGGCGTACTCAGAACAAATTGTACAACAACTTTTGGGGTCCATTTTCTCCTGTTACCCTTGGTAAAATAAAACAAATTGGAGCTGAATTAAATTTTTTGTGAAAAAAAAAGTTAAATGTTCATTTTTATTTAAACATTCCAAAAATTCCTGTGAAACACCTGAAGGGTTAATAAACTTTTTGAATGTGCACCTTGAGGGGTGCAGTTTTTAGAATAGTGTCACAATTGGTTATTTTCTATCATATAGACCCCTCAAAATGACTTCAAATGAGATGTGGTCCCTAAAAAAAAATGGTGTTGTAAAAATGAGAAATTGCTGGTCAACTTTTAACCCTTATAACTCCCTAACTAAAAAAAATTGGGGTTCCAAAATTGTGCTTATGTAAAGTAGACATGTCGGAAATGTAACTTATTAAGTATTTTTGTGACAAATCTCCGTGATTTAATTGCATAAAAATTCAAAGATGGAAAATTGCGAAATTTTCAAAATTTTCGCCAAATTTCCGTTTTTTTTCACAAATAAACACAGGTAATATCAAAGAATTTTTACCACTATCATGAAGTACAATGTGTCACGAGAAAAGAGTGTCAGAATCACCGGGATCCGTTGAAGCGTTCCAGAGTTATAACCTCATAAAGGGACAGTGGTCAGAATTGTAAAAATTGGCCTGGTCATTAACGTGCAAGCCACCCTTGGGGGTAAAGGGGTTAAATGCTAGGATCAGTTATAATGTAATGCTACCACAGCGCAGTATGCACAGCCTCCTCCAGTGGAGGAATAAAGGTTGCTTTCACAGTGTAGCACCACAGTGGGACAGCGCAGATGCCACAAGGTGATGAGAGGGTGGTCAGACAAGCTGAGTCAGTAACAGTCAGGAAACACAGTACCAGAGGAAACAGCAAAAAAAATGGTCAGATGCAAGCCAGAGAAGTCAAAAGCCAGACAGGAACAGAAATGCCAGAGACATGAGACAGACAAACGAGTCAGAGGTTAAGCCGGGTCAGATACCAGGAGGTCAGAGAACAAGAAACAAACACTAAGTCAAGCAGGGTAGTAGGGGTGGGAAAGCACGGGGACTGAGCAAACAGGCAGAAGACAAATCAGGGTGTAATGTGGTCAGCCGCTCAAGCCTGGGCAGGAACTATAACTGACACTGCCTGCAGACAACAGCGGGAAGAAATAGCCAAACAGATCCCAGAAATAGGCAAAGGAAAGTTAACCCCTGCATGACCAGACTGGGGAGAGTATAGCAAGAAACAAACCCTTGCCTGGATCATGACAATAGCTGCATCCAAGCTCAGTGATAAAATGTGGCTGACACCCCCAAGTATCTTATACGAGGATGCCTACAATAACTACGTCAGCAAAGCATATGAGCTGATGGATCCAGAATCTGACAAAGAAATTAGACCAACTATCCACACACTATACTTCAATGACATCAAGGCTGAAGTCGAAACCTCATCGTTTTGAACGCTTCTCAAGTTGGTTATCCACAAAATGCTAAATTTTGCATTTCCGTGCGGGCGCCGCACACCTCAAATCGCCGCATGCGGACACATCTGCATACAACGCATGTCCCTCGTACCCAATGTTGAAGATAGGTATGCAGGGAAACGCTGGATGCAGCCGGCAGTAGGCGAAGCCTGGGCGGAGCTTCAAGGTTGAAGCACTGAGGAAGTACATTGCCATCCGCAGCGCACAGGAACGCAAGTCTGAAACCAGCCTAACTCATTCATTTTTTATTCAAGGATGGCGCGTTATCGTTCAAGCATGGACTTGAATTGCTGCATTATTGTTGAATATTGTTTTCTTCTCTCCTCCTTTTAGGTTCCATGTCTGCGTTGGACAGCAATGACTCGTTACGTCATACAGAGACATTGTGAAATCTGAAGATTTCAGACGGGGAGTGTTGTGTCCCATGAATGGGAACAGCTTGTTGTGTGTTTTCTGTGTTATGCATTGCATTATGTTGTTGCTGGGCAGAAGCCCTGCCTTTTGAAGTTTGTCCCTTCTCATCCCCTCTAATTGTTGATGTTAGCCCTTGCTCCTCCCTTCTTCCTCATTATTAGTTTGCTGTAGCCAGCTTTGGATATACATGTGTATTTCTCTGTTTGGGATTACTCTTTCCACCTGCTGCATTGTACTTAATACAAGATTTTCAGAGAAAATCAACTCTGTTTCTCCTAGACATTTATTACAAGTCAGTGCGGTTGAGTTGGAACTATCTGAGGACGCTTTGCATGTGAGTACAACAATCATACAGTTATCTAAGGGATTGATGATTAACGATTTAGAGACTCATACTGCCTTGAAACGTCAGAATAAATATCCATATTAGCTTTAATGGCTTTTTAATTGTTATTAGACTTGTCTTTTTTGTCTTGCATACATATTTGTATTTAAATAAAATTATTAATGTAATTAAACGTTGATCCTAGCCTTGTGTTTGCACAATTCTTTTTCTCCCATGCTTTCCATACTTCACTAAGAGTATGGCAAGTGATCCTGTAAATTATTTTGTAGTGCCCTCAGTAATTTTTCCAGTAAATGGGAGCAGTATTATAGTAGTTATATTCTTGTACATGGGGCAGTATTATAGTAGTTATATTCTTGTACATAGGGGCAGTATTATAGTAGTTATATTCTTGTACATAGCGGGCAGTGATATAGTAGCTATATTCTTGTACATAGGGGCAGTAATGCACTGCTCAAAAAAATAAAGGGAACACTCAAATAACACATCCTAGATCTGAATGAATGGAATATTCTCATTGAATACTTTGTTCTGTACAAAGTTGAATGTGCTGACTAGGGTTGAGCGAAACGGATAGTTCATTTTCATAAGTCGCCGACTTTTGGCAAAGTCGGCGTCTCATGAAACCGACCCGATCCCTGTGTGGGGTCTGCCATGCGGTACGCGACTTTCGCGCCAAAGTCGCGTTTCAATGACGCTAAAAGCGCCATTTCTCAGCCAATGAAGGTGGACGCAGAGTGTGGGCAGCGTGATGACAGATCTCAGTCCCCACCATCTTAGAGAAGGGCATTGCAGTGATTGGCTTGCTTTCTGCGGCGTCACAGGGGCTATAAAGGGGCGTTCCCGCCGACCGCCATCTTACTGCTGCTGATCTGAGCGTAGGGAGAGGTTGCTGCCGCTTCTTCAGAAGCAGGGATAGTGATAGACAGGGTACATAAAGCCACAAACCGCTTGTGCTGTAGCGATTTCCACTGTCCAACACCACCTTTTGTTTGCAGGGACAGTGGAAGCTACATTTTTTTTTCCTCAGCGCTGTAGCTCACTGGGCTGCCCTAGAAGGCTCCCTGATAGCTGCGTTGCTGTGTGTGTACGCCGTGCGCTGTGCAAACCAACTGCTTTTTTCAAAGCACAAATCCTGTTGTTCCTTCCTTTCTGCACAGCTATCTTGTGTGTTTGTCCCCACTTTTGTGTGCAGCAGTCCTTTTTATAGCTGCCTGCCATACTTTTCTGAGATTTTTGCAGGGAGATAAAGATTGGCAAGTCTGCCTCTGTGCCAGTCCTGTGTGTGGCATCTGTCTCTCATTGTGTGCCACCGAAAACCACTGTGTAATACTGGGCCTTTTTTTTTCAAAATTCTCCCTTTTAAAAAAAAAATAATTAGTGGGAGATAAAGATTGGCAAGTCTGCCTCTGTGCCAGTCCTGTGTGTGGCATCTGTCTCTCATTGTGTGCCACCGAAAACCACTGTGTAATACTTGGCCATTTATTTTTTTTGGGTAAATTCTCCCTGTAAAAAAAAAAAATAATTAGTGGGAGATAAAGATTGGCAAGTCTGCCTCTGTGCCAGTCCTGTGTGTGGCATCTGTCTCTCATTGTGTGCCACCGAAAACCACTGTGTAATACTTGGCCATTTATTTTTTTTGGGTAAATTCTCCCTGTAAAAAAAAAAAATAATTAGTGGGAGATAAAGATTGGCAAGTCTGCCTCTGTGCCAGTCCTGTGTGTGGCATCTGTCTCTCATTGTGTGCCACCGAAAACCACTGTGTAATACTGGGCCTTTTTTTTTTTTTTTTTTTCTAAATTCTCCCTTTTAAAAAAAAATAAATAATTAGTGGGAGATAAAGATTGGCAAGTCTGCCTCTGTGCCAGTCCTGTGTGTGGCATCTGTCTCTCATTGTGTGCCACCGAAAACCACTGTGTAATACTTGGCCATTTATTTTTTTTGGGTAAATTCTCCCTGTAAAAAAAAAAATAATTAGTGGGAGATAAAGATTGGCAAGTCTGCCTCTGTGCCAGTCCTGTGTGTGGCATCTGTCTCTCATTGTGTGCCACCGAAAACCACTGTGTAATACTTGGCCATTTATTTTTTTTGGGTAAATTCTCCCTGTAAAAAAAAAAATAATTAGTGGGAGATAAAGATTGGCAAGTCTGCCTCTGTGCCAGTCCTGTGTGTGGCATCTGTCTCTCATTGTGTGCCACCGAAAACCACTGTGTAATACTGGGCCTTTTTTTTTCAAAATTCTCCCTTTTAAAAAAAAAATAATTAGTGGGAGATAAAGATTGGCAAGTCTGCCTCTGTGCCAGTCCTGTGTGTGGCATCTGTCTCTCATTGTGTGCCACCGAAAACCACTGTGTAATACTTGGCCATTTATTTTTTTGGGGTAAATTCTCCCTGTAAAAAAAAAAAATAATTAGTGGGAGATAAAGATTGGCAAGTCTGCCTCTGTGCCAGTCCTGTGTGTGGCATCTGTCTCTCATTGTGTGCCACCGAAAACCACTGTGTAATACTTGGCCATTTATTTTTTTTGGGTAAATGCTCCCTGTAAAAAAAAAAAATAATTAGTGGGAGATAAAGATTGGCAAGTCTGCCTCTGTGCCAGTCCTGTGTGTGGCATCTGTCTCTCATTGTGTGCCACCGAAAACCACTGTGTAATACTGGGCCTTTTTTTTTTTTTTTTTTTTCTAAATTCTCCCTTTTAAAAAAAAAATAATAATTAGTGGGAGATAAAGATTGGCAAGTCTGCCTCTGTGCCAGTCCTGTGTGTGGCATCTGTCTCTCATTGTGTGCCACCGAAAACCACTGTGTAATACTTGGCCATTTATTTTTTTTGGGTAAATTCTCCCTGTAAAAAAAAAAATAAATAGTGGGAGATAAAGATTGGCAAGTCTGCCTCTGTGCCAGTCCTGTGTGTGGCATCTGTCTCTCATTGTGTGCCACCGAAAACAACTGTGTAATACTTGGCCATTTATTTTTTTTGGGTAAATTCTCCCTGTAAAAAAAAAAATAATTAGTGGGAGATAAAGATTGGCAAGTCTGCCTCTGTGCCAGTCCTGTGTGTGGCATCTGTCTCTCATTGTGTGCCACAGAAAACCTAGTGTGTAATATTGTTGTTGTTTGTTTTTTTTTAATTCTCCCAGAAAAAAAATAAAATAGTGGGAGATTAAGATTGGCATTTCTGCTTGAGTGCTGGTCCTGTGTGTGCCATCTGTCTCAAATTATTGGGGCACAGAAAACCTAGAGTGTAACATTGGGCCTGATTTTCCTTTCAGTGTCAGGCACCTATAAAGGTATATATAAATCCTACAGAAGTTTGAGTTCACCTTATAAGTTGTTTTACAGTAACAAATACCGTTACTTTGGTTATGTTTTGCAAACAATGAGGAAGTCTAGTGGAAGAGGTCGTGGCCGTGGGCGGTCATTGTCAGCTGGTAATGATGGTAGTGGTGGTGGAGCATCAGGTGGTCGTGGTAAAAGCAGTACAGCACCTAAGTCTCGAGTTGTTGAGCCAGGTTCGTTGTCTGGCTACACAAGGCCTCGAACGCTCTCTTTTCTGGGAGTAGGAAAACCACTTTTGAAGCCGGAGCAGGAGGAACAAGTATTGGCTTTCATTGCTGACTCTGCCTCTAGCTCTTTCGCCTCCTCCTCGGAAAGTGCCAAATGTCAGAGCAGTGCATCGTCAGTGGATGCTCCCGGTCAGGAACAAGTCGCTTCCTTGTGTCCTTCACCCAGAACAACAGTGAAGGATGCGTCAGTCGACAGAACAGGTTACTCCATGGAGCTCTTTACACATACCGTTCCTGGGTTAGACAGTGAAACAGTGAACAGGCCATGCCCATTCGAAGTTGAATCGGACATGGAGTGTACAGATGCACAGCCACAGCCAGATTACTATGCTGTTCCTTTGACTCAGACCAGAACATTGCCCTCGCAGTGTACTGAGGCAGAATCAAACCCAGCGGAGACTATGGTGCCCCGTCACGAACGCAATACCACCGGCTTACACGGTGACACACACGAAGTTGCACACGACATAGAAGAGGAGGTCATAGATGACCCAGTTGTTGACCCCGATTGGCAGCAATTGGGGGAACAGGGTGCAGGCGGCAGTAGTTCTGAAGCGGAGGAGGAGGAGCCGCAGCAGGCATCAACATCACAACAGGTTCCATTTGCCGGGCCCGTATCTGGCCAAAAACGCGTGGCAAAACCAAAACCAGTTGGAGGACAGCGTGGCCATCCGGTTAAAGAAGCTCAGTCTGCAATGCCTGAAAAGGTATCCGATAGTAGAAAGAGTGCAGTCTGGCATTTTTTTAAACAACATCCAAATGATCAGCGCAAAGTCATCTGTGAAAAATGTTCAACTACCTTAAGCAGAGGTCAGAATCTTAAAAGTCTAAATACAAGTTGCATGCATAGACATTTATCCACCATGCATTTGCAAGCCTGGACTAACTACCAAACGTCCCTAAAGGTTGCAGCACCCTCGGCCAATGAAGCTAGTCAGCAACGCTACATCCCTTCCCTCCCTGTAAGCCCACCATTTCCTGCGCCACCTGCAGTATCTGTGCAGCTTTCGTCGCCAGGCCAAAGCACTCAGGGAATCACCAGGTTAGTAGTAGGAAACACTGCATGTAGGGCACCGGCAAGAATACCATCTCCAACCCTCTCTCAGTCACCCATGTCCACCGGCACCACCGCTAGTTCCACGATCTCCAGCTCTCCAGTCCAGCTCACCCTACATGAGACTCTTGTTAGGAAAAGGAAGCACTCATCCTCGCATCCGCGTACACAGGGTTTGAATGCCCACATTGCTAGACTAATCTCATTAGAGATGATGCCCTACCGGTTAGTTGAAAGCGAAGCTTTCAAAGCGCTGATGGACTACGCTGTACAACGCTACGAGCTACCCAGTCGACACTTCTTTTCTAGAAAAGCAATCCAAGCCCTCCAACAGCATGTTAAAGACCGCATCGTCCATGCACTCAGGCAGTCTGTGACTACAAAGGTGCACCTAACAACAGATGCATGGACCAGTAGGCATGGCCAGGGACATTACTTGTCCATCACGGCACACTGGGTGAATGTGGTGGATGCAGGGTCCACAGGGGACAGCAATATTGGGACAGTTCTGCCTAGCCCACGGTCAAGGAAATAGTTGGCTGTAGGCGTTCGCCCCCCCTCCTCCTCTTCCTCCTCCTCCTGCAGAAGCGAGAGCTCGTCCACAGACCGCAGTCGCACATCCACTCCATCCGCAGCTGCCACTGTTGCACACCAGGTGTGCCATTATGGGACAGCTAGTGGCAAGCGTCAGCAGGCTGTATTGGCAATGAAGTGTTTGGGCGACAACAGACACACCGCAGAAGTTCTGTCCGAGTTCTTGCAGAAAGAAACTCAGTCATGGCTGGGCACTGTACATCTTGAGGCAGGCAAGGTAGTGAGTGATAACGGAAGGAATTTCATGGCTGCCATAGCCCTTTCCCAACTGAAACACATTCCTTGCCTGGCTCACACCTTACACCTGGTGGTGCAGTGCTTCCTGAAAAGTGATCCGGGGTTACCCGACCTGCTCCTCAAAGTGCGCAGACTTTGCTCGCATATCCGCCGTTCGCCCGTGCACTCCAGCCGTATGCAGAACTATCAGCGTTCTTTGAACCTTCCTCAGCATCGCCTAATCATCGACGTTGCAACAAGGTGGAACTCCACACTGCACATGCTTCAGAGAGTGTGCGAACAGAGGCGTGCTGTTATGTATTTGTGGGAGGATACACGGGCAGGCAGTTGGATGGCAGACATGGAGTTGTCAGGTGTGCAGTGGTCGAAGCTACAAGACCTGTGTCAAGTCCTTCAGTGTTTTGAGGAATGCACATGGCTGGTTAGTGCAGACAACGCCATAATAAGCATGAGCATCCCCCTAATGCGTCTGCTGATGCAAAGTTTGACGCACAAAAAGGAGCAGTCTGTTATGACCCCAATGGCGAGGGTCTCAGAGGAACGTGGAAGTCTGCAGAATACAAAAATCCAGCTCATAGGGCAGTGGTAACTGGGTTGACCATATATCTACTCCTAACGCCAACACTAGAAGTAGCCGGGGATCATTCCTACGTTGATTCTAGATGACACGCGCCAGCCGGAGAATCTAGCTACCCCTAGTAGAGGAAAACAAAGACCTTTCTTGCCTCCAGAGAAGGGGACCCCAAAGCTGGATAGAAGCCCCCCACAAATAATGACGGTGAGGTAAGAGGAAATGACAAACACAGAAATGAACCAGGTTTAGCACAGAGAGGCCCGCTTACTGATAGCAGAATAAAGAAAGGTAACTTATATGGTCAACAAAAACCCTATCAAAATCCACACTGGAAATTCAAGAACCCCCGAACCGTCTAACGGTCCGGGGGGAGAACACCAGCCCCCTAGAGCTTCCAGCAAAGGTCAGGATATAGATTTGGAACAAGCTGGACAAAAATACAAAACCAAAACAAATAGCAAAAAGCAAAAGGCAGACTTAGCTGATATAACTGGAACCAGGATCAGTAGACAAGAGCACAGCAGACTAGCTCTGATAACTACGTTGCCAGGCATTGAACTGAAGGTCCAGGGAGCTTATATAGCAACACCCCTAACTAACGACCCAGGTGCGGATAAAAGGAATGACAGAAAAACCAGAGTCAAAAAACTAGTAACCACTAGAGGGAGCAAAAAGCAAATTCACAACAGTACCCCCCCCTTAGTGAGGGGTCACCGAACCCTCACCACGACCACCAGGGCGATCAGGATGAGCGGCATGAAAGGCACGAACTAAATCGGCCGCATGAACATCAGAGGCGACCACCCAGGAATTATCCTCCTGACCATAGCCCTTCCACTTGACCAGGTACTGAAGCCTCCGCCTGGAGAGGCGAGAATCCAAGATCTTCTCCACCACGTACTCCAACTCGCCCTCAACCAACACCGGAGCAGGAGGCTCAGCAGAAGGAACTACAGGCACAATGTACCGCCGCAACAAGGACCTATGAAATACATTGTGAATAGCAAACGACACAGGAAGATCCAGACGAAAAGATACAGGATTAAGGATTTCCAATATCTTGTAAGGCCCAATAAAACGAGGTTTAAATTTGGGAGAGGAGACCTTCATAGGAACAAAGCGGGAAGAAAGCCATACCAAATCCCCAACGCGTAGTCGGGGACCCACACCGCGGCGGCGGTTGGCAAAGCGCTGAGCCTTCTCCTGTGACAACTTCAAGTTGTCCACCACATGATTCCAGATCTGCTGCAACCTATCCACCACAGAATCCACCCCAGGACAGTCAGAAGGCTCCACATGACCCGAAGAAAAGCGAGGATGGAAACCAGAGTTGCAGAAAAAAGGCGAAACCAAGGTGGCGGAACTAGCCCGATTATTAAGGGCAAACTCAGCCAACGGCAAGAATGTCACCCAATCGTCCTGATCAGCAGAGACAAAACACCTCAAATAAGCCTCCAAAGTCTGATTGGTTCGCTCCGTCTGTCCATTAGTCTGAGGATGGAAAGCAGACGAAAACGACAAATCAATGCCCATCCTACTACAAAAGGATCGCCAGAACCTGGAAACGAACTGGGATCCTCTGTCTGACACAATATTCTCAGGGATGCCGTGCAAACGAACCACGTTCTGGAAAAACACAGGAACCAGATCGGAAGAGGAAGGCAGCTTAGGCAAAGGAACCAAATGGACCATCTTGGAGAAGCGATCACATATCACCCAGATAACGGACATGCCCTGAGATAGCGGAAGATCAGAAATGAAATCCATGGAGATATGTGTCCAAGGTCTCTTCGGGACAGGCAAGGGCAAGAGCAAACCGCTGGCACGAGAACAGCAAGGCTTAGCTCGAGCACAAGTCCCACAGGACTGCACAAATGACCGCACATCCCTTGACAAGGAAGGCCACCAAAAGGACCTGGCCACCAGATCTCTGGTGCCAAAGATTCCCGGGTGACCTGCCAACACCGAGGAATGAACCTCGGAAATGACTCTGCTGGTCCACTTATCCGGGACAAACAGTCTGTCAGGTGGACAAGACTCAGGCCTATCAGCCTGAAATCTCTGCAACACACGTCGTAGATCCGGAGAAATAGCTGACAAGATAACTCCATCTTTAAGAATACCAACAGGATCCGCGACTCCAGGAGCATCAGGCACAAAGCTCCTAGAAAGAGCATCGGCCTTCACATTCTTTGAACCTGGTAAATACGAGACAACAAAATCAAAGCGGGAGAAAAACAATGACCAGCGGGCCTGTCTCGGATTAAGGCGTTTAGCAGACTCGAGATACATCAGATTTTTGTGATCAGTCAAGACCACCACACGATGCTTAGCACCCTCGAGCCAATGACGCCACTCCTCAAATGCCCATTTCATGGCCAACAACTCCCGATTGCCCACATCATAATTTCGCTCGGCAGGCGAAAACTTCCTAGAGAAAAAGGCACAAGGTTTCATAACAGAGCAACCAGGGCCTCTCTGCGACAAAACGGCCCCTGCCCCAATCTCCGAAGCATCCACCTCAACCTGAAAGGGAAGTGAGACGTCAGGCTGGCACAAAACAGGCGCCGAAGTAAACCGGCGTTTCAACTCCTGGAAAGCCTCCACGGCAGCAGGAGCCCAGTTAGCTACATCGGAGCCCTTCTTGGTCATATCCGTCAAAGGTTTCACAATGCTAGAAAAATTAGCGATAAAACGACGGTAGAAGTTAGCGAAGCCCAAGAACTTCTGAAGACTCTTAACTGACGAGGGCTGAGTCCAATCAAGAATAGCTTGGACCTTGACTGGGTCCATCTCCACAGCAGAAGGGGAAAAAATGAACCCCAAAAAGGGAACCTTCTGTACACCAAAGAGACACTTTGAGCCCTTGACAAACAAAGAATTTTCACGCAAAATTTTAAAGACCAACCTGACCTGCTCCACATGCGAATCCCAATTATCAGAAAAAACCAAAATATCATCCAGATAAACAATCAAAAATTTATCCAGATACTTCCGGAAAATGTCATGCATAAAGGACTGAAAAACTGAAGGCGCATTGGAGAGCCCAAAAGGCATCACCAAGTACTCAAAATGACCTTCGGGCGTATTGAATGCGGTTTTCCATTCATCACCTTGCTTAATGCGCACAAGGTTGTACGCACCACGAAGGTCTATCTTGGTGAACCACTTGGCACCCTTAATCCGGGCAAACAAGTCAGACAACAGCGGTAAAGGATACTGAAATTTGACAGTGATCTTATTTAAAAGCCGATAATCAATACAAGGTCTCAAAGATCCGTCCTTTTTTGCCACAAAAAAGAATCCCGCACCAAGAGGGGAAGAAGACGGACGAATATGTCCTTTCTCCAGAGACTCCTTGATATATGAACGCATAGCGGTATGTTCAGGTACCGACAGATTAAACAGTCTTCCCTTAGGAAATTTACTGCCTGGGATCAAATCTATAGCACAGTCACAGTCCCTATGAGGAGGCAGTGCACTGGACTCAGACTCACTGAAGACATCCTGATAATCAGACAAATACTCCGGAACTTCCGAAGGCGTAGAAGAAGCAATAGACACAGGCAGGGAATCCCCATGAATACCACGACAGCCCCAACTTGAGACTGACATAGCCTTCCAGTCCAGGACTGGATTATGGGTCTGTAACCATGGCAGCCCTAAAACAACCAAATCATGCATTTTATGTAAAACCAGGAAACGTATCACCTCGCGGTGTTCAGGAGTCATGCACATGGTAACCTGTGTCCAATACTGCGGTTTATTTGCTGCCAATGGTGTAGCATCAATACCCCTAAGAGGAATAGGATTTTCTAATGGTTCAAGAGTAAAACCACAGCGCTTAGCAAATGAGAGATCCATGAGACTCAGGGCAGCACCTGAATCTACAAACGCCATGACAGGATAAGATGACAGTGAGCAAATCAAAGTTACAGACAGAATAAATTTAGGTTGCAAATTACCAACGGTGACAGGACTAACAACCTTAGCTATACGTTTAGAGCATGCTGAGATAACATGTGTAGAATCACCACAGTAGTAGCACAAGCCATTCCGGCGTCTATGAATTTTCCGCTCATTTCTAGTCAGGATTCTATCACATTGCATTAAATCAGGTGTCTGTTCAGACAACACCATGAGGGAATTTGCGGTTTTTCTATCACATTGCACCGAATTAGGTGTCTGTTCAGACAACACCATGAGGGAATTTGCGGTTTTGCGCTCCCGCAACCGCCGGTCAATTTGAATAGCCAGGGACATGGTATCATTCAGACCTGTGGGAATGGGAAAACCCACCATAACATTCTTAATGGCTTCAGAAAGGCCATTTCTAAAATTAGCGGCCAGTGCACACTCGTTCCAATGTGTCAGCACGGACCATTTCCGAAATTTTTGGCAATACACTTCAGCCTCGTCCTGCCCCTGAGACATAGCCAGCAAGGCCTTTTCTGCCTGAATCTCAAGATTGGGTTCCTCATAAAGTAAACCGAGCGCCAGAAAAAACGCATCAAGATCAGCCAATGCCGGATCTCCTGGCGCCAGCGAAAAAGCCCAATCCTGAGGGTCGCCCCGTAAGAACGAAATAACAATTTTTACTTGCTGAGCAGAATCTCCAGATGAACAGGGTCTCAGGGACAAAAACAATTTACAATTATTCACGAAATTCCTAAACTTAAACCTGTCTCCGGAAAACAGTTCAGGAATCGGTATTTTAGGTTCTGACCTAGGATTTCTGATAACATAGTCTTGTATGCCCTGCACACGAGTAGCCAGCTGGTCCACACTTGTAATCAAGGTCTGGACATTCATGTCTGCAGCAAGCATAGCCACTCTGAGGTAAAGGGGAAAAAGAAAAAAAAAACTCAGAATCTTCTTTCTTATAATCCCTCTTCTGCAATGCATTAAACATTTAATACTGGCCTGGCAAACTGTTATGACCCCAATGGCGAGGGTCTCAGAGGAACGTGGAAGTCTGCAGAATACAAAAATCCAGCTCATAGGGCAGTGGTAACTGGGTTGACCATATATCTACTCCTAACGCCAACACTAGAAGTAGCCGGGGATCATTCCTACGTTGATTCTAGATGACACGCGCCAGCCGGAGAATCTAGCTACCCCTAGTAGAGGAAAACAAAGACCTTTCTTGCCTCCAGAGAAGGGGACCCCAAAGCTGGATAGAAGCCCCCCACAAATAATGACGGTGAGGTAAGAGGAAATGACAAACACAGAAATGAACCAGGTTTAGCACAGAGAGGCCCGCTTACTGATAGCAGAATAAAGAAAGGTAACTTATATGGTCAACAAAAACCCTATCAAAATCCACACTGGAAATTCAAGAACCCCCGAACCGTCTAACGGTCCGGGGGGAGAACACCAGCCCCCTAGAGCTTCCAGCAAAGGTCAGGATATAGATTTGGAACAAGCTGGACAAAAATACAAAACCAAAACAAATAGCAAAAAGCAAAAGGCAGACTTAGCTGATATAACTGGAACCAGGATCAGTAGACAAGAGCACAGCAGACTAGCTCTGATAACTACGTTGCCAGGCATTGAACTGAAGGTCCAGGGAGCTTATATAGCAACACCCCTAACTAACGACCCAGGTGCGGATAAAAGGAATGACAGAAAAACCAGAGTCAAAAAACTAGTAACCACTAGAGGGAGCAAAAAGCAAATTCACAACAGCAGTCATCTGCAGCCGAGGAAGAGGAAAGCCTTGATGACAGTCAGCCATTGTCTGGTCAGGGCCATGTAGAGGACGCGGTAGCGGGCGAAGAGGAGGAGGAGGACGAGGAGGATGATGGGGATGAGTATTTTTTAATGCGGAAGCTTCTCCTGGGCCAACAGAAATTAGTGGCGTTGCAAGGCCGGGTTCTGTTTTTTTAAGGGAGACAAGTGACGTAGATTTGCCTGTAACTGCCCCTCAAATCAGCACAACCGCAGATTTGACAACTGGAACTTTGGCCCACATGGCGGATTATGCCTTACGTATCCTCAAAAGGGACCCACGCATTAGTAAAATGATGAGCGATGACGATTACTGGTTGACCTGCCTCCTTGATCCTCGCTATAAAGGCAAATTGCAAAATATTATGCCACATGAGAACCTCGAACAAATATTAGCAAACAAACAAGCTACTCTTGTAGACCGTTTGATTCAGGCATTCCCAGCACACAGCGCCGGTGATGGTTCTCACACAAGCTGCAGGGGGCTACAGGGCAGAGGTGTTAGAGGTGCACAGATCAGAAGTGGCGTTGGACAGAGGGGTTTTCTGACCAGGTTGTGGAGTGATTTCGCAATGACCGCAGACAGGACAGGTACTGCAGCATCTATTCAAAGTGACAGGAGACAACATTTGTCCAGTATGGTTACTAACTATTTTTCATCCCTTATCGATGTTCTCCCTCAACCGTCATTCCCATTTGATTACTGGGCATCCAAATTAGACACCTGGCCTGAATTGGCAGAATATGCATTGCAGGAGCTTGCTTGCCCAGCAGCTAGTGTGCTATCAGAAAGAGTATTCAGTGCTGCTGGTTCAATATTAACCGAAAAAAGGACTCGTCTGGCTACCCAAAATGTGGATGATCTCACCTTCATTAAAATGAACCACTCCTGGATTTCAAATTATTTTGCCCCACCTTTCCCGGCTGACACCTAGCTTTCCTATAAAAAGGTCTTGCTTGTGGACTGGTCTTACTGAGTGTTCCAATCTCTTAATTTGCAGCAGCTGTTTGTCCAGCATACGACATGTTTACACCTCCCTCAATGGGAAAATTCCCTCCACGGGGCCGTGGGCTCGCCACTTGGCGCAAGCACCCGTTACAATGCTGTTTGTCTGAAGAGGTGGGTGTGCCCGCTTTTGGTCGACGGCACTGCCACTGGGTCCCTCATAGTACAATGAAGTGTCTCTGGCGGTGGTGGTGCGCACCCAACGTCAGACACACCGTTGTAACATGAGGGGTCCTGGTCGTTGCAGTACTGTGGCTCCGCCGCTAAGGGGGGCTATGGTACGTCTGATGGCACTGAAGGAGTTCATCTGACCAGGTATCACATACACCAATACATTTCACAGTCGGGCCTCCAGGGGGAGCTAAGGGTACTATTCATTAGGCCACTCCTCACATACTGATAAAACTGGGGGTCAGGCAGGAAGTTAGAGAGAACGCTGACTGGGTTGGAACCAGGCAACACCTTGTGGCAGAGGGTGTTGCAGGGGAAGATTCGGTAGGGTCCCTGTCAGGGGTGGGATCCTGACAGAGGCCTGGCAAACAGAGAGAAAGCTACGGGACCGCGCCTGCACTTGATAGCGGCGGTGCCCTAAGAAAGGACAAGAATCGAGATTTATTGTGCTGAGTGAGAAACGAGATCAAAGCAAGAAGGAGAATACCAGTAGGAGTCGTGCTGTAAGATCGAGGCAACATCCTACTGAGGCGTAAACAACCGGCGGCCGGAACGCCGAGGAGGTACAGAGCTCTAAGCCATACTTCAAACCAACGGCAGGACAGTCAGTCACAGGCGGGCTGTCTCACTTAAATCACCTACGCAGACATAGGGGGCAACCTGTGGAGAGGGGCGACTCTAGGGTCCCGGAAGAGCTCCGAGCCTACCCGTCATACGGGTGCGTCCCAACCATAACACCTGGGAGGGATGGAAGATTAGCAGAAGATCATCTAATCGAGTTGTGAGGGAACGCGAGAAACAGACACAACAGTTGTGGGGACTATCCCGTAAGCACAGCAGGGGAGGACCACAACACATAGCGCTAGAAGGAAGGCACAGATTTCCACCTGCAAGGAGAACTCTGGAGGTGCCATTGGACCGGCCGGACTTGCGCAGCCTGGTGAACCGTATTCTGGACTGAGGGCCCAGAGACCTTCAGTACAGAGGTAAAGAGACTGCAACCTGGTGTCCTCGTTATTTACTGCGCCGCACCACCACCACTATCCACATCTATCACTGTACGCCCCTCAGCAGGGTCACGGACCGGGTCTAGCCACCGTGACAACCCCAGAGCAGAGACTCAGAGGCCCGGTACCGGGTACCCCTCGGCCCTGCGGCAGTGGGGGCGCTACACTGACATCATTCAATGCCTGGCACTGACCATACCAATTTGTTGACATCTATGATGCTAGTTAAAGTAGTCTGGGTCAGTGTCCTATATTGACACTAGTAAATACTGCCAAATTACTTTGTCAGAAACTCAGCAGATGAGCCCACCCCTGTACCTAAGTATGCCACACTTTTTTTTGTTGTTGTTTTGCGAGACATTAACATCTATTTATTTTTTGTGAGTACTAACTGTGTCAGACACTCCTTGCAATCCTCCTCCGCTGACCACAATGCTGCCTGTGTATCCATGTAACCGATTTAAAACTGCCTTGAGCCTATTTTTTGTTATTTTAGGCCTTCATTAGCCTGTCTGCGGTCCCTCCTTGCAATACTCCTCCACTGACCACAATGTTGCCTGTGTATCCATGTAACCGATTTAAAACTGCCTTGAGCCTATTTTTTGTTATTTTAGGCCTTCGTTAGCCTGTCTGCGGTCCCTCCTTGCAATACTCCTCCACTGACCACAATGCTGCCTGTGTATCCATGTAACTGATTTAAAACTGCCTTGAGCCTATTTTTATTTATTTTAGGCCTTCATTAGCCTGTCTGCGGTCCCTCCTTGCAATACTCCTCCACTGACCACAATGCTGCCTGTGTATCCATGTAACCGATTTAAAACTGCCTTGAGCCTATTTTTATTTATTTTAGGCCTTCATTAGCCTGTCTGCGGTCCCTCCTTGCAATACTCCTCCACTGACCACAATGCTGCCTGTGTATCCATGTAACCGATTTAAAACTGCCTTGAGCCTATTTTTTGTTATTTTAGGCCTTCATTAGCCAGTCTGCGGGCCTTCATTAGCCTGTCTGCGGTCCATCCTTGCAATACTCCTCCACTGACCACAATGCTGCCTGTGTATCCATGTAACCGATTTAAAACTGCCTTGAGCCTATTTTTTGTTATTTTAGGCCTTCGTTAGCCTGTCTGCGGTCCCTCCTTGCAATACTCCTCCACTGACCACAATGCTGCCTGTGTATCCATGTAACCGATTTAAAACTGCCTTGAGCCTATTTTTTGTTATTTTAGGCCTTCATTAGCCAGTCTGCGGGCCTTCATTAGCCTGTCTGCGGTCCATCCTTGCAATACTCCTCCACTGACCACAATGCTGCCTGTGTATCCATGTAACCGATTTAAAACTGCCTTGAGCCTATTTTTTGTTATTTTAGGCCTTCATTAGCCTGTCTGCGGGCCTTCATTAGCCTGTCTGCAATCCCTCCTTGCAATACTCCTCCACTGACCACAATGCTGCCTGTGTATCCATGTAACCGATTTAAAACTGCCTTGAGCCTATTTTTTGTTATTTTAGGCCTTCATTAGCCAGTCTGCGGGCCTTCATTAGCCTGTCTGCGGTCCATCCTTGCAATACTCCTCCACTGACCACAATGCTGCCTGTGCATCCATGTAACCGATTTAAAACTGCCTTGAGCCTATTTTTTGTTATTTTAGGCCTTCATTAGCCTGTCTGCGGGCCTTCATTAGCTTGTCTGCGGTCCCTCCTTGCAATCCTCCTCCGCTGACCACACCAATGCTGCCCGTCTACCCCTGGAACCTATTTAAAAGTTCATAGAGCCTATTTATATATTTTATTTAATATTAATAAAGCCATGATGGACTACGCTGTACCACGCTACAAGCTAACCAGTCGACACTTCTTTTGCGAGAAAAGCCATCCCAACCCTCCACCAGCATGTAAAAGACCACATTGTCCATGCACTCTGGCAATCTGTGAGTACAAAGGTGCACCTGACAACAGACGCATGGACCTGTAGGCATGGCCACGGAAGGTTACGTGTCCATTACGGCGCAATGGGTTAATGTGGTGGATGCATGGTCCACAGGGGACAGCCTACTAAGTCTGTCTGCAGTCCCTAATTCAAATTGTCCTCCACTGTCTAAATCTGAGCTTCAACCTTCTGGCTCTCATTAAGTGCTTTTTTAAAACAAAATTGGTGGTTGGGGCCTAATAACTCTGTCTGCCGCTCCCTGGTGTTTGTCCTCAACTGTATAAAGCTGAGCTTCAACCTTCTGGCTTTCGGCCTATAGTATCAGATATTAAACTGCATTTGGCCTTCAACTTTGGTTGCGGCCTACTAACGGTGTCTGCCGCTCCCTGGTGTTTGTCCTCAACTGTATAAAGCTGAGCTTCAACCTTCTGGCTTTCGGCCTATAGTATCAGATATTAAACTGCATTTGGCCTTCAACTTTGGTTGCGGCCTACTAACGGTGTCTGCCGCTCCCTGGTGTTTGTCCTCAACTGTATAAAGCTGAGCTTCAACCTTCTGGCTTTCGGCCTATAGTATCAGATATTAAACTGCATTTGGCCTTCAACTTTGGTTACGGCCTACTAACGGTGTCTGCCGCTCCCTGGTGTTTGTCCTCAACTGTATAAAGCTGAGCTTCAACCTTCTGGCTCTCCTTAAGTGCTTTTTTTTTAAAAAAAATGGTGTTTGGGGCCTAATACCTCTGTTTGCCGCTCACTGGTGTTCTCCTCAACTGAATAAATCTGAGCTTCAACCTTCTGGCTCTCATTTATTTATTTTTTTTAAATTGGTGTTTGGGGCCTAATACCTCTGTTTGCCGCTCCCTGGTGTTTGTCCTCAACTGAATAAATCTGAGCTTTAACCTTCTGGCTCTCATTAAGTGCTTTTTTTTAAAAAAAAATGGTGTTTGGGGCCTAATACCTCTGTTTGCCGCTCACTGGTGTTCTCCTCAACTGAATAAATCTGAGCTTCAACCTTCTGGCTCTCATTTATTTATTTTTTTTAAAATTGGTGTTTGGGGCCTAATACCTCTGTTTGCCGCTCCCTGGTGTTTGTCCTCAACTGTATAAAGCTGAGCTTCAACCTTCTGGCTCTCATTAAGTGCTGTTTTTAAAAAAATTGGTGGTTAGGGCCTACTAACGTTGTCTGCCGCTCCATGGTGTTGTTCTCCACTGTATAAAGCTGAGCTTCAGTCTTTAGGCTTTTGGCCTATAGTAGCAGATATTAAACTGCATTTGGCCTACTAGTGTGGTTGGGCCCTTAAAACAGTGTCTGCTGCTCCTGGGTTTGCTACTCCACTGAACAAAGCAATGCCGCCTGTTTAGTCCTGTTACCAATTTTGAACTGCATTTAGCCTACTTTATTCTTTGGCCCTATATCTGTGTTTCCTCCTCATCCTGCCCATTGCCCAGCCACTGCTAGATGAGTCTGCTGGTACATTGACCTAGACCACTACATTCCCCTTGCACTTTACACAGCCAGAATCTGACCCTGTTGAAAGTAAGGTTCCCCTTCCCGCATGTTATACCACCTTACACAGGGACAAAGAGGAAGGTGCAGATGAAAGTGCAGGTTCTTTCATCAGGTGGGGGGGCATACTCGTTGGCGACGTCACTGGCACAGGGCCCCTCAGAGTACGCAAAAGTGTCGCTGCTGGTGGGAGGCGCCCCCGCCGTGCAAACACACCGCTGTACTTTGAGGGGCCCTGTGCCAGTGCCAATGCCAAGAGTGCCCCCCCCCCCTGCTTGCTTAGGATCACAGCACTTGCAAACTTGACATACTTACCTCTCACTGCTCCACCGCCGTGACGTAGTCCACGTTTCCTGGGCCCACTAAAACCTTGAACCAGCCCTACCCCCCACAACGTTTGCCAAATGACCCCCAATTTCCAATGCCCAACTATTATTATAAAGTTAATTAAGATTGACAAGCTTCAGAAACAAGAATGGATGTTTTTGGCATTAAAATGGGCACTGTAGGTGTTTTCCTGGCCTCCACTCACTGTCGACTATGCTTCCCCATTGACTTGCATTGGGTTTCGTGTTTCGGTCGATCCCCGACTTTTAGCGATAATCGGCCGACTGCACTCGACTCGACTCTGGACAAAGTCGGGTTTCGCAAAACCCGACTCGATCTTAAAAAAATTAAAGTCGCTCAACCCTAATTATAAGGGATATCTCAGGAGACTCTTTGCATGGAACAAGACAACTACAGGACACAGTTTTATAAGTGGTAAAGTCTATATTATCACACGGTGATTCAAACAGGTGCAGAGAGAAACTCAAGTCCACAACACTTGGTGTAAATATTAAACGCAGCTTAACAGTCTATAGGAAACTTCAGAGGAAAGTGCAATTATGCAGAAAGTCTATGAAGCACAATTATTCTTGAGGATACTTGACACGAATAAGTCCTTGGTAGTCCAAACACAGATAGATATGCTTACAAGGCAGTTCAAATAATATCTTAGCACAACCAGGGAGGCCTGGGTAAAAGTCTCAGGTTTAAGCAGAGCAGCAACAGCTTACATGTCCAGCAAATGCAGATGGAAACAAACACAGGCAGCCAGATGGAGGATTACTGGAAACCGATGTATGCAGTAGAAACTCAGAGCTGAGTAGCAGGATCTCCACACAGGTTCACAGGAGCAGGTGCAGGTGCAAAGCCAGGGAGTCGCCAGGGTGGAGCTGGATGCAAGGCAGAATACTCTAGCACAGACTGAAGGCTGGGGTGGAGTTTATAGCAGGAAGACACAGTGCACATGGGACCAAAGACGCCACCTTGGAAAAGGGCAGTAATGCACAAAAGGTAATCAAAATGTTCAGAGTCCTGACATATATTCTTGTACCTAGGGGCAGTATTTTAGTAGTTACTGTCTTGTATATAGGGAAGGCATATGTTATTTTATTTAGGGAGACAGTATTATAGTAGTTTAACTATTTCATGGTAGTGTAGACAGCGTTGACTATGCGTTCTTCTAATAATAACTCAGGAGGGGGGGTTAAACTGATAAGACAGTACTGACACAATAGGACAGTGTTTTCCTAGAAGAGCTCACGACTTGATCTGACTAAAAAATTCCATTCTGCATTTTGCATTACGGTTTTACATTTTGGAGCTGCAGAAATGTTTGATATGCTCATTTAAATCCAAAAATCTTTTATGATCCTAGTCCTTTCCATGCTTATCACAGTAATATGTCCTTGTCAGTTTGTTATCACCATAATGGTGACACACCCAAATGACAATTTCTTTAGCCTCTGCCGCCACCTAGGGTTCAAATTTAAATAAGCAGCAACTCCAAAAAGGAGCCATCCCTCTCTTCACTGTAGTAAAGAAACAAGTTCCAAGTCTCGGGAACCCTTGCAAAAACTCAAAGCAGAGACCAATTCCTGTTTTTATTCTGGAAAAAGGAAATTGAGGAAGGAGCTATAAAAATTAAACATAGATAATATTGTACATGGCTACATAGTACTAACATTCAGTGCTCAATAGATTTATTTGTTAACCACATGTTCTTTACTGCATATAGTGCTCTATATTATTTAGTATGACTCTCTGACAAATCAGCTCTGCAGCTGAATCAACTGCTTTACTGCTGTTGGATTCTGCTGAAAACTGTGCTCCAATACATTGTTGAGTATATGCTACTTCATTCTGGATTACAACCCTGCTAGGCTTGTCACTGTTTCAGCTCTATTTCATCAGCGCCCCTATAGGCAAGAATAGTGCTGCTCCTATTGTCATATAGCATCCATTATATCATGTGTGTTATGCTGCTGCACCGATATCATCTCTACATGTGGTTCTACTGCTGATCCAGGCACAGGAGCTCTGAGGATAAACAACAACAATACAAAATTTCATACATGTAAAATTTATTTTTATGTAACCAATTGAATTTTCTCTATATAGTTTTTTACTCGACACAAAGCCATCTTCATTGTGGTAACAGTGCTGCAAAAAGATTATCTCTACTTCTGAGTTACAATAATTTTTTATTGTGTACTGTGTATTATTCATTAACATACTTAATTAATATATTACACTACCGTCCCCTGTGGAGAAGAATATAACTAATATAGTACACCACCTATGTATAAGATATAACTACTGTAATACTGCCCCCTATATACAAGAATATAACTACTTTAATACTGCTCCTATGTACAAGAATATAACTACTATAATATTGCCCCTATGTACAAGAATATAACTACTATAATACTACTCCCTATGTACACGAATATAACTACTATAATACTACTCCTATGTACAAGAATATAACTACTGTAATATTACCCCCTATGTATAAGAATATAACTGTTATAATATTGCCCCATGTAGAATAATATAACTACTATAATACTGCCCCTATGTACAAGAATATAACTACTATAATACTGAGCATACGTACAAGATGTGACAGTGTTGTTGCCGTATATTAGGCGAGATATGTGTCACAAAGGTTTCTGCATGATGTGAAAGCTGTTATGATCTGGTGGCCCAGGATAAGCATTGGACATACTCTGGAGAAGGTGGTATCTATACTGACCGCGGACCCTGAACCTAACACCGCAACTAGAAGTAGCCGTGGGATGTACCTACTGATCCTAGACACCTCGACACAGTCGGAGGACTAATTAACCCTATAGATAGAAAAGGGAAAACTATCTCGCCTCAGAGAAAATTCCCAAAGGATAGGCAGCCCCCCACAAATATTGACTGTAAGAGGAGAGGAAAAAACATACACAGGCTGAAAACAGGATTTAGCAAAGGAGGCCAATCTAGCTAAATAGGAAAGATAGGACAGAGAACTATGCGGTCAGTATTAAAATACTAACAAATATCCACCACAGAAGATACAAAAATCTCCACATCTAAATAAAGATATGGAGGGTATATCTGCCTCTCCAGAGATTCCAGCTTGACTGCATAAATCCTTACACAGATTAAGCTGGACAAGAAAAAACATGAAATGCACTGAACAATGAGGCCCACAACATGTGGGCTGCAAACCAGCAGAACTTATCTTGGTGAAAAGACCAGGAAGCAGGAGAAACCATGAAGGGATGTGAATCCTCCAGAATACAATGGACAACTGGCACTGACCAAAGGGTGAGGCCAGACTAAATAGCCCAGTCCAGAGTGGACACACCTGATAACTGCTGTGAAGGACAGACAGCAGCGCTACCACTTATAACCACCGGAGGGAGCCCAAGAACAGAATTCACAACAGAAAGCCATAAGTGTTTTCTCCAGCATGATATGTGCTGAGAGCAATCCAGTCGCTATATGGGCATGGCTTTTATGGTGAGTAGGTCAGAGATGAACAGGACGCCTACCCACCAAATCTCTACCTCCAGGGTGTGGCTGGAAGGAGTTAAGTGTCCAGCAAATTTGTTTTCTCTGTCAGGGTGTATGAAGGAAAGGAAGCCTGCTGACTGGTAGCTCATGCAAGAGCTTCCATAGGAACTGGGCAGGACTGTATATAACCTTTTTATTTTCAATTGAGCTGGACAGGCAGTTATTCTGTTACCAGTTTGGGTTTTTGGTTTATGATACAATAAACCACCCAGATACTTTAAGCATACGTGTGCTTATGTCTACCTCATGGAGCAGCTAAGTGAGCCGACCTTCCACATAGAATATAACTGCTATAATCCTGCCCCTTATGTAGAAGAATATAACCATTATAATACTGCCCCTATGTACATATGTACAAGATTATAACTAATGTAATACTGTCTCCTATGAATAAGAATATAACTACTATAATACTGCTCCTATGTACAAGAATATAACTCCTATAATACTGCCCTTATTTACGAGAATATGACTACTATAATACTGCCCCTATGTACAAGAATATAACTACTATAATACTGCTCCTATGTACAAGAATATAACTACTATAATACTGCTCCTATGTACAAGAATATACCTCCTATAATACTGCCCTTACAGGTCCTTCTCAAAAAATTAGCATATAGTGTTAAATTTCATTATTTACCATAATGTAATGATTACAATTAAACTTTCATATACTATAGATTCATTATCCACCAACTGAAATTTGTCAGGGCTTTTATTGTTTTAATACTGATGATTTTGGCATACAACTCCTGATAACCCAAAAAACCTGTCTCAATAAATTAGCATATCAAGAAAAGGTTCTCTAAATGACCTATTACCCTAATCTTCTGAATCAACTAATTAACTCTAAACACATGCAAAAGATACCTGAGGCTTTTAAAAACTCCCTGCCTGGTTCATTACTCAAAACCCCCATCATGGGTAAGACTAGCGACCTGACAGATGTCAAGAAGGCCATCATTGACACCCTCAAGCAAGAGGGTAAGACCCAGAAAGAAATTTCTCAACAAATAGGCTGTTCCCAGAGTGCTGTATCAAGGCACCTCAATGGTAAGTCTGTTGGAAGGAAACAATGTGGCAGAAAACGCTGTACAACGAGAAGAGGTGACCGGAACCTGAGGAAGCAGTGGACTGAGTCTGGTGTGGAAACATCCAGAGCCACCGTGCACAGGCGTGTGCAGGAAATGGGCTACAGGTGCCGCATTCCCCAGGTAAAGCCACTTTTGAACCATAAACAGCGGCAGAAGCGCCTGACCTGGGCTACAGAGAAGCAGCACTGGACTGTTGCTAAGTGGTCCCAAGTACTTTTTTCTGATGAAAGCAAATTTTGCATGTCATTCGGAAATCAAGGTGCCAGAGTCTGGAGGAAGACTGGGGAGAAGGAAATGCCAAAATGCCTGAAGTCCAGTGTCAAGTACCCACAGTCAGTGATGGTGTGGGGTGCCATGTCAGCTGCTGGTGTTGGTCCACTGTGTTTCATCAAGGGCAGGGTCAATGCAGCTAGCTATCAGGAGATTTTGGAGCACTTCATGCTTCCATCGGCTGAAATGCTTTATGGAGATGAAGATTTCATTTTTCAGCACGACCTGGCACTTGCTCACAGTGCCAAAACCACTGGTAAATGGTTTACTGACCATGGTATTACTGTGCTCAATTGCCCTGCCAACTCTCCTGACCTGAACCCCATAGAGAATCTGTGGGATATTGTGAAGAGAAAGTTGAGAGACGCAAGACCCAACACTCTGGATGAGCTTAAGGCTGCTATTGAAGCATCCTGGGCCTCCATAACATCTCAGCAGTGTCACAGGCTGATTGCCTCCATGCCACGCCGCATTGAAGCAGTCATTTCTGCCAAAGGATTCCCGACCAAGTATTGAGTGCATAACTGAACATTATTATTTGATGGTTTTTTTGTTTGGTATTAAAAAACACTTTTATTTGATTGGTCGGGTGAAATATGCTAATTTATTGAGACAGGTTTTTTGGGTTATCAGGAGTTGTATGCCAAAATCATCAGTATTAAAACAATAAAAGACCTGACAAATTTCAGTTGGTGGATAAGGAATCTATAGTATATGAAAGTTTAATTGTAATCATTACATTATGGTAAATAATGAAATTTAACACTATATGCTAATTTTTTGAGAATGACCTGTATTTATGAGAATATGACTACTATAATACTGCCCCTATGTACAAAAATATGACTACTATAATAATGCCCTCTATGTACATGAATATCACTACCATAATACTGGTCCTATGTACAAGAATATCACTACTATAATACTGACCTCTATGTACAAGAATATAACTACTATAATACTGCCCAGAGCGGCCATCAGGACATTATTGCCTTTACTACTGTATGGGGCCCAGTGAGCAGTAGCAAAAAGGGGGACCTGGATGCGCTGGTGATTTAAAGATACACCTACAGTGTTATTAATGTAAAGATACACCTACAGTGCGGTCGGAAATCGGTGCTGTACCTTTAAGCAACAGCAGCAGGCCTGTGTCTATCATGGTCCTGACATGATACGCTGGTCATGTGACACGCTGCGTGCTCATCTTCATTCCAGAGCAGAGCAGCATGCCACATTTGTGGGAGACAGGAGACACTGAAGTCGACGGCGGGCAGAGGAGACTGGCAGTATGTGAGGACTTGGAAGAGGCTGCAGAGGGGAGTGAGGAGATGGGATGCTGCTGAGGGGAGTGAGGAAAGGGGAGGCTGCTGAGGGAACTGAGGAGAGGGATGGCTGCTGAGGGGAGACTGCTGATGGAAATGAGGAGGAGACTGCTGAAGGGAGTGAGGAGATGGGAGGCTGCTGAGGGGAGTGAGGGGTGGCTGCTGACGAGAGTGAGGAGAGGGGAGGCTGCTGAGGGGAGTGAGGAGATGGGAGGCTGCTGAGAGGAGTGAGAAGATGGGAGGTTGCTGAGGGGAGTGAGGAGAAGGGAGGCTGCAGAGGGGAGGCTACTGTGGGAAGGCTGCTGATGGGAGTGAGGAGATGGGGGGCTGCTGACGAGAGTGAGGAGATGGGAGGCTGCTGAGGGGAGTGAAGAGATGGGAGGCTGCTGAGGGGAGTGAGAAGATGGGAGGCTGCTGAGGGAAGTGAGGAGAGGGGAGGCCGCAGAGGGGAATGAGGAGATGGGAGGCTGCAGAGGGGAGGCTACTGTGGGAAGGCTGCTGATGGGAGTGAGGAGGGAGGAGGCTGCTGATGGGAGTGAGAAGATGGGAGGCTGCTGAGAGGAGTGAGGAGATGGGAGGCTGCTGAGGGGAGTGAAGAAAGGGGAGGCTGCTGAGGAGATTGAGGAGATGGGAGGCTGCTGAGGGGAGTGAGAAGATGGGAGGCTGCTGAGGGGAGTGAGAAGATGGTAGGCTGCTGAGGGGAGTGAGGAAAGGGGAGGCTGCTGAGGGGAGTGAGAAGAAGGGAGGCTGCAGAGGGGAGGCTACTGTGGGAAGGCTGCTGATGGGAGTGAGGAGGCTGCTGAGGGGAGTGAAGAGATGGGAGGCTACTGAGGGGAGTGAGGAAATGGGAGGTTGCTGAGGGGAGTGAGGAAATGGGAGGCTGCTAGGGGGGGTGAGGAAAGGGGAGGCTGCTGAGGGGAGTGAGAAGATGGGAGGCTGCAGAGGGGAATGAGGAGATGGGAGGCTGCAGAGGGGAATGAGGAGATGGGAGGCTGCAGAGGGGAGGCTACTGTGGGAAGGCTGCTGATGGGAGTGAGGAGGGAGGAGGCTGCTGAGGGGAGTGAGAAGATGGGAGGCTGCTGAGGGGAGTGAAGAAAGGGGAGGCTGCTGAGGGGAGTGAGGAGAGGGGAGGCCGCAGAGGGGAATGAGGAGAGGGGAGGCCGCAGAGGGGAATGAGGAGAGGGGAGGCCGCAGAGGGGAATGAGGAGAGGGGAGGCCGCAGATGGGAATGAGGAGAGGGGAGGCTGCAGAGGGGAGGCTACTGTGGGAAGGCTGCTGATGGGAGTGAGGAGAGGGGAGGCTGCTGAGGGGAGTGAGGAGAGGGAAGACTGCAGAGGGGGAATGAGGAGATGGGAGGCTGCTGAGGGGAGGCTACTGCGGGAAGGCTGCTGATGGGAGTGAGGAGAGGGGAGGGTTGCTGATGGGAGTGAGGAGATGGAAGGCTGCTGAGGGGAGTGAGGAGATAGGAGGCTGCTGAGGGGAGTGAGATGATGTGATGCTGCTGAGGGAAGTGAGGAGAGGGGAGGATGCAGAGGGGAATGGAGATGGGAGGCTGCTGAGGGGAGTGAGAAGAGGGGAGGCTGCAGAGGGGAGGGAGGAGATGGGAGGCTGCAGTGAGGAGAGCAGAGGCTGCAGAGGGGAGTGGAGAGGGGAGGCTGCTGAGGGGAGTGAGGCGAGAAGAGAGGCTGCTGAAGGGAGTGAGGAGAGGGGAGGCTGCTGAGGTGAGTCTGTATCCGCCAGGGTGAAGCTGCTGAGGAAATTCTGCATCTGCAGTGGGAGGCTAGTGAGCGAAGGCTGCATCCGGCAGGGGAAGGCTGCTTACAGGAGTGAAGAGAGGCTGCTGAGGGTAATCTGAGTCTAGCAGGGGGAAGTTGCTGATGGGAGTCTGCGTCCGACAGAGTGATGCTGAGGAGGCGGCGGTGAGGACGACCAGGGCTAGTCAACAAGGAGCGGTGGTGCCAATTGCATTATAAAAGGGTGCCAACCTCTGCGGATAGGTAGGAACATGAGTAGTTGACAAATAGGATGATAACCATTATACTTGACTACTTGATTTTTTTTCTATTATCACATCACTTTGAGTACTCATATTTTGGGGTGTATTTATACGAGTATGTTCTTGAATTTAAGGGTTTTTTAATGAATACCAATAGAGATTTTTTGGTGGTGTATAATTGGTGGATAAATATGCAATAATATACATGGTTTACATTTATTAACCCTTTAACACCCAATGACATGCAGTGTCTGTCATTGGATGCCTGATCTGATCATCTGTCATGTGCCCCTAACAGACGCGGATGGAATTGCGATCCACTCGTGGCTGTTAACATGTTAAATGCCACTATCAATGTCTGACAGCGGCAGGTAACATGCACACTCAAATCGCATTGCAAGCCACGCCCATCGGCGCCCGTGTCACATGACTGTGGACTGCCAATGAGTTGGCATGACAACCTGGGGTCTGCAGCAGACCCCTGTGGTTGTCATTATTGCTCTGCTATAAGTGTTGCCTAGCGGTCAGCACTCATAGTAAGTGAGCATTTCTGCTACATAGAGCATGGCTTAAGTACTGCTGTGTGTAGCATAGGCAATTGGATTATCGCATCTTCTAGTGTCCCATGGAGACTATTGAAGCTAGTTTTCTCTTTTGACAAACTTTGGATTATTTTTTCACCACTTAAATAAAAGAGATCCTAGACATGTTTGGTATCTACAAACTTGTAATGACCTGGAGAATCATAATGGCAGGTCAGTTTTAGCATTTGGTGAACATGTTAAAAAAAGGCAACCAACCAAAGAACAATTGTAGAAATCCACTTTTTTTTGCAATTTCACCTCACTTTGAATTTCCCATTTTCCAGCACACTATTTGGTAAAACCAATCATGTCATTCAAAAATATAACTCATCCTGCAAAAAACCCAGGCCTCACATAGGCATATTGATGGAAAAATAAAAAGTGGGTATATATGATTGGGAAAAATCTTTATTTTTATTATGGCAGAATAATTATTGGAAGGGGGAAATTGGTCTGCCCTCACACTGCAGTGCATGGACTGGGCACCGATCTCCTGAACCACATCCTCATATATGCTATGAGGCTGCTGAGTTCAAGTCAGGAGACCCTCAGCCATTCCACGCACTGCAGTCCGAGCGCAGACCTATATCCACCAACAGCTTCCATAAATATACAGAAAACAAGAATCTGCAATCAGAAATACAGATTATAAAAAGTCAAAATCTGGTTTCAATTATTTTAAAAAATGTATGTGACTAATTCCCTTAAAGAAAAAGAAAAATATTCCTAAAAAGAGTATTGGGTATTTTACCAAATTTTTAATAGGTTAGAGTAGAGTAGGACCTGGCCAAAAGAGTCTACCTTGCCGTGGTGGTGACTTAAAAAATCTTTTGGCTAAAGCAAAAGCTGCTGGTTGTGTATGTGATCTGGTGATGGGAACTGTTAATGTGTGATTGGTGAGAACGTGATGCAGAAGTGGAGTTTTTCCAAGAGTGGGCGGTGGGACTCTGGACGATTTGAGTTGTGGAGGTGGAGCTAGGGTGGAGCCTGGGTGGAAACTCAAGGGGGTCAAAATATTTTGACAGTATGGGGCCCTGAAATTCCTATTGGCATCCCTGATACTGCCTCTTATGTACAAGAATATAACTACTATAACACTGCCTCATGTACAAGAATATAACTACTGTAATACTGCCCCATATGTACAAGAATATAACTATTATAATACTTCCCCATATGTACAAGAATATATCTACTATAATACTGCCCCTATGTACAAGAATATAACTACTATAATACTGCCCCTATGTACAAGAATATAACTACTATAATATTGCCCCTATGTACAAGAATATAACTACTATAATATTGCTCCTATGTACAAGAATATAACTACTAGAATACTGCCCCTATGTGCAAGGATATAGTTACTATAATACTGCTCCTATGTACAAGAATATAACTACTATAATACTGCCCCCTATGTACAAGAATGTAACTACTATAACACGGCTTCTATGTACAAGAATATAACTACTATAATACTGCCCCCTATGTACAAGAATATACCTACTATAATACTGCCCCTTATGTACAAGAATATAACTACTATAATACTGTTCCCTATGTACAAGAATGTAACTACTATGACACTGCTGCAATGTACAAGAATATAACTACTATAATACTGCCCCTATGAACAGCAGCTGCAGCTCTTCATGGATGGCTTGAATATAAATGTCTTTAACATCAAATTGACTTATAAATATAGCAGGACCGAGGTGGATTTCCTTGACATCAAGATTTTTACCAATGCACATCTACAATTGGTGACCGATGTGTATCGGAAGCCCACCTCGGTCAATGCTTTGCTACATGCTAAATCCAGCCATCCGGGGAGCACTATAAGGGCCATCCCGGTGGGACAGTTTTTACGGATAAGACGAATTTGCTCTACCGAGGAGGGGTTTGAGCGGCAGGCCGCGGACCTGACTGATAGGTTCCGGGTGCGCGGGTACAGCGGCAGAAGCATCAGAAGGGGCTATGTGCGGGCCAAAAAAAGCAATCGTGCTGCGCTTTTGCACTCTCAGGCAAGGACGAAAGATGGACAGGATCACATTAGGTTCATCTCTACCTACAATGGACGATGGGGCCAAATGAGGGAATGCCTCCAGCGACATTGGAATGTCCTACATACTGATCCAGTCTTGGCCAAATGTCTGACAGAAAATCCCCTCATGACGGCTAGACGGAGCCGGAATCTGGCCGATATCCTAGTCCGAAGTCACTATGTTCCGGTGACCAAGAGCTTTTTTACATCCCGAGGCCCCCCACAGGGCTGTTTCCCATGTGGGACATGTGTGGCCTGTAAAAACACTCTGAGAATAGCCACCTTCTCTTCAGTAGACGGTGCTAAAAATTTCTCCATCAAACAGTATATCACATGTGCCACTACTCAGGTGATATACTATGCGACATGTGGATGCCCCAAAATCTATATTGGTTTGACATCGCGCCAATTGAGAATACGCACAAGGGAACATGTACGAGATATCCAGGCAGCGGCAAATGTCGCTGACCTGACAATATTGAAGACAATCCCCAGGCATTACAAACTATTCCATCAGTGCAATCCTAAATCATTCATGGTGAGGGGCATCCAGCATGTCCAGTGTGGTATCCGTGGTGGAGACATTAAACGTCTATTAGCCCAAAAGGAATGTAGATGGATCACCATTCTGGGGACAATGTCCCCGAATGGGTTAAACGAGTCACAAGGGTTCGCCTCATTCCTGTAACCAGGGTTTTTCTGTGTTTGCCCGCATGTGTCCCTGTCGCCGTCCTGTCACTGATTTGATTTTATGGCTATTTTATTCATTTTATTTGTTCGTTTCTATTCACTGTGTTGTCTTTTTCTTTTTGAATTCAAGTGATGAATTTTATCTGCTTCGTATATGACAACAAATGGCATCACTTGGATGGAAGAAAAGTGTTCCCCTTTTTTCCATCATTGGAATTTGTGCTGGAATTATGTCATCTACTAGGAAAATCTACTCACCTGGTGCTATATGTGGAGGGAAGAAATGGTCTACATCCTTATTTGATGAATTTTATCTGTTTCGTATATGACTACAAATGGCATCACTCGGATGGAAGAAGAGTGCTCCCCGTTTTTTCAGCATTGGGATTTGTGCTGGAATCATGCCATGTATTAGGAAAATCTACTTACCTGGTGCCATATGTGGAGGGAAGAAATGGACTACATCCTAACGTGATGACCTTTATCTGTTCCGCATATGACTACAAATGGCATTACTTGGATGGAAGAAAAGTGCTCCTCTTTTTTCCATCATCGGAAATTGTGCTGGAATTATGCCATCTATTAGGAAAATCTATTTACCCGATGCTATATGTGGTGGGAAGAAACGGACTACATCTCTACTGTAATATTTATAATATACAGCTTATGTTCCCTATTGTTCCTCCGCTTTTCCCCTTTCCCCCTCCCTTCCCCCTTCCCCCCCTTCTTTTCTCCCCTTTTTTTTTTTTTTTTTTTTTTTTTTTTTGTGTTTTAAGAAAAAAGAAAAAAAAAAAAAAAAAAATGGGTGTCATTTTTTGGATTCAATACATATTATATGGTTGTATCTGCAGCACGGAAAAAAGCACTTGCTGGTTGCAGTATAAACGCCGATATATTATCTCTTTATAGCCCTGGTGCAGTCTGACGCGCACGGTACCTTTTCACTGTCTGCTAACATGCCGTGGGACGGTGCCGACTTCCGTGTACCAGGTTGCTTGGTGACGGCCAGGCGCCGGCCGCCCCATGTGACCTGGGTCCGGATTCTTGGTGCCGCTGTGCGGTGATGGGCAGCGATGCGATGGTGCGCGCCCAGCTTATTCCTATTGGTGCCTTCTGACCATGTGATCAGTTCGGACGCATATAAATACTGAGACACTTTCTAGTAATAGCCACGCCCCCTGAGGAAGGTCATTCGTACTGAAACGTACGTCGGGGAGAGTCCCAGCCGCCCTGCACTACACCATGACGGGTAATGTTATGTGACTTCACATGTATATTTATTATCTTTCTTTGTCAGCTGATATACTTTTGCCGCTGGAGTTTGTTAGTTTGGTACACTTTAATGGGTGGATATGCTTTATAAATCAGCCGCTGGTAGCTGGTTGCACCTGTGAGCCTGATTATGACAGTTACTCTGTCCACCCTAAGCTATACTAACTAGTCACTATCCAGTGTTCTGTTTTTCTTTTTATGTGACAATTAAGATTTTACATCCCTAGTTGTGCTGCAGGTCCGCTGGCACTCACTATCTTGGGCGATATTTTGTCACTAACCCAATATACATTTACTGGCCTATTTTTGATTGCTCTATACGTTGCTTCTTTTAAACATAATTTTTGTATGGTGTGTTTAATTTGTATTTAATAAAATTTGGTATCTATTTTCTATTTATCTAGCTATGACTCTTTTCCTTTTTTTGTATAATATGCAGCTCCTGAGTCGCTTATGTTCACAATATGCAATTGGCATATAGATGTTAGGTAGACATCGCAATATATATGGTAAATTATGATTTGGAGAGGTTTTTTTCTATTTATGCTATCTGTGTTTCTCACAGCTCCTGGCTCCAAGATAACTATGGACTACAAAGCACGTGAGCAATCTTGGCTCACACGTATTAATGAGGTTTTATGTGACAAACCCAAGGTATTGGTGGCAGGCGGTGGCAGGGACACATCTGTGGCAATCAGGAAATTTAAGGAATTACTACATAGACGCACCAGGATCTGGTGGAACAGAGCGTTCCTACTTAAGTATATTGAAACAGGCCTCACACCAAGAGGCCTTAGAGTCCAGGTGTTCCCCTCATTTGAAGTGGAGGACATAGTTTTTCGGCAAAAATGGGAAGATTGTGCCAATATATGCTCAAGGGGATATATGGAACTTTTGGCCCAATTAAACAAGGATACAATAGAGGATCTGGACAAGGAGATCGAAATAGTCCAAAATAATCTGAAACAAGACTTGTCAGAGGCTGAATTACAGGCATTGAATTGTGAAATGGATAGTGAGTTCCAAAAATGGGAAAAGGAGATATGTACGCTAAAAACTACGAAATTTCAGAGGGATATAAGCGATAAGCAGACCAACACTGTATACAGATGGAACCGTAAAGCACGTCAAATAAGACGAGGACCTAGGAGAAGGTCTGGATCAAAATCTATATCTATGACATCCTATGCATCTAGTGAAGATTCTTCTAAGCCAACTATGGCAGTGTCAGAACCCATAAATATGTTCCCCAATAAGGAAACCCAGGTGACCAAACGAAAGATCACACAACTAAATAAACAGGATAAGAGAAATAAAAACAGTCATCTTCAGGTAATCAACCTATCTAATCACATACTTACTCCACCACAGATTGAGGTTCTTTCTAAAGGTCTAACCTTTTCCCCTGTAAATAATTATGACTCTTTTACAGCTATAAAGGATCTCTTTCTCTTTTCGAGAAAGTTGATCCTTAGAAAATTACACACGAAGGGTATGGGTGAACAATCTAACACTGACCAAGCAGAAGAAGAAGCCTTAAATGCCCTTGAGGAATTACTAAACGAACAGGAACCCACTGGTTCAGGTATGTTCCCTCACTCTATATATCCACGGTCCACCCGTTTCCCCCCTTTGTCAGCCTGCCCAGCAGTTGATATTTTCACTAGACTGGTCATGGACGACTTTAGACGTATATCAGAAACATGGGGCAATGACAATCTCACCAACCTACAACGCAGGGCCCTAAATGAATTAAAGAACTATAATGATATAGTTATCAAGCCGGCTGACAAAGGGGGAAACATAGTCATTTGGCCACAACATCTATATGAGAGAGAGGCATCCAGGCAGTTAAAAGATAAAAAAACCTATCAACGCTTGGATCATAATCCCCTATTGACTTTTTCCACTGAATTAGAAATGGTCCTATACCAGGCATTTGAGAAGGGGATTATCCCCAAAAAGGTTTTGGAGGGACTATTAACTAAATTCCCAAGGATCCCCACTATATATTTTATACCAAAGATCCATAAGGACCCCTCCGACCCACCTGGTCGACCCATTGTGTCGGGCATAGGAGGGCTATGTGAACCTGTATGCAAATTTATAGATTATTACCTGAGATCGCTTGTGGAATCTCTGCCCTCCTATGCCCGGGATACAATGGATGTCCTTGCCAGAATTGATGGCATGTCACTTGATCAAGACATGATACTGGTTACTGCTGATGTGGAGTCGCTGTACACGTGCATCCGGCATCACGATGGTCTTGAGGCCTGTCGCTTTTTCCTCTCCAATAGTAACTGGGATGGCCCCTTATGTGACCTCATCCTTGAATTGCTGCAGTTTGTTCTGTCCCATAATTTTTTTGTTTTCCGTGACATCTTCTACCTTCAGAAGTGCGGCACTGCCATGGGGGCGGCCTGTGCGCCTTCTTTCGCTAACCTCTTTCTGGGGTTCTGGGAGAGGGGCGTTTTCGGCGGGGAGGGCGCCCAGGCTGCGGACCATGTGCAGTGCTGGCTAAGGTACATTGATGATTTATTTATTGTTTGGCAAGGTAATGAACAGCAGCTGCAGCTCTTCATGGATGGCTTGAATATAAATGTCTTTAACATCAAATTGACTTATAAATATAGCAGGACCGAGGTGGATTTCCTTGACATCAAGATTTTTACCAATGCACATCTACAATTGGTGACCGATGTGTATCGGAAGCCCACCTCGGTCAATGCTTTGCTACATGCTAAATCCAGCCATCCGGGGAGCACTATAAGGGCCATCCCGGTGGGACAGTTTTTACGGATAAGACGAATTTGCTCTACCGAGGAGGGGTTTGAGCGGCAGGCCGCGGACCTGACTGATAGGTTCCGGGTGCGCGGGTACAGCGGCAGAAGCATCAGAAGGGGCTATGTGCGGGCCAAAAAAAGCAATCGTGCTGCGCTTTTGCACTCTCAGGCAAGGACGAAAGATGGACAGGATCACATTAGGTTCATCTCTACCTACAATGGACGATGGGGCCAAATGAGGGAATGCCTCCAGCGACATTGGAATGTCCTACATACTGATCCAGTCTTGGCCAAATGTCTGACAGAAAATCCCCTCATGACGGCTAGACGGAGCCGGAATCTGGCCGATATCCTAGTCCGAAGTCACTATGTTCCGGTGACCAAGAGCTTTTTTACATCCCGAGGCCCCCCACAGGGCTGTTTCCCATGTGGGACATGTGTGGCCTGTAAAAACACTCTGAGAATAGCCACCTTCTCTTCAGTAGACGGTGCTAAAAATTTCTCCATCAAACAGTATATCACATGTGCCACTACTCAGGTGATATACTATGCGACATGTGGATGCCCCAAAATCTATATTGGTTTGACATCGCGCCAATTGAGAATACGCACAAGGGAACATGTACGAGATATCCAGGCAGCGGCAAATGTCGCTGACCTGACAATATTGAAGACAATCCCCAGGCATTACAAACTATTCCATCAGTGCAATCCTAAATCATTCATGGTGAGGGGCATCCAGCATGTCCAGTGTGGTATCCGTGGTGGAGACATTAAACGTCTATTAGCCCAAAAGGAATGTAGATGGATCACCATTCTGGGGACAATGTCCCCGAATGGGTTAAACGAGTCACAAGGGTTCGCCTCATTCCTGTAACCAGGGTTTTTCTGTGTTTGCCCGCATGTGTCCCTGTCGCCGTCCTGTCACTGATTTGATTTTATGGCTATTTTATTCATTTTATTTGTTCGTTTCTATTCACTGTGTTGTCTTTTTCTTTTTGAATTCAAGTGATGAATTTTATCTGCTTCGTATATGACAACAAATGGCATCACTTGGATGGAAGAAAAGTGTTCCCCTTTTTTCCATCATTGGAATTTGTGCTGGAATTATGTCATCTACTAGGAAAATCTACTCACCTGGTGCTATATGTGGAGGGAAGAAATGGTCTACATCCTTATTTGATGAATTTTATCTGTTTCGTATATGACTACAAATGGCATCACTCGGATGGAAGAAGAGTGCTCCCCGTTTTTTCAGCATTGGGATTTGTGCTGGAATCATGCCATGTATTAGGAAAATCTACTTACCTGGTGCCATATGTGGAGGGAAGAAATGGACTACATCCTAACGTGATGACCTTTATCTGTTCCGCATATGACTACAAATGGCATTACTTGGATGGAAGAAAAGTGCTCCTCTTTTTTCCATCATCGGAAATTGTGCTGGAATTATGCCATCTATTAGGAAAATCTATTTACCCGATGCTATATGTGGTGGGAAGAAACGGACTACATCTCTACTGTAATATTTATAATATACAGCTTATGTTCCCTATTGTTCCTCCGCTTTTCCCCTTTCCCCCTCCCTTCCCCCTTCCCCCCCTTCTTTTCTCCCCTTTTTTTTTTTTTTTTTTTTTTTTTTTTTTTGTGTTTTAAGAAAAAAGAAAAAAAAAAAAAAAAAAATGGGTGTCATTTTTTGGATTCAATACATATTATATGGTTGTATCTGCAGCACGGAAAAAAGCACTTGCTGGTTGCAGTATAAACGCCGATATATTATCTCTTTATAGCCCTGGTGCAGTCTGACGCGCACGGTACCTTTTCACTGTCTGCTAACATGCCGTGGGACGGTGCCGACTTCCGTGTACCAGGTTGCTTGGTGACGGCCAGGCGCCGGCCGCCCCATGTGACCTGGGTCCGGATTCTTGGTGCCGCTGTGCGGTGATGGGCAGCGATGCGATGGTGCGCGCCCAGCTTATTCCTATTGGTGCCTTCTGACCATGTGATCAGTTCGGACGCATATAAATACTGAGACACTTTCTAGTAATAGCCACGCCCCCTGAGGAAGGTCATTCGTACTGAAACGTACGTCGGGGAGAGTCCCAGCCGCCCTGCACTACACCATGACGGGTAATGTTATGTGACTTCACATGTATATTTATTATCTTTCTTTGTCAGCTGATATACTTTTGCCGCTGGAGTTTGTTAGTTTGGTACACTTTAATGGGTGGATATGCTTTATAAATCAGCCGCTGGTAGCTGGTTGCACCTGTGAGCCTGATTATGACAGTTACTCTGTCCACCCTAAGCTATACTAACTAGTCACTATCCAGTGTTCTGTTTTTCTTTTTATGTGACAATTAAGATTTTACATCCCTAGTTGTGCTGCAGGTCCGCTGGCACTCACTATCTTGGGCGATATTTTGTCACTAACCCAATATACATTTACTGGCCTATTTTTGATTGCTCTATACGTTGCTTCTTTTAAACATAATTTTTGTATGGTGTGTTTAATTTGTATTTAATAAAATTTGGTATCTATTTTCTATTTATCTAGCTATGACTCTTTTCCTTTTTTTGTATAATATAATACTGCCCCTATGTACAAGAATATAACTACTATAATACTGCTCCTATGTACAAGAATGTAACTACTATAACATTGCTCCTATGTACAAGAATGTAACTACTATAATACTGCCCCTATGTACAAGAATAAAACTACTATAACATTGCTCCTATGTACAAGAATATAACTACTATAATACTGCCCCCTATGTACAAGAATATAACTACTATAATACTGCCCCTATGTACAAGAATATAACTACTATAATACTGCTCCTATGTACAAGAATTTAACTACTGTTATACTGCTCCTATGTACAAGCATATAACCACTATAATACTGCCCCTATGTACAAGAATATAACTACTATAATACTGCTCCTATGTACAAGAATATAACTACTATAATACTGCCTCTATGTACAAGGATATAACTACTGTTATACTGCTCCTATGTACAAGAATATAACTACCATAATACTGCCCCCTATGTACAAGAATATAACTAGTATAATACTGCCTCTATGTACAAGGATATAACTACTATAATACTGCTCCTATGTACAAGAATATAACTACTATAATACTGCCCCTATGTACAAGAATGTAACTACTATAATACTGACCCCTATGTACAAGAATATAACTACTATAATACTGCTCCTATGTACAAGGATATAACTACTGTTATACTGCTCCTATGCTCCTATGTACAAGAATATAACTACTATAATACTGCCCCCTATGTACAAGAATATAACTACTATAATACTGCCTCTATGTACAAGGATATAACTACTGTTATACTGCTCCTATGTACAAGAATATAACTACTATAATACTGCCCCCTATGTACAAGAATGTAACTACTATGACACTGCTGCAATGTACAAGAATATAACTACTATAATACTGCCCCTATGTACAAGAATATAACTACTATAATACTGCTCCTATGTACAAGAATGTAACTACTATAATACTGCCCCTATGTACAAGAATATAACTACTATAATACTGCTCCTATGTACACAAATATAGCTAATATAATACTGCCCCTATGTAATACTCTGTGGTAATACTGTACAGCCTCATAACATCTATATAGTAATCTTTCGCACTACTGTGTATTATATTCTTTTACACAGCTTCCCTCCCAAATACATTGCCCCCCGGCACACACCGCAGACAGGTTGGCAGATGCTGAAGTAAAATATACTTGTTACCTGGCACAGCAGGAGATGTCTGTTCTGGGTTGCGGCTGGAAAATTCTTTTGATTAAGCAATTTTTTACATACTGTACATGCTGGCTTGTCTACATGTGTACTCATTAAAATTTCCTGCATTTTTTGGATCTTGGTTGTAAGTTTCAGTTGCTCCTCTGTCACAATACAGCACAACTTATCTGATTTGTGTGTATGTAGTGTGTATGTGTGAGTGTGTGTATATATATATATATATATATATATATATATATATTTGCAATCATGAGGGAAACTACAAGCACCCTCCTGAAATTCTATGGTTTTATGCATCAGGACATAATATAATATTATTTGGTTGTTGGAATGTCTTTAAATTTGGTAAATACGACCTCAAATGAAGAACACCACATGACGGATTACAACTCGTCACTATTTATTTACTAAATATTGTTTCTCCTTGCGGAGAGTGACATGTTAAGCATGTCGTGGTGAGGAGACTTAAAGCCGCAATGCTCCACTGGGAAATATGCAAATTGTCTCTTCAGAGAGGAAGAGGACTAGAACTCTAGTGCCACCTATTGGAAGTAGCAATCCTAACAGTCAATGTCGACCCTTTAACGAGCCTTGTCACATGACTTAGGATAATAGCCAAACCAGAATCTCAATTTGCATATTGAGATTCTGGTTTGGCTATTATCCTAAGTCATGTGACAAGGCTCGTTAAAGGGTCGACATTGACTGTTAGGATTGCTACTTCCAATAGGTGGCACTAGAGTTCTAGTCCTCTTCCTCTCTGAAGAGACAATTTGCATATTTATTTACTAAAAACTTTGCCAACATATAGAAGCAGTATGTGAAAAATGAAGTTACACCCAATGAATCAATAGTTTGTAGAACCAATTTTAACAACAATAACTTGAAATTCTGATGTAGATTTGTGGGTGTGCTTGGAATCATTGTCTTTCCATGACCCAGATTGGGCAGCTTTACCTTTTGGTTAATTGGCATCATAGTGGAATCTAGAATACTTTGGTATACAAAGTAGTTAAATGTCAAAATCACAGCCGGGGGAAGGGTTGCGCAGGTCCACCCACTGTTACATTTTCTTTAGGAGAACGCAACTCCACTGCCTCCAATCAGGACAATTACGCAACTGTCTGATGAGTGATAGACAAGACAGCGGATGCTTCCACTGCTAGGCCAGTTGTTGAAGAACTAACAGTGAAAGTATAGTATGTACACCTTCGATTCCAACACTTGGAATACAGTGGCATGTAAAAGTTTGGGCACCCCTAATCAAAATTACTATTATTGTGGACAGTTAAGCAAGTTAAAGATGAAATGATCTCTAAAAGCTAAAGTTAACGATCATAAATTTCCTTTATATTTTAGGAAATAAAAATTGTCATGTTTTACATTTTAAAAATTGCAAAAAGGAAAATGGGCCAATGCAAAAGCTTGGGCACCTTTGGAGATTTGCGTGCTCAGATTACTTTGACCAAGGTTGTAGAATATTTTGATGTCTGTTGTTCATGAATACCGGCTGAGTGTTAAGAATAAAAAGTACCTCTTTAAAGTGAACCCATTGTGAACTATTTGTGTCATGCAGCTGCAGTGCAGTACAGCGCAACCTTCACCAGGGGGAGCTTTATCGGGAAGCGAGACTGCACACACTGAGCATCTGAACAGATGCCACCAAGTGGCAAGAGAGTAGTCAGAAAAAGCCGAGTCAGGGCACAAGATAACACGTCAGTACAAAAAGGATTAAAACAGAAAGGATAGTCAGGACGTAGCAAGAGATCAGTAAACCGGGACGAGCAAAATACGGTACAAAAGGGACAAATCCAAACAGAGTCAATAGCCAAGCCAGGAGATCAGAATCAGGGAATCAAGCAGAACAGACAAACGCAGGGAAAGGGCAGACAGAGGGAGACAACAGACACAGGACAAGTCAGGGTTCACAGCAGGACAAACCAAGGGTTTCCAGAGTCAGGTTCACAAGCCGAAGACAGAACTATAGCTGACACTGCCAGCAAGATTCCTGGGAGCTAAATAGCCAACCTGAACCCAGAACGAGGCAGAGCAAAGTTAACCCTTGACATGATCCGTCCAAAAAGGGCAACACTAATAAACCCTGGAACGGATCATGACAGTACCCTCCTCTCATGGGGGGGCCACCGGACCCCCAGGTTTCCAAGGATAACGTGCATGAAATGCCCGGATCAAATCGATCAGCACCATAACCCCTCCAATGGACCAAATACTGAAGTGAACTACGGACCATACGAGAATCCACGATCCGTTCAACTTCATACTCGGTCTGACCATCCACAGAGACAGGAGGCGGAGGGGATGGAGGCCCAGCGGAAGATGGTACAAAGGACTTAAAAAGGGACTTATGGAACACATTGGGGATCCGAAGTGATTGAGGAAGGCGTAAACGAAAGGCAACTGGATTGACCACCTCAATGATCTCGTAAGGACAGATAAACCTAGGACCAAGCTTAGCAGAAGGAATCTTCTTTTCAATAATTTTTATTGATTTTATAAATTTTTATATAGGGAGAGGGAAAAGGGGAGGGAAAAGTGTAAGGGGGAAGGGTAAGTAATTCCCTGTGAGCAGAAGGAATCTTAAGACGAATGTTCTTGGTAGACAACCACACTTTATCTCCTACCAGAAATATAGGTCCTACAGACCGTCGCTTATCAGCAAAAAGTTTATGTTTGCCCTGAGCCTTCCCAATGTTCTTCTGGACCTCCCTCCACACCTCCCCCAACCGTTGTACTGCTGTATCAGCCCCTGGACATCCTGAATCCAGCCTAGAAAATTCACCAAAATGGGGGCGAAAACCGTAGTTACAGAAGAATGGAGAGGTGCCCGTGGACTGGTTAATCCGATTATTAAATGCAAATTCAGCCACGGGCAATGAAGAACACCAATTATCCTGCTGAGACGTAGCAAAACACCTCAAAATCTGTTCAAGTGACTGATTGGTCCTCTCCGTCTGCCCATTGGTCTCAGGATGGTAAGCAGAGGAGAAGGTCAAACAATACCCAATCTTTTACAAAATGCCCTCCAAAATTTGGACACAAATTGTACCCCTCTATCAGAAACCACATTCAAAGGCACACCATGCAGCCGTACTACATGCTCAACAAACAATCTGGATAGTGTCTCAGCATTAGGCAATCCTGCCAGAGGTACAAAATGTGCTTGCTTACTGAATCTGTCAACCACTTCCCAGATTACAGTTTTGCCATAGGAAGGAGGGAGATCAGTGATAAAATCCATGGACAAATGAGTCCAAGGTCTATCTGGAATTGGCAATGGCACCAATTCCCCGGCCGGCCGGTTATGAGAGCTCTTAGCACGGGCACAGGTATCACAAGCAGACACAAACAATGATATGAAGCAATGATATCAGAGTTCACGGAGGGCCACCAAAACAGCCTAGCAATAGCTTTCCGGGTGGCAGAGATCCCCGGGTGACCACTAAGAGCAGAATCATGGAACTCCCGGAGAATCCTCAATCTGTACTGAACTGGGACAAAAAGCTTATTGTCAGGCAAAGAGGAAGGAGCAAGAGACTGAGCCTCTCGAATCTCCTGCTCCAATTCAGAGGATACCCCCGCAACAACCACCCCGTGCTGAAGAATGGAGGAAGGAGGTTCGGGGGGGTGATATCGGATCAAAACTGCGAGATAAGGCATCAGCCTTGACATTCTTGGAACCAGGCCGAAAAGTGATTGAAAAATGAAAACGAGAGAAAAAAAGCGACCACCTAGCTTGTCTAGGAGTTAACCGTTTGGCAGTTTCAATATAAGACAAGTTCTTGTGATCAGTAATCACCGTGATCCAATGAACCGCCCCCTCCAAAAAATGCCTCCATTCTTCAAAAGCCAATTTTATAGCCAATAACTCCCGGTTTCCAACATCATAGTTCCTCTCAGCAGACGAAAACTTCCGGGAGAAAAAGGCACATGGTCTTAAGTTGGTCAAAGTAACGGGTCCCTGAGACAACACCGCCCCTACTCCCACCTCTGATGCGTCCACCTCTACAATGAATGGTTTAGATGGATCGGGCTGAACTAATACAGGAGCAGACATAAAACACTTTTTTAATGTAATAAATGCTTCAACTGCCAAGGATGACCAAACTTTGAGATCAGCCCCCTTGTGAGTGAGATCGGTGAGTGGCTTGACTACCTGAGAAAACCCCTTGATGAATTTCCGGTAATAATTGGCAAAACCCAGAAAACGCTGCAGACCCTTGAGGTCTCTGGGTTGCACCCAATCAACAATGGCCTGTACCTTTCTGGGATCCATCCGAAACCCATTCGCAGAAAGGATGATCCCCAGAAAAGAAAGCTCCTGGACACAAAACAAACATTTCTCTGGTTTAGCGAATAAAGAATTTCCCCGTAACCTGTGAAGAACAGCACGTAAATGACCAATGTGGGATTCCTTGTCAGGCGAGAAAACAAGGATATCATCCAGGTATACAACCATAAAGCGCCCGATAAAATCATAAAAAAACATCATTTATGAAGTTCTGAAACACCGCGAGCGCGTTCGTGAGACCAAAGGGCATGACCAAATTTTAAAATAGGCACTCAGAGGTGAGAAATGTCGTTTTCCACTCATCCCCTTCCTGAATGCGGATAAGGTTATATGCTCCCCTAAGATCAAGTTTGGAAAACCACTTAGCCCCAGACAATTGGTTATAGAGATCAGGAATGAGTGGGAGAGGGTAGGTATTTCTCACCATAATTTTATTTAGCTCCCGGAAATCGAGGCATGGACGTAAACCACCATCTTTTTTCTTGACAAAAAAGAAACCCGCGGCCACAGGTGAGGCCGGCGTCACACTGGCGAGTTTTACGGACGTAAGAGCGCAGAAACTACGTCCGTAAAACTCGCATTACATACGGCACAATTATTCTCAATGGGGCTGCTCCTATTAGCCGTATATTACGGTTCAGTATTATACGGCTTTCTACGGCCGTACAAAATCGCAGCATGCTGCGTTTGTCACCGTATTGCGCTAATAATACGCCAATGAAAGTCTATAGGGGCGAGAAAAATACGGATTCCACACGGACCTGCAGTGTGACTTGCGAGAAATACGCAGCGGTGTTAGTGAAAAGTCGGTAATTCAATTGCCGGCTTTTTCCTTCTCCTTCACAAACCCGACATGATATGAGACATGGTTTACATACAGTAAACCATCTCATATCCCCATTTTTTTTGCATATTCCACACTACTAATGTTAATAGTGTGTATGTGTAAAATTTGTGCACTGTAGCTGCTAAAATAAAGGGTTAAATGGCGGAAAAAATTGGCGTGGGCTCCCGCGCAATTTTCTCCGCCAGAGTGGTAAAGCCAGTGACTGAGGGCAGATATTAATAGCCAGGAGAGGGTCCATGGTTATTGGCCCCCCCGTGGCTAAAAACATCTGCCCCCAGCCACCCCAGAAAAGGCACATCTGGAAGATGCGCCTATTCTGGCACTTGGCCACTCTCTTCCCACTCCCTGTAGCGGTGGGATATGGGGTAATGAAGGGTTAATGTCACCTTGCTATTGGAAGGTGACATTAAGCCAGATTAATAATGGAGAGGCGTCAATTATGACACCTATCCATTATTAATCCAATTGTAGGAAAGGGTTAAAAAAACACACACACACATGATTAAAAAGGATTTTAATGAAATAAACACAGCGGTTGTTGTAATAATTTATTGTTCTCGCAATCCATTTGCAAACCCTCGCTTGGCAAAATAATAAACGCACAATATACATACCTTCTGATGTCAGATCACGTCCCACGATGTAATCCATCTGAAGGGGTTAACTAATATTACAGGCAGGAGCCCTGCTAAATGCAGCTGTGCTCCGTGCCTGTAATCCCCCGGCGAATGAATGAAATGTAGGTCAATGACCTACATTTCCTTCAGTCGCGGTGATGCGCCCCCTGGTGGATGTCCTCATATGACCTGGAGCGTGGGAAAAAGTTCCCAGGCTGCAGTTCATGAGAACATCCACCAGAGGGCGCCTCACCGTGACTCAATGTAAGTACAGATCACTGCTTTCCTTTCAGCACCCGGGGATTACAGGCACGAGCGAGTGGTTTATCGCAGCTGTGCCTGTAATATTAGTTAACCCCTTCAGATGGATTACTTCGTGGGACGTGATCTGACATCAGAAGGTATGTATCTTGTGCGTTTATTATTTTGCCAAGCGAGGGCCTGGAAATGGATTGCGAGAACAATAAATTATTACAACAACCGCTGTGTTTATTTCATTAAAATCCTTTTTAATCATGTGTGTGTGTGTTTTTTAACCCTTTCCAACAATTGGATTAATAATGGATAGGTGTCATAATTGACGCCTCTCCATTATTAATCTGGCTTAATGTCACCTTCCAATAGCAAGGTGGCATTAACCCTTCATTACCCCATATCCCACCGCTACAGGGAGTGGGAAGAGAGTGGCCAAGTGCCAGAATAGGCGCATCTTCCAGATGTGTCTTTTCTGGGGTGGCTGGGGGCAGATGTTTTTAGCCACGGGGGGGCCAATAACCATGGACCCTCTCCTGGCTATTAATATCTGCCCTCAGTCACTGGCTTTACCATTCTGGCGGAGAAAATTGCGCGGGAGCCCACGCCAATTTTTTCCGCCATTTAACCCTTTATTTCAGCAGCTACAGCGCTGAAATTTTGCACATACACACTACTAACATTAGTAGTGTGGAATATGCAAAAAAAAAGGGGATATGAGATGGTTTACTGTATGTAAACCATGTCTCATATCCTGTCGGGTTTGTGCAGGAGAAATGAAAAGCCGGCAATTGAATTACCGGCTGTTCACAGATATCGCGCTGAATGAAATCTAAATACAGAATATATATATATGTGTCTCAATGACATATACATATATATATACTGTATATATGTTTTAATGAACATTTGAGCACATAAATCCATTAGATGTCGGTTTTGCAAGCCTGCGCGAAAATCTCGCAGTACGGATGCCATACGGATTACATACGGAGGATGCCATGCGCAAAATACGCTGACACACCCTGCCTACGGATCACTATTTTGGGAACATTTCACCGTATTTCGGCCGTATTACGGCCGTAAAATACGGACCGTATTGTCTTACGCCGAGTGTGACGCCGGCCTGAGACAGAGGGACGGATGTGACCTTTGCGTAGACTATCAGAGATATAGTTTTTCATAGCAGTACGTTCCGGGCCAGAAAGATTGTACAAACGGGCTTTGGGCAATTTAGAACCTGGAATAAGATTGATGGTACAATCATAAGAACGATGGGGTGGTAAGACCTCAGCCTCTTTTTCGGAGAACACATCACCAAAGTCCTTTAGGTACTCCGGAATACCTTCTGGACTAATGGCGGACACAGACACAGCAGAAAGACAACCATTAGAACAATTAGGACCCCATTTAACAATATCACGAGATCCCCAGTCTATAACAGGATTATGCCTCTGCAACCAGGGGAACCCCAACACCAGTCCCGCAGGAAGATTATTCATAACATAAAATGAAATTCGTTCCTGGTGCAAGGAACCCACCTTGAGGAGGAACTCCTCAGAGACAAATTTAAGCACATTTTGAGCCAACGGTGTCTTATCAATGGCAACGATATGGATGGGAGTCTCTAGCCTAACTGTCCCTAACTTTAACTTGGACACCAGACTATAGTCAATGAAGTTCATGGAAGATCCACAGTCCACAAATGCTGAAGTGGATGCAAAAACACCTCCATAACACAGTTCCACTTCTAGCAAAACTTTTTGAAATGACGAAAATGGTACCTTACAGTCTGGATGACCTTCTAGACCATCACCCAGACTCGGCAGCTTGTTACTGGATGGACAAGAGGGGCAGTCTTTCTTCCAATGTCCCGGATCTCCACAATAAAAACATAATTTCCCATCACGTCGCCGTTTCCTCTCCTTCTCCTTGAAATTGATGGCACCAACTTCCATAGTCTCCTCAGAATTGATAGGCAAAATAGGAATCTCACGCTGGATAATTCTTCTCTCCCGTAATCTCCAGTCCATACGAATGGCCTGAGTCATGGCCTCCACCAGGGAACTGGGTGGCGTATGAAGGGCCAGCGCGTCCTTGAGATGATCAGAAAGTCCTCTCTCAAACAGGCGCCTCAGAGCAGAGTCACCCCAAGACACCTCAATGGACCACCGCCTAAACTCAGAACAATACTGTTCAGCAGTGAGTTCATTCTGGGAGAGACTCATGATCATGTCCTCTGCAACCCTGACCCGGTCCGGTTCATCATAAATAAGTCCCAGAGCCTCAAAGAATCTATCCACAGACACACGTTCAGGGGCAGAAGCAGGTAAAGAGAAAGCCCATGATTGAGGTCCCTCCCGCAGTAAGGAAATAATTACCCCCACCCGCTGACTCTCATCTCCAGAAGATCGAGGTCTAAGAGAAAAAAAAAGCTTGCAACTCTCCTTAAAAGTATGAAATCTCTCCCTCTCCCCAGAGAAGGTATCTGGGAGTTTGACAGTAGGTTCAGGAGAGTGCAAAGAGACATCCACTGAGTCACCAGGTAGACAAACATCATGAGAGGTGTCTCCCTGCAAGGTCATAACAGTCTCAGTCAGTTTTTTTCTGTAAGTGAGTATGAGATGAGACAAGGGACTGATGTTTCACAGAAATATCCAACACCATCTGTGTCAAACTGGACACTTGATCCGCCAAGTTATGCAGCGGATCCATGACAAAAAAAAAAAATGCAAAATCCAGTTTAAATGTCAGGTCAGCTATAATGTCATGCAGCTGCAGTGCAGTACAGCGCAACCTTCACCAGGGGGAGCTTTATCGGGAAGCGAGACTGCACACACTGAGCAGCTGAACAGATGCCACCAAGTGGCAAGAGAGTAGTCAGAAAAAGCCGAGTCAGGGCACAAGATAACACGTCAGTACAAAAAGGATTAAAACAGAAAGGATAGTCAGGACGTAGCAAGAGATCAGTAAACCGGGACGAGCAAAATACGGTACAAAAGGGACAAATCCAAACAGAGTCAATAGCCAAGCCAGGAGATCAGAATCAGGGAATCAAGCAGAACAGACAAACGCAGGGAAAGGGCAGACAGAGGGAGACAACAGACACAGGACAAGTCAGGGTTCACAGCAGGACAAACCAAGGGTTTCCAGAGTCAGGTTCACAAGCCGAAGACAGAACTATAGCTGACACTGCCAGCAAGATTCCTGGGAGCTAAATAGCCAACCTGAACCCAGAACGAGGCAGAGCAAAGTTAACCCTTGACATGATCCGTCCAAAAAGGGCAACACTAATAAACCCTGGAACGGATCATGACAATTTGAGTGCCAAAGGTTATCTTTTTTCGATATTGCTTTTTTCCTTTGTCACCTCCTTCATTTGTTTAGTGCGCCACTTTTGACTTTTCAGAGTAGACTATAATTAGCCTGATATGATTAGGCTTTTCACTATCATCGTTTGGAAATGCCAGATTATGTAAATTTCCCAGCTTTATAAAATCCCAGCCTCCTCTAACCTTGTGCCAAAAAAAAACAGCCATGGGTTTTTCTAAGCAGCTGCCTAGCACTCTGAAAATGAAAATGGCGGAGGGCCACAAATCAAAAGGCTTTAGCAAAATTGCAAAGCATTTTCAAGTTGCCCTTTCCTCAGTTTGAAATGAAATTAAGAAATGGCAGCTAACAGGAACAGTTGAGATCAAGATAAGGTCTGGAAGACCAAGCAAAATTTCTGTGAGAGCTGCTGTTAGGATTGCTAGAGAGGCAAATAAAAACCACCACTTGACTGCAAAAGACCTTCAGAAAGATTTAGCAGACTCTGGAGTTGTGGTACATTGCGCTACTGTTCAGAGACACTTGCACAAATATGGCTTCATGGAAGAGTCATCAGAAGAAAACCTCTCCTGCATCCTTACCATAAAATTCAGCATCAGAAGTATGCAAAAGAACATCTAATAGAACTGTTTGGCCACAATGATCCAAGGTATGCGTGGTGAAAAAGGGACACAGAATTTCAGGAAAAGAACATCTCGCCAACCATTAACCCCTTCATGACCCAGCCTATTTTGACCTTAATGACCTGGCCGTTTTTTTGCAATTCTGACCAGTGTCCCTTTATGAGGTAATAACTCAGGAACGCTTCAACCGATCCTAGCGGTTCTGAGATTATTTTTTCGTGACATATTGGTCTTCATGTTGGTGGTAAATTTAGGTCGATAATTTTTGCGCTTATTTGTGGAAAAAATGGAAATTTGGCGAAAATTTTGAAAATTTAGCAATTTTCAAATTTTGAATTTTTATTCTGTTAAACTAGAGAGCTATGTGACACAAAATAGTTAATAAATAACATTTCCCACATGTCTAAATTACATCCGCACAATTTTGGAAACACATTTTTTATTTGCTAGGAAGTTATAAGGGTTAAAATTTGACCAGCGATTTCTCATTTTTACAATGAAATTTACAAAACCATTTTTTTTAGGGACCACCTCACACTTGAAGTCAGTTTGAGGGGTCTATATGGCTGAAAATACCCAAAAGTGACACCATTCTAAAAACTGCACCCCTCAAGGTGCTCAAAACCACATTCAAGAAGTTGATTAACCCTTCAGGTGCTTCACAGCAGCAGAAGCAACATGGAAGGAAAAAATGAACATTTAACTTTTTAGTCACAAAAATGATCTTTTAGCAACAATTTTTTTATTTTCCCAAGGGTAAAAGGAGAAACTGGACCCCAAATGTTATTGTACAATTTGTCCTGAGTACGGCGATACCCCATATGTTGGGGGGGAACCACTGTTTGGGCGCACGACAGGGCTCGGAAGGGAAGGAGCGCCATTTGACTTTTCAATGAAAAATTGGCTCCAATCTTTAGCGGACACCATGTTGCCTTTGGAGAACCCCTGTGTGCCTAAAGATTGGAGCTCCCCCACAAGTGACTCCATTTTGGAAACTAGACCCCCCAAGGAGCTTATCTAGATGCATAGTGAGCACTTTGAACCCCCATGTGCTTTACAAATTGATCAAAAATGAAAAAGTACTTTTTTTTCACAAAAAAATTCTTTTAGCCTCAATTTTTTCATTTTCACATGGGCAACAGGATAAAATGAATCCTAAAATGTGTTGGGCAAATTCTCCTGAGTACATCGATACCTTATATGTGGTCACAAACCACTGTTTGTGCACACGGCAAAGCTCGGAAGGGAAGGAGCACCATTTGGCTTTTGAATGAAAAATTAGCTCCTATCGTTAGCGGGCACCATGTCACGTTTGGAGAGCCCCTGTGTGCCTAAACAATAGAGATCCCCCACAAGTGACCCCATTTTAGAAACTAGACCCCCCAGGGAACTTATCTAGATGCATAGTGAGCACTTTGAACCCCCAGGTGCTTCACAACTTGATCCGTAAAAATGAAAATGTACTTTTTTTCACAAACAATTTCTTTTAGCCTCAATTTGTTCATTTCCACATGGGCAACAGGATAAAATGGATCCTAAAATTTATTGTGCAATTTCTCCTGAGTACACCGATACCTCACATGTGGGGGTAAACCACTGTTTGGGCACACGGCAGGGCTCGGAAGGGAAAGAGCGCCATTTGACTTCTTGAATGAAAAATTAGCTCCAATCATTAGCGGACACCATGTCGTGTTTGGAGAGCCCCTGTGTGCCTAAACATTGGAGCACCCCCACAAGTGACCCCATTTTTGAATCTAGACCTCCCATGGAACTAATCTAGATGTGTGGTGAGCACTTTAAATCCCCAAGTGCTTCACAAAAGTTTATAACGCAGAGCCGTGAAAATAAATCATTTTTCTTTCATCAAAAATTATTTTTTAGGAAGCAATTTTCTATTTTCTCAAGGGTAACAGGAGAAATTGGACCCCAATATTTGTTGCCCAGTTTGTCCTGAGTGTGCTGATACTCCATATGTGGTACACGTCAGGGCTCAGAAGGGAAGTAGTGACGTTTTGGAATGCAGACTTTGATGGAATGATCTGCGGGCATCACGTTGTGTTTGCAGAGCCCCTGATGTGCCTAAACAGTAGAAACCCCCCACAAGTGACCCCATTTTGGAAAATAAACCCACCAAGGAACTTATCTAGATATGTGGTGAGCACTTTGAACCCCCAAGTGCTTCACAGAAGTTTACAACGCAGAGCCGTGAAAATAAAAAATAATTTTTCTTTCCTCAAAAATTATGTTTTAGCAAGCAATTTTTTATTTTTGCAAGGGTAACAGGAAAAATTGGACCACAATAGTTGTTGCCCAGTTTGTCCTGAGTATGCTGGTACCCCACATGGGGTAAACCACTGTTTGGGCGCACGTCGGGGCTTGGAAGGGAGGGAGCACCATTTGACTTTTTGAACGCAAGATTGGCTGGAATCAATGGTGGCACCATGTTGCGTTTGGAGACCCCTGATGTGCCTAAACAGTGAAAACCCCTCAATTCTAACTTCAACACTAACCCCAACACACCCCTAACCCTAATCCCAACTGTAGCCATAACCCTAATCACAACCCTAACCCCAACACACCCCTAACCACAACCCTAACCCCAACACACCCCTAACCCTAATCCCAACCTTAACCGTAATCCTAACCCTAATCCCAACCCTAAACCTAATCCCAACCCTAACCACAACCCTAACCCCAACACACCCCTAACCATAACCCTAACCACAAGCCTAATCTTAACCCTATTTCCAGCCCTAGCCCTAATCCCAACCCTAACTCTAATTCCAACCCTAATCCTAAGGCTATGTGCCCACATTGCGGATTCTTGTGAGATTTTTCCGCACAATTTTTGAAAAATCTGCAGGTAAAAGGCACTGCGTTTTACCTGTGGATTTACCGCAGATTTCCAGTGTTTTTTTGTGCGGATTCCTATTGAGGAACAGGTGTAAAACGCTGCAGAATCCACACAAAGAATTGACATGCTGCGGAAAATGCAACGCAGAGTTTCCGCGTGGTATTTTCCGCACCATGGGCACAGCGGATTTGGTTTTCCATAGGTTAACATGGTACTGTAAATCTGATGGAATGGAAAACTGCTACGAATCCGCTGCGGATCCGCAGCCAAATCCGCACCGTGTGTACATAGCCTAATTCTAACCCTAACCCTAGTTCTAACCCTAATTCTAACCCTAACCCTAACCCTAACCCTAGCCCTAGCCCTAACCGTAGTGGAAAAATAAAAGTAAATATATTTCCTTTATTTTATTATTGTCCCTACCTATGGGGGTGATGAAGGGGGTTCATTTACTGTTATTTTTATTTTGATCACTGTAATAGGTTTTATAACAGTGATCAAAATGTATCTGTAACGAATCTGCCGGTTTTGGAAGATGTCGGCGCCTATGGACAAGATGGACGGACACCGGGAGGCTCGGTAAGTATGAGGGGGTGGGATCGGAGTATGGAGGAGTGGATCGGAGCACGGGTGAGTGGACAGGAGAACGGGGGAGCGGACAGGAGGACGGAGGGGAGCGGAGCTCAGTACGGGACAGGATGGAGGACTGGGGAGGAGGATCAGTGGCGGTGGCAGATCAGGGTTTCCAGCCATGGCCGATGATATTGCAGCATCGGCCATGGCTGGATTGTAATATTTCACCACTTTTCATAGGTGAAATATTACAAATTGCTCTGATTGGCTGTTGAAAGTGAAACAGCCAATCAGAGCGATTGTAGCCACGGGGGGGGGGGGGGGCGAAGCCTCCCCCACTGGGCTCAAGTACCACTCCCCCTGTCCCTGTAGGTTGGGTGAAATTGGAGTTAACCCTTTCACCCAACCTGCAGGGACGCGATCATTCGGTGACAGCATATGCGTCACAGGTCGGATTGGCACCGACTTTCATAACGCATACGCTGTGTCACAGGTCAGAAAGGGGTTAAGCATGGGGTTGGATCAATCACGCTTTGGGTTGTGTTGCAGCCAATGGTACGTGGAACATTTCACAGGTAGAGGGAAGAATGGATTCAATGAAATTTCAAGAAATTCTTGATGCAAACATAACATCTGTAAAAATAAACCCGAAAAAAGAATGGCTTCATCAACAAATGTATGATGATCCTAAACACACGTCACAAACCACAATAGATGACCTTAAAAGGCGCAAGCTGAAGGTTTTACAATTATCCTTACAGTCCCCTGATCTGAACATCATTGAAAACCTGTGTCAACCTCAAAATAGCAGAGGATGCAAGACGACCCAGGAACCTCAAAGAACTAGGAGAATAAATTTCCAAGGAAAAATCAATTAAAATCCCTCAAACAAGAATTGAAAGAATCTTGGCTGGCTACAAAAAGTGTTTACAAGCTGTGTTACTTTCAAAAGAAGGTGCTACTTGGTACTAACTGTCACAATCCATTTTTTGATTCGTGGCAGCTCTGGTTCCAATATGTTTTAAATGATTTTTTTCTTTCAGGCCAATGGGGGTTAATGTCACTTTCCCTTGTAGACATCCTGACACAACTGCAGAGTTGCTAGGTCAGCTGATGTAGGTGGTGACCACTCCCACCATCCTTTAAATGGTCACCTGATGCATCAGCTGGCAGTCGGTGATAGAGCAATCTATGTAGACCAAGCCTAGAGTAAGGAGCTCTCTGGTGACAGGGGTGAATCAGCTGGTTTGTGGAGTTCGTGGTCTGGGTGCCTTTCTTCTGCTGTGCGGTGCTTTGCAGCAGAGAAGGCTATTAAGCTAAGTTTGGTGATTTTTTTTCCTCATCTGTCTCATGTTTGTCACTGTCCCCTGTATTATTCCATCTGCAGTGGTGAGGCTAGCGCCCTTGCTTGCAAGTGCACTAGCCAGGGCACTACTAGATGACAGCGAGGGATGAGGTTCCTGATGGTGGTGGGGGGGAAGGACCCACTTAGGGCATTGGGGGGGGGGTGCAAGGACAGGCTCAGGTTTGAGCTCAGGAGGTAACCATCCCTCATTCCCTATCGGTAGGGCCTTCCTCTCCCCATTTCCATCCCGTAGTTTGTTGCACCGCCTGCTGACCGACCCCCTTGGGTCATTACATTTCGTGACACTAACCATGCAGGGTGCTCAAACTTTTGCATTGGCCCATTTTCCTTTTTGTAATTTTTAAAATATAAAAGCTGAAAATATTTTTTTTGCATACCATACAAATGAAATGTCATCTTTAACTTTAGGCTTTTTAGAGATCATTTTTTCTTCAATTTGCTTAACTGTTCACAATAACAGTCATTTTGACTAGGGGTGCCCAAACTTTAACATGCCACTGTATATGTACAGTGGGGAAAAAAGTATTTAGTCAGCCAAAAAATTGTCAATTGTACAAGTTCTCCCACTTAAAAAGATGAGAGAGGCCTGTAATTGACATCATAGGTAGACCACAACTATGAGAGTCAAAATGAGAAAACAAATCCAGAAAATCACCTTGTCTGATTTGGCAAGATTTATTTCGCGAAATATGGTGGAAAATAAGTATTTGGTCACCTAAAAACATGCAAGATTTCTAGCTCTCACAGACCTGTAATTTTTTATTTAAGAGGCTTCTCTGTCCTCCACTCATTACCTGTAGTAATGGCGACTGTTTGAACTTGTTATCAGTATAAAAGACACCTGTCCACAACCTCAGTCACACTCCAAACTCCACTATGGTTTAGACCAAAGAGTTGTCGAAGGACATCAAAAACAGAATTTAGCCCTGCACCAGGCTGGGAAGACTGAATCTGCAATAGGCAAGCAGCTTGGTGTGATGAAATCAACTGTGAGAGCAGTAATAATAAAATGGAAGACATACAAGACCACTGATTATCTCCCTCGATCTGGGGCTCTATGCAAGATCTCACCCAATGGGGTCACAATTATCACAAGAACAGTGAGCAAAAATCCCAGAACCACACTGGGTAACCTAGTGAATGACCTGCATAGAGCTGGGACCACCGTAACAAAGGCTACCATCAGTAACACAATACGCCGCCAAGGACTCAGATCCTGCAGTGCCAGACATGTCCCCCTGCTTAAGCCAGTACATGTCCGGGCCCATCTGAAGTTTGCTAGAGAGCATTTGGATTACCCTGAAGAATATTGGGAGAATGCCATATGGTCAGATAAAATCAAAGTAGAGCTGTTTGTGCAGCGCCCCAGAGTCCTGGTCGTAGCAGTACTGATGCTCGGCCGCTAAGAGGAGTGATGGTACGTCTGATGGCACTGAAGGAGTTCACCTGACCAGGTATCACAGACACCAATACACTTCATAGTCTGGCCTCCAGGGGGAGCTAAGGGCGCTATGTATTAGGCCACTCCTCACAATCTGGTAAAACTGGGGGTTAGATAGAAAGTTAGAGAGAAGCTGACTGGGTTGGAACCAGGCAACATCCTGTGGCAGAGGGTGTTGCAGGGGAAGATTCAGGGGGGTCCCTGTCAGGGGTGGGATCCTGACAGAGGCCTAGCGAACAGAAAAGAACATTAAGGAACCGCGCCTGCACTACATCGCGGCGGTATCTCAAGAAAGGACAAGAAGCGAGGTTTATTGTGGAGAGTGAGAAACGAGATCAAAGCAAAAAGGAGATAACACCAATAGGAGTCGTGCTGTAAGACCGAGGCAACATCCTATTGAGGCGCGTAGCCGGTGGCCAGAACGCCGAGGAAGTATTAGGCTCCAAGCAATACTTCAAACAGAGGCAGGACAGTTGATTTTAGGTTGGCTGTCTCACCAAAATCACCTAAGACGACATAGGGGGCAACTGTGGGAGAGGGGCGACGCTAGGGTCCCGGAAGAACTCCAGGCCTTCCCGTCATACGGGTGCGTCCTATCCATATCATCTGGGGGACGGAGAAGAACATCAGAACAGACATAAGTTGTGGGAACTAACATCAGAAACAGACACAACAGTTGTGAGGACTATCCCGTGGTGCTCAGCAGGGAAGTACTACAACACACAGGCGCTAGAAGGTAGGCACAGATTTCCACCTGCAAAGGGAACTCTGGAGGTGCTATCGGACCGGCCGGTCTCTTACAGCCCTGTTAACCGTACTCTGGATTGAGGATTTTGAAGCCTTCAGTAAAGAGGTAAAGAGACTGCAACCCTGTGTCCTCGTTATTCATCGTGACCTGCACCACCACTTACAACTTTCATTGGACGCCCCTTAGCAGGGTCACGGACCGGGTCTAGCCACTGTGACAACCCCAGAACTGAGACAGAGAAGCCCGGTACCGAGTACCCCGCGGCCCTGCGTCTGGGGGTGCTCCATTTGGAAGAAACAAAATTCGTCATGTTTGGAGGATATAGAATGCTGAGTTACATCCAAAGAACACCATACCTACTCTGAAGCATGGGAGTGGCAACATCATGCTTGTTACCGCTGCCGCTGCCCGCCGCGCTGTTACCGCTCCCGCTGCCCGCCGCGCTCCTGTCACTGATCCCAGGTGTCTCCGCTCTGCCTCTCTGGCTGGGGCTTCCGTTCCTGCTGCTGCGCGCTCCTGTCGCTCGGGCACTCTCTCCCCTCCTGCAGCGGCGCGCGCCCGGCGTTCCACTTCCGGGTCCAGCCTTGTCAGCAACTCCTCTTCACTTCCGGTGTCTTCGGTCTCTGGGGGAATGCAGGGATTGCGCAGGCGCTCTAGTTTTGCTAATAAGCGCAGGCGCATTGTGCCAAATCCTACTTCCTGGGGTCTAAGGTCAGTAGTTTCCTCAACCAATCCCGTCTCTGCCTCTGCTATAAGAGGCAGTCTCTCCTGCGCTTAGGTGCCTGATTGTCATAGCATTGTCTGTGCTTCTGGCCCTTCCTTCCTGTGCTTTGTACTCAGTACCATCTGCTCTGTGCTTAGCATCTCTCTTCTCCGTTCTTTGTTATCCATATTCCCCTTGGTATTCCCCTAGTGCTTGCTTTTGTTTCTTACATTGCCTTTTGTTATTTCTTCCACAGTCCCTTGCCGTACCGGCCTCCTGCCTCCAGTTGTCTCCGTCTTCCCGGTTTTGCTTCTCCGTGCCTTCTGTTCTTCTTCTGTGAGCCGTCCCTCTCAGTACTTCACCGTGGGTAAGTGACCTCTGGGACTGTCCCTGACGGTCCCTGTATAGGGGTCGGTTCTATCTAGGTCCGCTCGCCCAGGGGTAGGTCTTCCCACGGTCCAGAGGGTCCACTCTCTTTTCCAGCCTTGACCGTTATAGTACAATCAGGCCATGGACCCCGCTAGTACACCCTTTTCGGCTCAGAAGGAGCTGGCCCATTTGCGCGATAATCAGCAGCGCATAATGGCTTTCATGAAAACCATGGAGTCACGCTTAACTTCTCTGCAAGCAGCTGATCCTGTGAATGCCGCCCAGTTGGCGACTCTTCAGCAGGAGTTGTCCCAACAGCGAGATACTCAGACCCGCATGTTGAGTTACATGGCATCTATTGATGATCGCCTGTTTTGTCTTCAGTCGGTACCTGCCACCTCCGCCTCGGCGTCTTCTCTTGATTCCACTCCCATTCCCTCCTCTCATCCACCTCCTCGTTTGGGTAAACCCCCCCGGTATAGTGGCGATCCTAAACTCTGCAGAGGGTTTCTGAATCAATGTCGGCTCCATTTTGAGCTTCTGCCCCTGCAGTACCCTACTGATCGTGCTAGAGTTGCTTTTATTGTGTCTCACTTGGAGGGAGAGGCTCTGGCTTGGATAAATCCCTTGTGGGAGCGTGATGATCCCGTAGTGTCTCACTTAGAGGATTTCCTTGAGACCTTTCGCAAGGTTTTCGATGAGCCTGGACGTTTAGCTTCCACGACTGAGTCTCTTTTTTGTTTACGTCAAGGCTCCCTTTCTGTCGGACAGTATGCCATGCGCTTCCGTACGATGGCTTCGGAACTGGCATGGAATAACGAGGCTCTTGTAGGCGCTTTCTGGCGGGGTCTATCTAGTCGAATTAAGGATGAGCTCGCCGGACGTGACACTCCAACCACTCTAGAGGATCTTATCTCACTCGCTACCCGCATAGATCTTCGCTTTCAAGAACGTTCTCGTGAGTCGGCTAGAGAGAGGAGACCTAATCTTTCTTCCCCTTCCTCCCATCAGTCCAGCAGTCCTCAAGTCCCCGTCTCAACCACAACTACCTTCTCTTCATCTGAACCCATGCAAGTAGATCGAGTAAAGATGGCGGAACAACGCCGAAAGGAGAGACGTACTCAGGGTCTCTGCTTTTATTGTGGTAGTGCCGCTCATTTGCTACTTAGCGGTCCAGAAAGACCAGAATACTTCTCCGCCTAGGACAGGTAAGAGAGGCCTTCCTAGGTGTTCCTGCTCCCTCTCAACCTTTAACTCTTTCTGTTTTACTCATTTCTAACCAGGGTCGTTCCTCCGAGGTTGCGTATGTGGATTCAGGCGCGGCAGGTAATTTTAATCAGTCTTGAAGCGACTCGGAGGCTTCGCATTCCAGTCTTCTCTTTGGACTCTCCTCGACTAATTGCTTCAGTGGATGGGAGACCCTTACAAGAAACAATTTCTTTGGTTACAGAAGAGGTGGAATTACAGATCGGGGCTCTTCATCATGAAAAGATTGCTTTTTACGTTCTGCCTAACCTCTCTCACGCTATATTGCTCGGACTCCCTTGGCTTCGTGTTCATGAGCCTATCCTTAATTGGCGTACCGGAGATGTGCAGCGATGGGGTGCCACTTGTCATGCACGATGTCTACAGTCTGTTCGTCCAGTTTCCTCTCCACAATCCACCTGTGTTCCAGAAGGATTACCTCCTCCATACTGGTCTTATGCGGACGTTTTTAACAAGCAAGAGGCTGAAAGCCTTCCTCCACACCGGCCCTATGATTGCCCAATTGATCTCATTCCCAGTTGTTCTCCGCCTAGAGGAAGAATCTATCCTTTGTCGGCAGCAGAGACCCAGTCTATGACTGAATACATTAAGGAGAATCTGGCTAGAGGTTTCATCCGAAAATCTGCCTCTCCCGCAGGAGCGGGATTCTTCTTCGTAAAGAAAAAGGACGGTTCTTTACGTCCTTGTATTGACTATCGAGGGTTGAACAACATCACTGTTAAAAACAGGTACCCTCTGCCTCTTATTCCAGAGCTCTTCGACCGTCTTCGTGGTGCTCGTATCTTTACAAAACTTTACTTGCGGGGAGCTTATAACCTGGTTCGGATTCGCTCCGGCGACGAATGGAGAACAGCATTTAACACTCGGGACGGCCACTACAAGTAGTTGGTCATGCCTTTCGGCCTTTGCAATGCCCCCGCGGTTTTTCAAGAATTCGTCAACGATGTATTCCAAGACCTTCTCTACTCATGTGTAGTGGTATATTTGGATGACATCCTTGTTTTTTCCTCTGATCTTCCATCTCATCAAAGAAGTGTTCGCCAAGTCTTGCAACGTCTGAGAGAGAACCACTTGTATGCCAAATATGAGAAATGTCTGTTCGAACAGACTTCCCTGCCGTTCCTTGGGTACGTCATCTCAGACTCCGGCCTTAAGATGGATCCTGAGAAGGTAACAGCTATTCTTAATTGGCCGCGTCCCTGTGGAGTAAAGGCCATCCAACGGTTTATTGGCTTTGCCAATTATTATAGGCAATTCATTCCGCATTTCTCATCTGTGATCCGGCCTCTTTCCATTCTCACCCGTAAGAGTTCCTGCTCGAAGGCCTGGACCCTGGATGCTGAGAATTCCTTTGAGTCTCTTAAGAAGTCCTTCTCCTCCGCTCCAGTCTTGCATCACCCTGAAGTTAATAAACCCTTCATTCTGGAAGTAGATGCTTCTTCTACAGGTGCCGGAGCTGTGCTCTCACAGAAGACTTCTGAAGGACGGTGGTTCCCTGTGGCTTCTATTCTAAAGCCTTTTCGAATTCCGAATGAAACTATACTATTGGAGATCGAGAGTTGTTGGCCATCAAAATGGCTTTGGAGGAGTGGAGGTATTTGTTGGAAGGTTCTGTGCATCCATTTGTAATCTACTCTGATCATAAGAATCTTGCATATCTTCAAACTGCACAAAGACTAAATCCTCAACAAGCCAGATGGTCTCTATTCTTTGCCCGCTTCGAGTTCGAGTTACGTTTTCGACCTGGCAACAAGAATGTCAAGGCAGATGCACTGTCCAGGTCTTTTCAGCCTCTTGATACTGTGGAACAACCGGCATATATCATAGATCCCTCCAAAGTCCTGACGGTGGCGCCACTGCAAATGATTCTTCCTCCGCCAGGTAAAACCCTCATCTCTGATGACGACAAAGTGAGAGTGTTGTCCTGGGGTCATTCTTCAAAAGTGGCTGGACATGCAGGATCAAAGAAGACTTTCCTCCTCATCTCTCGCTATTATTGGTGGCCTACTTTACGTCTGGACGTCAATGAGTTTGTCGCATCTTGCCCTTCCTGTGCTAGGAACAAGGTACCCAGACACTTACCATTTGGCAATCTCCTTCCTCTTCCGTCGGCACCTTGGCAGCATATTGCCATGGATTTCGTTACTGACTTACCAAGTTCCTCCGGATGTACAGTTATCCTTGTCGTAGTAGATCGGTTCTCCAAGATGGCTCACTTCATTTCGTTATCCGGTCTACATTCTGCTCCTCAGTTGGCGAAGATATTCATCCAGAACATTTTCAGACTCCATGGTCTCCCTCTTCGCGTCATGTCTGACAGAGGGACTCAGTTTACTTCCCGCTTCTGGAGAGCTTTGTGCAAACTTCTAGGGGTGTCTCTGGACTTTTCATCCGCTTATCACCCACAGACTAACGGTCAAGCTGAGCGAACTAACCAGACTTTAGCTGCCTATCTGCGACACTTCACTAATGCTCATTATAATGATTGGGTCGGTCTGCTTCCTTGGGCCGAGTTTGCTTTCAATAACCACTCCAGTGAAGCGTCAGCGAAGACTCCTTTCTTCGTGGTATTCGGACAGCATCCTAGTCTGCCTCTACCAGTCTCTTCAGTCTCCGGGGTCCCAGCCGCAGACTCTTTAGCTCGCAACTTTTCCACGATCTGGGGTGAGGTTAAGAACTCGCTTGATAAAGCTTCCTTAAGGATGAAGAGACTGGCCGACAAGAAGCGTTTGGATTCCCCTCCTTTCATGCCTGGTGATAAAGTCTGGCTTTCTTCTAGATACATAAGGCTCAAGATTCCTTCCTACAAGATTGGTCCACACTACGTCGGTCCTTTTGAGATTCTGCGTTGGGTCAACGACGTCGCTTACAAGCTGAAATTGCCTGCCTCGCTCCGTATTCCCAATACCTTCCATGTTTCTCTACTTAAACCAGTGGTCTTTAACCGCTTCCATCCTTCATCTAGTTTTTCTTCACAACCTATTTGCACTGACAATGTTTTCGAGGTGAAGGATATTTTAGCTGTTAAAAAGATTCGTGGAAAAGATTTTTTCTTGGTTGATTGGAAGGGTTTTGGTCCTGAGGAGAGATCTTGGGAGCCTATGGAGAACATTGATGCTCCTCATATTCTTAACAAATTTTTTGCCAGTTTACGTAGGGGGAGTTGTAAGGAAGGGGGTACTGTTACCGCTGCCCGCCGCGCTGTTACCGCTCCCGCTGCCCACCGCGCTCCTGTCACTGATCCCGGGTGTCTCCGCTCTGCCTCTCTGGCTGGGGCTTCTGTTCCTGCTGCTGCACGCTCCTGTCGCTCGGGCACTCTCTCGCCTCCTGCAGTGGCGCGCGCCCGGCGTTCCACTTCCGGGTCCAGCCTTGTCAGCAACTCCTCTTCACTTCCGGTGTCTTTGGTCTCTGGGGGAATGCAGGGATTGCGCAGGCGCTCTAGTTTTGCTAATAAGCGAAGGCGCATTGTGCCAAATCCTACTTCCTGGGGTCTAAGGTCAGTAGTTTCCTCAACCAATCCCGTCTCTGCCTCTGCTATAAGAGGCAGTCTCTCCTGCGCTTAGGTGCCTGATTGTCATAGCATTGTCTGTGCTTCTGGCCCTTCCTTCCTGTGCTTTGTACTCAGTACCGTCTGCTCTGTGCTTAGCATCTCTCTTCTCCGTTCTTTGTTATCCATATTCCCCTTGGTATTCCCCTAGTGCTTGCTTTTGTTTCTTACATTGCCTTTTGTTATTTCTTTCACAGTCCCTTGCCGTACCGGCCTCCTGCCTCCAGTTGTCTCCGTCTTCCCGGTTTTGCTTCTCTGTGCCTTCTGTTCTTCTGTGAGCCGTCCCTCTCGGTACTTCACCGTGGGTAAGTGACCTCTGGGCCTGTCCCTGACGGTCCCTGTATAGGGGTCGGTTCTATCTAGGTCCTCTCGCTCAGGGGTAGGTCTTCCCAAGGTCCAGAGGGTCCACTCTCTTTTCCAGCCTTGACCGTTATAATGCTTTGGGGCTGTTTCTCTACAAAGGGACCAAGACGACTGATACATGTACATGAAAGAATGAATGGGGCCATGTATCATGAGATTTTGAGTGCAAACCTCCTTCCATCAGCAAGGGCATTGAAAATGAAACGTGGATGGGTCTTTCAGTATGACAATGATCCCAAGCACACTGCCAGGGCAACTAAGTCGTGACGTCATAAGAAACATATGAAAGTCCTGGAGTGGCTTAGCCAGTCTCCAGATTTCAACCCCATAGAAAACCTTTGGACATTCTTCCTCCCACTCTATGAATGTCCACTAAAACCAGCCCATTATATAATTTTATATATACCGTCCCAACTCGCAGTGCTGGAGTAAACTAGTCTGGTTTCACATCACTGTGAAGTGACACATATCTCCTCTCCATCACTTCACCAGTGGCTCTGTCACATATTCCCCCCCTCTGCCCAAAGTTGGTGGGTTTGGCACCTGCACTTGCTAAACATGGGAACTCTGGACAGGGCATCCCTGTTCCCATGCAACCTCCCTGGCCTGTGCTCCACATGGAAAGTGAAGTATTGAAGCGCCAGAAACCACCTAGTTACACGGGCATTCTTTCCCTTCTTTTCCCTCATTCATCTCAGGGGTGCATGATCAGATATTAGCCTGAACTTTCTGCCTAACAGGTACTACCTCAGGGTGTTGATTGCCCACTTGATGGCCAAGCACTCCTTCTCCACGATGGCACAGTTTGTCAGGACTCTGGATTCCCTGTTTCATTTGTGGTACTTTTTGCCCTTTTCCAAGATGACGTCTGCTGACTTGCTTCTGCTCGTGTGATCCGCCTTCCCTGTCTTTATAACCCTGGTTCACATCCCACTCCTTGCTTGTGTATTCTGCTAGAATTCCGGGCTTGTGCTGCAAGAGACTTTCCCCTCTTCAGATTCCCCGGATCCGCCTCCTCAGCAAACCTTCCCAGCTCTCAGTGGTGTTTGTGCTGCAAGCTGTTTTGCCTGTTCCATCCATCGACGACGCTGCGCCCAAAGACGCTAATGTGAACGTAGCCTAAGAAGGACCTTGTTTGCCATTCTTTTGAACTGTTGTGCATATGCTGCACCCACGTTTGTGCGTATAAACACTGACTCAGCCTGCAGCAGAGCTGCAAAGGAACTTCTGATATCACCTTGTTTGTTATGTTTAGAACTTGCTCAAGCCTTGCACCTGTGTTTATTTGTATAATACAGACTTTACACTGCACTTTGGTTCAGCTGCCTTAGGATACTTTCACACTTGCGTCGTGTGATGTAGGTCGCAATCCGTCGTTTTGGGAAAAAAACGGATCCTGCAAATGTGCTTGCAGGATGCATTTTTTTCCCATACAGTTGTATTAGCGATGGATTGCCACACGTCGCATCCGTCGTGCGACGGTTGCGTCGTGTTTTGGCGGACAGTCGGCACAAAAAAAAAGTTCCATGTAACTTTTTTTGTGCATCGCGTCTGCCATTTTCGACCGCGCATGCGCGGCCGAAAGCCGAAACTCCACCCCCTCCTCCCCGGACATTACAATGGGGCAGCGGATGTGTTGAAAAACTGCATCCGCTGCCCCCGTTGTGCATTTATTTCACAACATCCGTCGATATGTCGGGCTGATGCATGGCGACGGCCCCGTACCGACGGAAGTGTGAAAGCAGCCTTATTTGTCTCAAGCCAAGAGATTCCTGAGTGTACCACTATAATTGTTACAGGATACACAAGCCAAATAAGGAATCAGCTGAGACAATGGCTACTGATGCTAAGTTGGAACAATTGTTCTCTATGATAAGATCTCTGCAAAAGGAGATGGGCATTCTGCAGAGGAAGGTGGAAGGCTTGGAACATAATTAGGAGGTGTGGACAGACTCTGCAGAACCTGAGTACTCACATGGACACCCAGGAAAATAAATTTAAGAGCATGCAGTCTCAGTATGGACAGGCCTTTCAGGACTTAAATGCTCAGATGGCCACTCATATGCCAAAAAATTACCGCACACTCAGAACTGGTACGATGCAAAAAATATGTTAACAAACAAGGTTGCCACCAAAAGATACGTGCAGATAGAAACCCAACGTTCCGACCCTCCTGGGTCTTACTCATGGGGTTACTAAGGAGATAAAGAGACAATATTAGATATCAACCTAGCAACATTAACAGAAGAAAACAACGTGCCCTAAGAAATAAATAAATACATATACATATACACTCACCAATGAATAAAATATAAGAAACATAGAGAACATAAAAAGCAGCCAGAGATGGTCGTAGACTACTGATAAAGAGCAACAGTGCTCAATTCAAAATGCCTCAAGATAATGATCAAGAAAGGATAAAAGGTGTTGGAGGTAATAGATGTAATATAAGCTGATTACCTTGGTTCTCGATTAAATGTAGTGAAATGAAGTCCTCGGTAGGTGGTGAACGTCCAGTGGCGTGGCCTTCACTTCAGTGGTGGGCCTGCAGAGGACATCCATTCAATGAGAGGATGTCTGGAGAGACAGTGATGGCGCAGCATAATAGACTAGTGGGTAGTCGCTAAAGTACCTGTCATGTCCTAGGTTACTGCATAGGCGGCGCTCCCGTGCCATGCTCAATGTGGCGTGTGAGGATGGGGGGAGATGGTGGGTTTAAATGCTGCCGAGGGCATCGCCGCACCGGAAGTGAGGCCAGGGCCGGCTCCAGGTTTTTGAGGGCCCCGGGCGAAAGAGTCTCGGTGGGCCCCCCCATTTAACACATACCACGATTCATGATGCCCAGATACAGCAGAGAAATATAGGTAGAGTACAATGCCAGATTTCACTTCTCACATGAGTGATAGCTATTGTAAATTCTGCAGTGTATATATACAGGACAGGAGGAGTGGTACTGTGCGGTGTATATATACAGGGGAGAGGTACTGTGCGGTGTGTATATATACAGGGGAGAGGTACTGTGCGGTGTATATACTTCAACAGCCGCCCAGCCCAGGCCCCCAGCACCTGTCCTGTATATATATTATATACACTATCTGTACAGGCTGTGCTGGGGGCCTGGGCTGGGCGGCAGCTGTAATATATATATATCAGCTGCAGCCGCCCAGCCCATGGCCGCCCCAGGTCACCCAGACTGTCAGAATATACAGCGATATAGCATGGCACTCAGGTGCCGGTAGCAGCTCCTCCAGTCCGGAATCTGCCTGTGCCTGATTAGTTCAGCACTGCACAGTGCACACAGCCAGGAGAGCAGAGCAGGAGAACTCTCCGCCCACAATGTCACGCTGGCTGTGTCCTTAACCCCTATGTGCCTGGCCCTGCACTGACTGAGAAGATGCTTGTGCCAGGCAGGGCAAATTAAAAGGGTAGAAAGGGTTAAAGCGGCCAGATGGATGTATGACTGCATGAGTGGGCCCCCCTGTCTTGTCAGGGCCCCGGCACTTGCCCGGGTGCGCCGGGTGCTGACGCCGGCCCTGAGTGAGGCCCCTTGGACCGGAAATAACGCGGTGCTCTGTTGCTGGAATTACCGCGCATGCGCGGTGAGCGCTGAATGTGTGTGAGGGCATGAGGATGCCAGGAGTAGGGTGTGAAAGCATGTGGTCACGTGTGTGACTGCACCAACCGAGTACTAAGGTGCTGATGTATGCCTGGATGTGTGAGCCTGGGAATCTCAATGCATGGGAGTGCCGTGTGTCATGTCATATGTGTGGCTATAACAATGAGGTCATTGAATCAGGATCACTAGGCGTGACAGGGCTATATGCAAAAGGATGTACTGGTAGTGGAATAAGTGGACAATGTCCCTAATGTGGACGATGGATAACCCTGAGTTGGAAGGAAAAGATAAAGGGGAACTCACCTAAAGGGCTGTGGGCTCACATGTCTGGAAGATAAAACGCAATATTAGTGGAATATTGCAGTAGCCAGTCCATTTCCCTATTCAGACCCTTAAGGGTTAGGGTCTCCAGCTTGTGGATCCAGAACGTTTCTCTCAATCTAAGTTGTTTAATATGGTTGCTTCCCCTTCTTGGTCTGGGTACCTGTTCAATTACTTGATATTTCAATTGCGCTACCGTGTGTCTGAATTTAATGAAATGCTCAGGGATGGGTAGCCATGTTTTGCCACACCGGATGGTAGATTTGTGGCTCGCTATACAGTTCTTGACATGTTTTGTCGTTTCCCCTACATAGAGGAGGCCACAGGGACATTTTATGACATAAACTACGAAGTTGGAGTCACATGTATGGTAGCCGCGAATGGGGTATGATTTGCCCGTTCTTGGGTGTGTGACGTTATCCGATTTGATAATGTTTGAACATGAGGCACAGCTGAGGCAGGGGAATGTACCGTGGTGGTGTGTTGTTAGAACACTTTGGCTGGTGGTTGGGCGTGGGCTGCCAATGTCTGCCCGGACCAATATTGGGGGCTCTCCTATTGCACATGAGAGCTGGTGCTGAGAAGCTTGAGATATTAGGATAGGCTTTTGCCAGTAATGGCCAATGTTTCTTGATTACTGACTATTTTAGGCATGAAAGGATGAAAGGTGTGGACAAAAGGTACCCTGTCCCCGTTAGTTTGTCTCAGGAGTGGTAGTTGAGGTTGAATTACCCGTGATTTCTCATGGTCAAGTAAGTGTTGGGGGTAATTCCTTTCCCTGAATTTTTATGACATATCCTTCAGGCGTGTGGGGAGTATGGCAGGATCGGAGACAATCTTGGCTACTCTGGTAAACTGAGAGTGGGGAAGACTACTGCGTGTGACTTTAGGATGGCTGCTTGTATAATGTAAGAGACTATTACAGTCTGTTGGTTTCGAATAAATGTCAGTAGAAAGGTGGCCCAGGTTGTACTTGTACACAAGGGTATCTAAAAAAGATCTGCTTAAGGTCATGGTGTATGATAAATTGAAGTTCAGGGTAGACCGAGTTGAGAGATTGGTGGAATGCTTGCAGTAAGTCAGTTGGTCCTGTCCAGATGAAAAAAAATATATCTATGTAACGGTGGTAACAGCTAAAATATTGTTCAAATCTAGCATCTGTGTAGACAAAACTCTTCAAATGAATTCATGAACGCATTTGCGTATGCAGGTGCGACGTTTGAGCCCATCGTGGTCCCCCATTGCTGGATGTAATAAGTGTCCTCATATAAAAAGACATTTTCATACAAAACTAGTTCTAATAGATCCAGACACAGATGTATGGAACTGGTGGACATGTTGGAGGTTTCCAATAATGATTTGGATGCTAGGATACCCTTCTCATGGGAGATGGAGGTATAAAGGCTATTCATGTCCATAGTAACCAGGAGGCTATGTGGTGGTGCAGTATTCAGTTCTCTGATTATATTGAGGAAGTGTCCGGTGTCCAGTAAAAATGATCTGGTAGTCCTAACTAATGGTGTAAGAATCTTTTCTAGGAAGACCGAGAGGGGTGAAAGTATGGAGTCCGTGGATGCCACAATGGGATGGCCCGGAGGGTTGGTGAGGGATTTGTGGATTTTAGGGAGGACATAAATGACAGGAGTTATTGGGTGAGGGTTGGAAAGGAACTTTGCTGTCTGTTGGTCAATCATACCGTTATCAGTATATGTACTGATTACTGACTGGATTTTATTGCGGATATCAAAAGTGGGGTCTATTGGAATGATTCTATATGTGTTACTGTCAGATAGTTGACGTAGTGCCTCACTAGAGTATGAAGTACGGTCCATAATGACCGTGGCCCCACCTTTGTCCGCTCACTTAATAATGATAGACTTATTATTCTGGAGTGATGTAAGTGCTTGTTTCTCAGACAATGTCAGGTTTGTATGTGTGGGAAAGAAACCTAGATGATGTTGGTGCGACAAATCCTTAATATCTTTATCAACAAAGGAAATAAAAGTTTCGGTGGTGTGGAATGTCTGCGGTGGATTAAAGGAACTAGGGTTCCTTAGTCCCAGTGATGAGAGGGGGATCTCCGCAACAGAGACGTCCCCGTGGGGAGACACTCTGTTCTCGGAGTTCCCCTCTAGAGTCCCAAAGTGAGTCTTGAGTCTCACTAGATGGTAGAAACGTTGTAGGTCCCTCTCCAGCTGGAAGCTGTCCCAGTTGGGAGTAGGGCAGAATGATAGTCCTTTCTGGAGCAGGTCTAGTTCCGCAGGGGAGAGCGTATAACCCGAGATGTTGATTACTAGATTAGGTGTCTTACCTGTGAACGGGTTGTCATTTTTTCTCGATCTTCTTGTCGGTCGGTATGCTGGTAGCCTCCCCTGCGGCCCTTCGGTAAAAAACAGGGTCTGTTGGAACCTGTTGACGAATCGTTCTCCGTGCTGAGGGAACCTGATTTGCGCTGGTATGGGCGACGCCATGGATTCTTTCCTGAAGTATTGCTCCATTTGTAAACCCTGTTATGGGTATAGTCAGGTTGAAACTTCTGTTGTTTCCTTTCTTGTAGAAACTTATGGTGGTCCGCAAGGATCTTGTCTGTCTTTTCTTTGAGGCTAGTCCAGTCAGTAAAAGCCAGAGTAGATGACAACAGGGTTTCTATAGCCTTAATATTGTCCTGCGTTTCTGTGATCGCTTTCTGTAAGAATTCAATTGTTAGAATTATAATGTCCAAGGAACATTAGTTAAGTATCCTCTTATACTTGTCACAAAAATCAGGGTTTTCGGAAAAGAGAGTTGGGCGCAGATTACATCTAAGGCCCCTCGGGATCTTGCCCTGTTTATGGTATTCTGCCAAGGTTATGCAGTGTAAATCGTAGGATATCAGCTTATGTCGCTCCTTCTCGTAGTCCCTCGTCCTCAATTCATGGAGGGAGGTTTTCAAGAACTCACTTGTGTTAGAGACTTGGTAAAGTATACTAGAACTGGTTGCAATGTCGTATGCAAAAGTGTCCGACGGCATCTGGTGGACCGGTGCTACACCAAGTAAAAAGTCTTATAAGGGAGTAATGGTGTGCACTCAGGTCAAGGACAAGGAGGTGCTGGTAAAACGGACCATGTGGTCCAAACAGTCATATGCCAAAAAATTACCGCACACCCAGAACTGGTATGATGCAAAAAATATTTCATAAGTTTATTATGTTAACAAACAAGGTTGCCACCAAAAGATACGTGCAGATAGAAACCCAACGTTTCGACCCTCCTGGGTCTTACTCATGGGATTACTAAGGAGATAGAGAGACAATATCAGATATCAACCTAGCAACATTAACAGAAGAAAACAACGTGCCTCAAGAAATATATATATATATATATATATATATATATATATATATATATACCAATGAATAAAATATAAGAAACATAGAGAACATAAAAACATTACCTCCAACACCTTCTATCCTTTCTTGATCATTATCTTATGGTATTTTGAATTGAGCTCTGTTGCTCTTTATCAGTAGTCTACGACCATCTCTGGTTGCATTTTATGTTCTCTATGTTTCTTATATTTTATTCATTGGTGTGTATATATATTATTGTTTATTTATTTCTTAGGGCACGTTGTTTTCTTCTGTTAATGTTGCTTGGTTGATATCTGATATTGTCTCTTTATCTCCTTAGTAACCCCATGAGTAAGACCCAGGAGGGTTGAAACGTTGGGTTTCTATCTGCACATATCTTTTGGTGGCAACCTTGTTTGTTAACATAATAAACTTATGAAATATTTTTTGCATCATACCAGTGTGCGGTAATTTTTTGGCATATGACTGTTTGGACCACATGGTCCGTTTTACCAGCACCTCCTTGTCCTTGACCTGAGTGCACACCATTACTCCCTCAGATGGCCACTCAGGCGGTCTTACCCCCTGGACAACTGCAGACAGCCAGTCCTCCTTAGCTGCCATCTTTCCGATACAATGGCGATCGCGACAAATTTTTTTGGCTTTGTAAACCAATGTATGTTGTATTTTGATGTGCATGCCGACCGCTTTCCAACTGATCGTTCTAAGGTGTTGTGTATAATTATATTATTGACATAATGAGCACTCGCCTGGGCGAATCCAATGATCGAGTCTCGTGACCCACGTCTAAATGTTCTGGAAGACTTTTTAGCTTCTATGGCCTTGATGTTCGATGATCCTAACCGTCGTGCCTCTGCTGAGACCGCCTTACTGTCTTTACGCCAGGGTAAACGTTCAGTTATTGTATATGTCACTGATTTTAGAAGGTTAGCTGTGGATACTAATCGGGATTGTTATGCACAAATGCCTATTTTCAGGAGAGGTCTGTCTAGTGATATAAAGGATGAGCTAGCTCATTCTGAGTCACCTCAAGAACCCTTTCTCCCTAGGAACATGCAGGTAAACCACTTGGGAGACAGAGGTGATACTTATGCAAATTAACTCAGTGCAGAGGCGTGAGAGTAATGAATGCCGAGAGCACCACCTCTGGGAGAGTCTATGCTTCTATTGCACCCAATCTGACCACTTCCTGATCAACTGTCCCAAGCGGCCTAACAAGGTGTTAGAAGCGGTAGGGGAATATGATTAGTGGGATGCTGAGTCAAATGTCTCTGAATTTAGTCTACCAGTGAATGCTGTTTTCCATGCACTTTCAATGACTACTTCTTCAACTGAGCAGAAGGAGGGGAGTTCCCACTTTTCAAAAAAAATATTTTTCTGTTGTGCTCATGGCAATAGCAGATGCAGACTGTCGCTTCATTGCCGTGGACATTGGAGCTTTTGGCTATGGCAACGATTCCCAGACTTTCAAGAACTCGGATATGGGCTGACGTGTGTATGGCAAAAATTTTAATTTTCCACGGCTTCTCCCCAACACTCAAGGCCCACCGATACCATTTGTTATGGTTGGAGATGAGGCCTTTCAGATGTGTGAAAACCTACTGAAGCCATATTCCACACTTGAACCACACTAAAAGGATTTATAACTACAGACTGACCAGGGCCCGAAGAACAGTAGAGTGTACCTTTAGGATTTTTGTCTCAAAATGGCGCATTCTTGCCACAGCCATTAATCTAAAAATGGAGACAGTTGATGAGGTGGTCAAAGCCTGTGTGGTTCTCCACAATTACATTTTGGGTAAGGAGCGACCCAACATTGAACTGGATGAACCAGTTGCAAACCCACTGCCAGATTACCAGCATCACCCACTGCGGTCAACTTTTGAAGTTGGCCACATGCGGGACCAATTTGCTGCCTTTTTTATTCTGATATTGGACGTGTGGCATGGCAGGACAATATTGTGTAAAATGTCCTGTTGGGTTTGGGTCTGTACCAGTTATGATTTAAATGTTACTAATATTTGTTGTTAATAAACTTTTTGTTTTGTTATCTTGACCATGTCTCCTATGTATTTTCTCTACAAACCACTTAGGTTGTTCGTGGTAAGGTTGTTGATGTCATTGCGACCTGATTCTGTTCTGCAGTATCTATTGGACACAGACTGAAGAGACGATGGCTGTTTACAAAACAGATCTATACTTATCAAGTCAGGTGTCAGAAATAATGAATTCATGATGCAAAAATACCAGCCTCATGAATTCACTATTTCTGACACATGTCCAGGTGAGTATAGATATGCCTTGTATGTGTCACGGGGGGAACTGGGTAGACTAAGGTAGGTTACCCGGGCCCCTGCGATATCCCTCAGGCTAGGGAAACCCTGTTTGTCCCTTTCCCAGAAGTTATACTAAAGGTGTGCATGTCTGGGCCGCCAGACCTGACCCTGACTCCTGTTTCAGCCCTAAGCTGAAACCACCTCCCGCCACCCAGTGAAGAGACCACACACCAATCCCCAGCTATAGCGGTTGGATACTATTAAAACTTAGCCTTTAATAAATCACAATAAAAAATAGACTAATGATAAATAACTAACAAAAAAGAGAGAAGGGGGGAAAAAAACAAGGGACCAGTGATAAATTGTGCCCTAAGCCCAACACAGGATAGGAAGACTAATAAACATAAACACACAATGTTTAAAAATTGACTGCACTGTTAGTCTGAAGGTCATGTGACCAGCCGTGGCCAAGAAGGTTACAATTAATCCTAAAAGCGGGGAGGTTTTGCTGTAAATACATACATACACCTCAATAGCTTATTTCTGCAATAATATGGTTCCCTATGAAACTCATTAGGGTCAATAAATCACCATGTATACTATGCAGAAAAAGGATATAGGCTTAGTCACTGTTATTGTGTTTATTACAGAGACAATGCGCACCACCAACGGTTCCAAGGCACACATGACCTGATTCTTCAGGCTTAAGTAGATCCTGTTTGTGACGCCAAGTTGTAGCGCCCCCACTGCCGCAGGGCCGAGGGGTACCCGGTACCGGGCCTCTGAGTCTCTGCTCTGGGGTTGTCACGGTGGCTAGGCCCGGTCCGTGACCCTGCTGAGGGGCGTACAGTAAATGGTATGATGGATTGTGGATGGTGGTGGTGGTGTGGTGCAGTAAATAACGAGGACACCAGGTTGCAGTCTCTTTACCTCTTTACTGAAGATCTCTGGGTCCTCAATCCGGAATACGGTTAACTGGGCTGCGCAAGTCCGGCCGGTCCAATGGCACCTCCAGAGTTCCCTTTGCAGGTGGAAATCTGTGCCTTCCTGCTAGCGCTATGTGTTGTGGTCCTTCCCTGCTGTGCTTACGGAAAGTCCCCACAACTGTTGTGTCTGTTTCTTAAGTTCCCTCACAACTCGATTAGATGATGTTCTGCTAATCTTCCGTCCCTCCCTGATGTTACGGTTAGGACGGCACCCGTATGACGGGTAGGCTCGGAGCTCTTCCGGGACCCTAGAGTCGCCCCTCTCCACAAGTTGCCCCCTATGTCTTCGTAGGTGATTTAGGTGAGACAGCCCGCCTATGACTGACTGTCCTGCCGTTGGTTTAAAGTATTGCTTGAAGCTAGATTTATAAATACTTCCTCGGCGTTCCGGCCGCCGGTTGTGCGCCTCAGTAGGATGTTGCCTCGGTCTCACAGCACGACTCCTACTGGTATTCTCCTTGTCGCTTTGATCTCGTTTCTCACTCAGCACAATCTATCTCGCTTCTAATCCTTCCTTGGGCACCGCCGCTATGCTGAGCAGGCACGGTCCCGTGACGTTCTCTCAAGTTGCCAGGCCTCTGTCAGGATCCCACCCCTGACAGGGGCCCTACCGAATCTTCCCCCACAACACCCTCTGCCACAAGGTGTTGCCTGGTTCCAACCCAGTCAGCTTTCTCCCTAACTTCCTGCCTGACCCCCAGTTTTACCAGTATGTGAGGAGTGGCCTAATGAATAGAACCCTTAGCTCCCCCTGGAGGCCCGGCTGTGAAATGTATTGGTGTCTGTGATACCTGGTCAGATGAACTCCTTCAGTGCCATCAGACGTACCATAGCTCCCCTTAGTGGCGGAGCCACAGTACTGCAACGACCAGGACTCTGGGGCGCTGCATATACCTGTGAAGCTTGACTAACTGTGGAAGATGCAGGGGTGGCAGGAGAAGGGGCAATTAAATTACTGGGGTCTGGCAGTTCGGGGATGGGGCTTGACGCATGAGAGGGCAGAGACACACTGGAAGGGTGAGCCAAACCAGACACTACATACACATTGGGAGGTGAGGGGGAGCGATAGTCCTCTGTTTCTTCTTTCCTTTCCCTTTTTGGGATTGGCGCTGCAGTACAGGAAGCCTCGTTGGGCTCATTTCTAGCTGCCTGGCCATGGTGGCCAACCTGTCAGGGTCCGTGTGCCACTGCATGGTTGTCATCGTGGTGGCGCTGGGCTGTCCAACAGCACTCGGCATGGTGTTGGTGCTGTAGTGGTGTCCGGTAGTGTTGGAATGGAGGTGGCCGTGCAGTGGTATGCAGCAGAGGTCGGCATTGAGGTCAAGCATGACAGTGTAGGCACAGGTGGATATGCCGCCACTGTCTGCTGAAAATACCGACTCTGCTGCATAGCCTGCACGTAAGCAGCATTGCAGGCCTGCATGACACTAAACTGGAGATCAGGAGTAAGGTGTTCCGACATGCCCTGTTCAATTTGATTGAAAAAATGATGTGCTGGCCTCTGGAGGTCGGCTTTTACTTGGTCAAGGTTTTTGGTAACCCCCTAGATACGTGTATTCATATGGCTAATGGCTGTATTCAGTCGGTCACCCATCGCCTTGAGTCCATCATGAAAAACCGAGCTCAAGTGCAAAAACTCGGGCATGAGTGACCTGTCCGAGGCCCTCTGCCACTGTCTGCAAGAGCCCCCCAAAAAAGGGGCAGAGGCAGAGGACTGGGAAAGGGGAACACCTGATGGACCAGCTTCCTGGTCTCCAGTTTGTGTGGCAGGCCCACTTGTTGCAGTGCTGCTAGAAGGCTGGGACGGGTCCTTGGCTGTCTGATGAAGGACCGCTCCAGAACCAGGGTCAAGAGTGCTGCTCCATGTGCTGTGAAAAAAGAAGAAAAAAAAATTAATACCAAACATTTACAAAATGCCAACTCCTGTGGAATAGAAACATACAGATTATGGCAATACAACACAACCTAATACGCCAAAAAAAATACTTACATTCTCTGGGCAAGGACTGGTCTCAAAAATGCCAGAATACGGTGGTATTTATATTTTGGGATCCTTGCTCCAGAACCACTAGGAACCCAGCTCTCTTGACGAAGATCCTTGTTGAAGCGATCCTTCATCGAACGCCAACGTGTTTTGACTTTGAGCACTGTTGAAAAAACAAAAAAGAATGGTTAGACAATGGACTTTTGGCCATGATCACACAACTGTGTGTGATGAGAGGAACTCCTGAGAGTTTCTCTCATCACACACAGTTGTGTGATCACGGCCAAGGTCACTGCTGCATCACACTGCATTGCAATACTTACAAAATGCATTTCAGACCCGAGTCGGGTCATTGTCCCAGCCATCCCACATCGCTTTGGCCACCTCATTCCATAGTTGTCGGATCGTCACGTTGTCCGAGTGCTGCGGAACCCGGGTGTCCCACAACGGGACTCATGGACCAGGGAGATAAAGATGTCATTGTCAGTGAGGTCCTCATCCCGTCTTAAAAAATAAATAAAGACATTAATGTTGGATACATTCACATAAGGAAAAGAAAGTGTCACGGGGAAACTAGGTGAGCGAGAGCTAAATACCCAGGCCCCTGCAGTTTCCCTCAGACTAGGGAAATCCTGACTGACCCTCTACCTGGAGATTACACTGATGGTGTGCATGTCCAGGCCTCGAACCTCACCCTAACTCCTGTAATAACCCTAGGCTGATACCTTCGCCCTCCACCCAGTGAAGAGGTAATATTCCAATACCCACAGATAGAACAAACAAGGATAAAGGAAAATATGCACCACGCCGCAGTCACTCAGGAATACACTATAAATGTGCAGGGCAAAATAAATACAAATATAGGAAGGAGTAAATAAGACAGAGGAAAATACACCACCAGCAACGAATCTCCAAACCAGCTCTCCACTCCAGACCGAGATAACAACGCACAAGAGAGAAGCTATAATCGGCGACGCCCAATGAACAGGAGAACTATTTAAAGGCCATGGGAATGGCCCAGCTTCCAATCCGAGGATCAGGTAAATTAACCCCGGAACAGCTAGACAAAATCTAGCAGACGCCAATGAGCAAATAGTGGTCAACAGCGGAATTACCGCTGTCTGTCGGACGACCTAGTCTGAACAGCGTCCGACATGACAGTACCCCGCCTTCTACGAGGGACCCCAGGGCCCTCACGGCTTATAGGACCCGGCTTGTCTGGATGCCAACGATGAAAAAACCTGACCAGCCGATCCGCATGAATGTCTGAGGCTGGTACCCAGGACCTCTCCTCAGGCCCATAACCACGCCAGTGTACCAAGTACTGTAAAGTGCGACGCACTACACGAGAGTCAACCACCTTGGAGACTTCAAACTCCAAATTACCATCCACCAAGACTGGAGGTGGCATAGGCGCCGCGTCCACAGAACCCACCACCTTCTTAAGAAGAGACCTGTGGAACACGTTGTGTATCTTATACACCGTAGGGAGCTCCAATCGGTACGCTACTGGGTTAATGACGGCGGTGACCCTAAATGGACCAATAAACCGTGGACCCAATTTAAGGGACGGTATTTTGAGTCTTATGTTTTTTGTGGATAGCTACACCCAGTCATCCACACTCAGGTCCGGACCTGGCACACGCCTACTGTCAGCCACACGCTTGTACCTAGCACCCACACTCAACAGGCGCTGCTTAACTCTCCTCCAGACTGATGACAATTGTGTCCCCAACTGGTCCTCCTTCGGAACGCCGGAAGAGCCCCTCTGACTCAAAGTACAAAATTGAGAATGTAGCCCGTAAACACAAAAAAACGGAGACTCCCCAGACGACTTCTGGCGGTGATTATTGATGGCAAACTCAGCCAAAGGAAGAAAGGTAGACTACTCCTCCTGGTTATCAGAGACAAAGCAGCGTAAGTACTGTTCCAAATTTTGGTTCATACGCTCAGTCTGACCATTTGACTGAGGATGAAACGCCGAAGAATGAGATAACTTGATCCCCAGACGTGCGCAAAATGCTCTCCAAAATTTTGCCACAAACTGAGACCCCCTATCAGACACGATGTCAGACGGAAACCCATGAAGTCTGACCACCTCCTGCACAAATACCTGAGCCAGAGTCTTAGCGTTAGGCAACGAAGGCAAAGACACAAAGTGCGACATTTTAGAAAACCGATCAACAATCACCAAGATGACCGTGTTCCCAGCTGATGAGGGCAAATCAGTGATGAAATCCATGGAGATTTCCGTCCAAGGCTTACTAGGTACCTCAAGAGGAAGTAGTGTGCCAACAGGACGGGAGCGAGGCGTCTTAGCCCTAGCGCACGTGGTACAAGCTGACATGTATGAGACCACGTCCTGTCGGATCTTGGGCCACCAAAACCGACGTGACACCAACTCCAAGGTACCTCTAACCCCTGGGTGGCCAGCCAGGACAGCATCATGATGCTCCGCCAAAACCTTTAGGCGGAGATGAAGCGGTACAAAAGATTTGTTGATGGGAAGCTCAGATGGTACCTCCTCCTGAGCCTCGGCAATCTCAGCCTCAACCTCGGTAGTGAGAGCCGAAACCACAACACCCTTTTGGAGGATGGGTACTGGATCCTCCCGAGGTTCTCCCCCCGGAAAACACCTGGACAGAGCATCCGCCTTAGTGTTTTTAGACCCCGGTCTGTAGGTGACCACAAAATTGAACCGCGTGAAAAACAATGCCCAGCGAGCCTGCCTGGGGGACAGACGCTTGGCTGACTCCAAATACAGCAAATTCTTATGATCGGTAATAACAGTAACCTGATGTACCGACCCCTCCAAGAAGTGTCGCCATTCCTCAAAGGCCAACTTAATTGCCAACAACTCCCTGTTGCCGATATCGTAGTTACGTTCGGCGGATGACAGTTTCTTGGAGAAATAGGCGCACGGACGTAAACCACTCAAAGATGAGCCTTGAGATAGTACTGCCCCCACACCAACCTCAGACGCATCGACTTCCACAACAAAGGGTTTAGATATGTCTGGCTGCACAAGAATGGGGGCTGAAACAAAACTGTTCTTAAGAAATTCAAATGCGCGCACAGCAGCCTCAGGCCAAACGGAGAAATTGGTACCCTTTTTAGTCATGTCAGTTAGCGGTTTAGCAATGATGGAAAAATGCTTGATAAATTTCCTATAGTAATTAGAAAACCCAAGGAACCGCTGAAGTGCTTTCAGGTTATAAGGACGTTCCCAATGCAACACCGCCTGCACCTTAGTGGCGTCCATTTTAAACCCAGAAGCAGACACAATATAACCCAAGAAAGGCAACTCTTGAACAGAAAATACACATTTCTCAAGTTTAGCATACAGCTTATTCTCTCTGAAAAGCTGTAACACCTGCCTGACATGATCTAAATGAGCATCACGGTCGCAAGAATATATGAGAATGTCATCTAGATACACGATAACGAATTTCCCCAAAACATGCGAGAACACCTCATTGATGAAATGTTGGAACACTGCAGGTGCGTTAGTCAACCCAAACGGCATCACCAAATTTTCAAAATGACCCTCAGGGGTATTAAAAGCCGTCTTCCACTCATCACCTTGACGGACTCTTATGAGGTTGTACGCCCCCCTGAGGTCAAGCTTGGTGAACCACTTAGCACCTGCCACCTGGTTGAACAAATCTGGTATCAGAGGCATAGGGTATGGATCACGAACCGTAATCTGGTTCAACTCCCTGAAATCCAAACACGGGCGTAATCCGCCATCTTTCTTCTTCACGAAGAAGAACCCTGCTGCCACCGGCGAGGATGACGGCCTGATGTGCCAGGCAATTTGGCCCCTGGTTTAAACCTGATAGAACAGTCATAAGGACGATGTGGCGGCAACTCTGAACAACCCTTCTCAGAGAACACATCCACAAAATCCAGAAGTGACTCCGGAACGCTTGAAGTCACCGCAGCCACACATAGTTACATAGTTATTAAGGTTGAAGGAAGACTTTAAGTCCATCTAGTTCAACCCATAGCCTAGCATGCCCTAACATGTTGATCCAGGGGAAGGCAAAAAAACCCCATGTGGTAAGAGTAAGCTCCATCATGGGGAAAAAAATTCCTTCCCGACCCCACATACGGCAATCAGACTAGTTCCCTGGATCAACGCCTTATCAAGGAATCTAATATATATACCCTGTAATATTATACTTTTCCAGAAAGGTATCCAGTCCCCTCTTAAATTGAAGCAATGAGTCACTCATTACAACATCATACGGCAGAGAGTTCCATAGTCTCACTGCTCTTACAGTAAAGAATCCGCGTCTGTTATTATGCTTAAACCTTTTTTCCTCCAGACGTAGAGGATGCCCCCTTGTCCCTGTCACCGGTCTATGATTAAAAAGATCAGCAGAAAGGTCTTTGTACTGTCCCCTCATATATTTATACATTAACATAAGATCACCCCTTAGTCTTCGTTTTTCCAAACTAAATAGCCCCAAGTGTAATAACCTATCTTGGTATGGCAGACCCCCCAGTCCTCTAATAACCTTGCTTGCTCTTCTCTGCACCCGCTCCAGTTCAGCTATGTCTTTCTTATACACCGGAGACCAGAACTGTGCACAGTATTCTAAGTATTCTAAGTGTGGTCGCACTAGTGACTTGTACAGAGGTAAAATTATGTTCTCCTCATGAGCATCTATGCCTCTTTTAATGCATCCCATTATTTTATTTGCCTTTGTAGCAGCTGCCTGACACTGGCCACTGAATATGAGTTTGTCATCCACCCATACACCCAGGTCTTTTTCATTGACGGTTTTGGCCAGAGTTTTAGAATTAAGCACATAGTTATACATCTTATTACTTCTACCCATGACCTTACATTTATCCCCATTAAAGCTCATTTGCCATTTATCAGCCCAAGCTTCTAGTTTACATAAATCAGCCTGTAATATAAAATTGTCCTCCCCTGTATTGATTACCCTGCAGAGTTTAGTGTCATCTGCAAATATTGAAAATGTGGCCAGGCAATTCTCCTGGCAGAACTCGCTCCACCGAATTATGTCCTGACTTTTCCAGTCAATTACCGGGTTGTGCATAGACAACCAAGGAAAACCCAAAACCACCTGAGCAGGAAGATTCCTGAGCACCTTACATGTAACCCGCTCGGAATGTAGAACTCCTATGTGGAGTTTCACCTCAGCCACAAATTCAGTTATCTCCCCCTGTGAGAGAGGAGCAGCATTGATGGTGACCACGCGGATAGGATGAGACAGTTTTTCAATCCTAAAACCTGCTGTGCGCGCAAACTCCTCATCAATGAGATTTGTGGCTGAACCACTATCCACAAAAACAGTAATTGGCAGCTCACTGCCAGCAATAAAAACCTTAGCAGGGAGCATGCATTGAGAAACCACCATGGAGGATATACATTAGCTCAGATTGGACTCCTCCATACCCTCTGAGCCTAGCAGTTTTCCGCCGTTGCGTTTTTCTTAGACAGCAGAGGACAGATGTTAAAAAAATGACCACTTTTACCACAGTAAAAACAGGCTCCCTGCTTCCTGAGCTCAGGAGCTTGACGCTTGACATGTGACACCCCTGCGATTTGCATAGGTTCCGTGGGCTCACCTGCAGCAACCTCACGTGAATCTAAACCTTCTCCCACATTCGGCGTCTCATGCTCCCCCTGACGCAAACGACGATCTATGCGGACAACCAGACTCATGGCGGAATCTAGAGACGCAGGAGTCTCGTACATCAGAAGGGCTTTTTTAACCCTTCCAGAAATCCCATGTATAAACTGACTCCGCAATGCTGGATCATTCCACTGTGTATCGATCGCCCAGCGACGAAATTCAGAACAGTAATCCTCTGCAACTCGCTCCCCCTGGCAAATAGTGCGTATCTTAGATTCTGATAGAGCCATTCTGTCAAGTTCATCTGTTATGGACCTGGTGGTTAGGAGCACCCGGAATGACCTGATGAGTAAACTAGTAAATTGAACAAGCTCTGGGAAAGTGGGAACTCTGCTGACCGCAAACTCTACTCCTATCACACACACTAGAAATAGCCGTGGAGCGTACCTAACTCTCCCTAGACGCCTCTTCACAGCCTAAGAGCTAACTACCCCTAAACATAGAAATAGAAGCCTAACCTTGCCTCAGAGAAATTCCCCAAAGGTAAAGGCAGCCCCCCACATATATTGACTGTGAGTTAAGAGGAAAGTCACAAACACAGGAATGAAACAGGTTTTGGCAAAGGAGGCCAGACTTCACTAAATAGTCAGAGGATAGAAAAGGGAACTATGCGGTCAGCACAAAAGACTACAAAAAACCACGCAGAGTAAGCAAAAAGACTCCCCACACCGACTCACGGTGTGGAGGTGCCACTCTGCACCCCAGAGCTTCCAGCTAGCAACGGAATATCATGATAGCAAGCTGGACTAGAAATTAGCAGTACTAAGAAATATGTTCAGGAAGCAGTAACAACAAATGAACTAGCAAAGACTTAGCTTCTGCTGGAGTAGACAGGTCCTCAGAGAAGTCCAAGAGAGATCTGAACCAATACTGAAACATTGACAGCTGGCATGAAGTAACGATCTGAGTGGAGTTAAATAGGGAAGCCAGCATAGCAATAAACGAGAGCAGCTGACAAAGCCAACCTCAGTGACCAGCAGTTCCGCTCAAAGCCACCAGAGGGAGTCCAAGAGCAGAACTAACCAAAGTACCATTCATGACCACAGGAGGGAGTCTGAGAACGGAATTCACAACAGTACCCCTCCCCTTGAGGAGGGGTCACCGAACCCTCACCAGGGCCCCCAGGCCGATCAGGATGAGCCAAATGAAAGGCACGAACTAAATCGGCAGCGTGGACATCGGAGGCAACAACCCAGAAATTATCCTCCTGACCATAGCCCTTCCACTTAACCAGGTACTGAAGCTTCCGTCTCGAAATACGAGAATCCAAAATTTTTTCCACCACATACTCCAACTCCCCCTCAACCAACACCGGGGCAGGAGGATCAACGGAGGGAACCATAGGCGCCACGTACCTCCGCAACAACAACCTATGGAACACATTATGGATGGCAAAAGAAGCTGGAAGGACCAAACGAAATGACACAGGGTTGAGAATTTCAGAAATCTTATAAGGACCAATGAAACGAGGCTTAAACTTAGGAGAAGAAACCTTCATAGGAACATAACGAGAAGACAACCAAACCAAATCCCCAACACGAAGTCGGGGACCAACACAACGACGGCGGTTAGCGAAACGTTGAGCCTTCTCCTGGGACAACGTCAGATTGTCCACTACGTGAGTCCAAATTTGCTGCAACCTGTCCACCACAGAATCCACACCAGGACAGTCAGAAGGCTCAACCTGCCCCGAAGAAAAACGAGGATGAAATCCAGAATTGCAAAAAAAAGGCAAAACCAAAGTAGCCGAACTAGCCCGATTATTAAGGGCGAACTCAGCCAATGGCAAGAAGGTCACCCAATCATCCTGATCAGCAGAAACAAAGCATCTCAGATAGGTTTCCAAAGTCTGGTTGGTTCGTTCGGTTTGGCCATTTGTTTGAGGATGGAAAGCCGAAGAAAAAGACAAATCAATGCCCATCTTAGCACAAAAGGACTGCCAAAACCTAGAGACAAACTGGGAACCTCTGTCCGACACAATGTTCTCCGGAATGCCATGCAAACGAACCACATGTTGAAAAAATAATGGCACCAAATCAGAGGAGGAAGGTAATTTAGGCAAGGGTACCATCTTAGAAAAGCGATCACAAACCACCCAGATGACAGACATCCTTTGAGAGACAGGAAGATCTGAAATAAAATCCATGGAAACATGCGTCCAAGGCCTTTTCGGGACTGGCAAGGGCAAAAGCAACCCACTGGCACGAGAACAGCAGGGCTTAGCCCGAGCACAAGTCCCACAGGACTGCACAAAAGAACGCACATCCCGAGACAAGGAAGGCCACCAAAAGGACCTAGCCACCAAATCTCTGGTCCCAAAAATCCCAGGATGACCAGCCAACACTGAGCAATGAACCTCAGAAATAACTCTGCTAGTCCATCTATCAGGGACAAATAGTTTCTCCGCTGGACAACGGTCAGGTCTATCAGCCTGAAACTCCTGCAGCACCCGCCGCAAATCAGGGGAGATGGCAGACAGAATTACCCCCTCTTTGAGAATACCAGCCAGCTCAGGTACTCCCGGAGAATCAGGCACAAAACTCCTAGAAAGAGCATCCGCCTTCACATTCTTAGAACCTGGAAGGTATGAGACCACAAAATCGAAACGGGAGAAAAACTGCGACCATCGAGCCTGTCTAGGATTCAACCGCTTGGCAGACTCGAGATAAGTCAGATTTTTGTGATCCGTCAAGACCACCACGCGGTGCTTGGCTCCCTCAAGCCAATGTCGCCACTCCTCGAATGCCCACTTCATAGCTAGCAGCTCCCGATTGCCAACATCATAATTACGCTCAGCAGGTGAAAACTTTCTAGAAAAGAAGGCACATGGCTTCATCACAGAGCCATCAGAACTTCTTTGAGACAAAACAGCCCCTGCTCCAATCTCAGAAGCATCAACCTCGACCTGAAAAGGGAGCGAAACATCTGGCTGACACAACACAGGGGCCGAAGAAAAACAACGTTTCAGCTCCTGAAAAGCCTCAACGGCCGTAGAGGACCAATTCACCACATCAGCACCTTTCTTTGTCAAATCAGTCAAAGGTTTAACCACACTAGAAAAATTAGCGATGAAGCGACGGTAAAAATTAGCAAAGCCCAGGAATTTCTGGAGGCTCTTCACAGATGTAGGTTGAGTCCAATCATAAATGGCCTGAACTTTAACAGGGTCCATCTCGATAGTAGAAGGGGAAAAAATGAAGCCCAAAAAGGAAACCATCTGAACTCCGAAGAGACATTTAGACCCCTTCACAAACAAGGAATTAGCACGAAGGACCTGGAATACCATTCTGACCTGTTTCACATGAGACTCCCAATCATCCGAAAAGACCAAAATATCATCCAAATATACAATCATGAATCTATCCAGATACTTTCGGAAGATGTCATGCATAAAGGACTGAAACACAGATGGAGCATTTGAAAGCCCGAATGGCATTACCAGGTACTCAAAATGGCCCTCGGGCGTATTAAATGCTGTTTTCCATTCATCGCCCTGTTTAATACGCACAAGGTTATACGCCCCTCGAAGATCTATCTTGGTGAACCAACTAGCCCCCTTAATCTGAGCAAACAAATCAGACAGCAGAGGCAAAGGGTACTGAAATTTGACCGTGATCTTATTGAGAAGGCGGTAATCTATACAGGGTCTCAGAGAACCATCCTTCTTGGCCACAAAAAAGAACCCTGCTCCCAACGGTGATGAAGACGGGCGAATATGCCCTTTCTCCAAGGACTCCTTTATATAACTCTGCATAGCGGCGTGCTCTGGCACAGATAAATTGAAAAGTTGGCCCTTAGGAAACTTACTACCAGGAATCAAATTTATAGCACAATCACAATCCCTATGAGGGGGTAGGACACTGGATTTAGGCTCATCAAATACATCCTGGTAATCCGACAGAAACTCAGGGACTTCAGAAGGAGTGGAAGCAGAAATTGACACCAACGGAACATCGCCATGTACCCCTTGACAACCCCAACTAGACACAGACATTGATTTCCAAACCAATACTGGATTATGAACCTGTAGCCAAGGCAAACCCAACACGACCACATCATGCAAATTATGCAACACCAAAAAGCGAATATCTTCCTGATGTGCAGGAGCCATGCACATGGTCAACTGAGTCCAGTACTGAGGTTTATTCTTGGCCAACGGCGTGGCATCAATTCCCCTTAATGGAATAGGATACTGCAAAGGCTCCAAGAAAAAACCACAGCGCCTGGCAATCTCCAAGTCCATCAAATTCAGGGCAGCGCCTGAATCCACAAATGCCATAACCGAGTAGGATGACAAAGAGCAAATCAGAGTAACAGACAAAAGAAACTTAGGCTCTACAGTACCAATGGTGACAGACCTAGCGAACCGCTTAGTGCGCTTAGGACAATCAGAGATAGCATGAGTGGGGTCACCACAGTAAAAACACAGCCTATTCTGACGTCTGTGTTCTTGCCGTTCAGTTCTGGTCAAAGTTCTATCACATTGCATAAGCTCAGGCCTCTGCTCAGAGGACACCGCCAAATGGTGCACAATTTTGCGCTCACGCAAACGCCGATCAATTTGGATGGCCAAGGACATTGATTCATTCAGACCAGCAGGCGTGGGGAATCCCACCATAACATCCTTAAGGGCTTCAGAAAGACCCTTTCTAAAAATTGCTGCCAGGGCACACTCATTCCATTGAGTAAGCACAGACCATTTTCTAAACTTCTGACAATATATCTCCGCTTCATCCTGACCCTGACACAAAGCTAGCAAGATTTTCTCTGCCTGATCCACTGAATTCGGTTCGTCATAAAGCAATCCAAGCGCCAGAAAAAACGCATCTACATTAAGCAATGCAGGATCTCCTGGCACAAGGGAGAATGCCCAGTCTTGAGGGTCGCCACGCAACAAAGAAATAATAATTTTTACTTGCTGAATGGGGTCACCAGAGGAGCGGGGTTTCAAAGCAAGAAACAGTTTACAATTATTTTTGAAATTCAGAAACTTAGATCTATCCCCAGAAAACAAATCAGGAATTGGAATTCTAGGCTCTAACATCGGATTCTGAACTACATAATCTTGAATGCTTTGTACTCTTGCAGTGAGATGATCCACACAAGAGGACAAACCTTGAATATCCATATCTACACCTGAGTCCTGAACCACCCAGAGATTAAGGGGAAAAGAGAGACAAAACACACTGCAAAGAAAAAAAAATGGGTTCAGAACTTCTCTTATCCCTCTTTTGAGATGCATTAACACTTTGTTGGCCAGCTGTACTGTTATGGACCTGGTGGGTAGGAGCACCCGGAATGACCTGATGAGTAAACTAGTAAATTGAACAAGCTCTGGGAAAGTGGGTACTCTGCTGACCGCAAACTCTACTCCTATCACACACACTAGAAATAGCCGTGCAGCGTACCTAACTCTCCCTAGACGCCTCTTCACAGCCTAAGAGCTAACTACCCCTAAACATAGAAATAGAAGCCTAACCTTGCCTCAGAGAAATTCCCCAAAGGTAAAGGCAGCCCCCCACATATATTGACTGTGAGTTAAGAGGAAAGTCACAAACACAGGAATGAAACAGGTTTTAGCAAAGGAGGCCAGACTTCACTAAATAGTCAGAGGATAGAAAAGGGAACTATGCGGTCAGCACAAAAGACTACAAAAAACCACGCAGAGTAAGCAAAAAGACTCCCCACACCGACTCACGGTGTGGAGGTGCCACTCTGCACCCCAGAGCTTCCAGCTAGCAAGGGAATATCATGATAGCAAGCTGGACTAGAAATTAGCAGTACTAAGAAATATGTTCAGGAAGCAGTAACAACAAATGAACTAGCAAAGACTTAGCTTCTGCTGGAGTAGACAGGTCCTCAGAGAAGTCCAAGAGAGATCTGAACCAATACTGAAACATTGACAGCTGGCATGAAGTAACGATCTGAGTGGAGTTAAATAGGGAAGCCAGCATAGCAATAAACGAGAGCAGCTGACAAAGCCAACCTCAGTGACCAGCAGTTCCGCTCAAAGCCACCAGAGGGAGTCCAAGAGCAGAACTAACCAAAGTACCATTCATGACCACAGGTGGGAGTCTGAGAACGGAATTCACAACAGTACCCCTCCCCTTGAGGAGGGGTCACCGAACCCTCACCAGGGCCCCCAGGCCGATCAGGACGAGCCAAATGAAAGGCACGAACTAAATCGGCAGCGTGGACATCGGAGGCAACAACCCAGAAATTATCCTCCTGACCATAGCCCTTCCACTTAACCAGGTACTGAAGCTTCCGTCTCGAAATACGAGAATCCAAAATTTTTTCCACCACATACTCCAACTCCCCCTCAACCAACACCGGGGCAGGAGGATCAACGGAGGGAACCATAGGCGCCACGTACCTCCGCAACAACAACCTATGGAACACATTATGGATGGCAAAAGAAGCTGGAAGGACCAAACGAAATGACACAGGGTTGAGAATTTCAGAAATCTTATAAGGACCAATGAAACGAGGCTTAAACTTAGGAGAAGAAACCTTCATAGGAACATAACGAGAAGACAACCAAACCAAATCCCCAACACGAAGTCGGGGACCAACACAACGACGGCGGTTAGCGAAACGTTGAGCCTTCTCCTGGGACAACGTCAGATTGTCCACTACGTGATTTCAAATTTGCTGCAACCTGTCCACCACAGAATCCACACCAGGACAGTCAGAAGGCTCAACCTGCCCCGAAGAAAAACGAGGATGAAATCCAGAATTGCAAAAAAAAAGGCAAAACCAAAGTAGCCGAACTAGCCCGATTATTAAGGGCGAACTCAGCCAATGGCAAGAAGGTCACCCAATCATCCTGATCAGCAGAAACAAAGCATCTCAGATAGGTTTCCAGTCTGGTTGGTTCGTTCGGTTTGGCCATTTGTTTGAGGATGGAAAGCCGAAGAAAAAGACAAATCAATGCCCATCTTAGCACAAAAGGACCGCCAAAACCTAGAGACAAACTGGGAACCTCTGTCCGACACAATGTTCTCCGGAATGCCATGCAAACGAACCACATGTTGAAAAAATAATGGCACCAAATCAGAGGAGGAAGGTAATTTAGGCAAGGGTACCAAATGGACCATCTTAGAAAAGCGATCACAAACCACCCAGATGACAGACATCCTTTGAGAGACAGGAAGATCTGAAATAAAATCCATGGAAACATGCGTCCAAGGCCTTTTCGGGACTGGCAAGGGCAAAAGCAACCCACTGGCACGAGAACAGCAGGGCTTAGCCCGAGCACAAGTCCCACAGGACTGCACAAAATAACGCACATCCCGAGACAAGGAAGGCCACCAAAAGGACCTAGCCACCAAATCTCTGGTCCCAAAAATCCCAGGATGACCAGCCAACACTGAGCAATGAACCTCAGAAATAACTCTGCTAGTCCATCTATCAGGGACAAATAGTTTCTCCGCTGGACAACGGTCAGGTCTATCAGCCTGAAACTCCTGCAGCACCCGCCGCAAATCAGGGGAGATGGCAGACAGAATTACCCCCTCTTTGAGAATACCAGCCAGCTCAGGTACTCCCGGAGAATCAGGCACAAAACTCCTAGAAAGAGCATCCGCCTTCACATTCTTAGAACCTGGAAGGTATGAGACCACAAAATCGAAACGGGAGAAAAACTGCGACCATCGAGCCTGTCTAGGATTCAACCGCTTGGCAGACTCGAGATAAGTCAGATTTTTGTGATCCGTCAAGACCACCACGCGGTGCTTGGCTCCCTCAAGCCAATGTCGCCACTCCTCGAATGCCCACTTCATAGCTAGCAGCTCCCGATTGCCAACATCATAATTACGCTCAGCAGGCGAAAACTTTCTAGAAAAGAAGGCACATGGCTTCATCACAGAGCCATCAGAACTTCTTTGAGACAAAACAGCCCCTGCTCCAATCTCAGAAGCATCAACCTCGACCTGAAAAGGGAGCGAAACATCTGGCTGACACAACACAGGGGCCGAAGAAAAACAACGTTTCAGCTCCTGAAAAGCCTCAACGGCCGCAGAGGACCAATTCACCACATCAGCACCTTTCTTTGTCAAATCAGTCAAAGGTTTAACCACACTAGAAAAATTAGCGATGAAGCGACGGTAAAAATTAGCAAAGCCCAGGAATTTCTGGAGGCTCTTCACAGATGTAGGTTGAGTCCAATCATAAATGGCCTGAACTTTAACAGGGTCCATCTCGATAGTAGAAGGGGAAAAAATGAAGCCCAAAAAGGAAACCATCTGAACTCCGAAGAGACATTTAGACCCCTTCACAAACAAGGAATTAGCACGAAGGACCTGGAATACCATTCTGACCTGTTTCACATGAGACTCCCAATCATCCGAAAAGACCAAAATATCATCCAAATATACAATCATGAATCTATCCAGATACTTTCGGAAGATGTCATGCATAAAGGACTGAAACACAGATGGAGCATTTGAAAGCCCGAATGGCATTACCAGGTACTCAAAATGGCCCTCGGGCGTATTAAATGCTGTTTTCCATTCATCGCCCTGTTTAATACGCACAAGGTTATACGCCCCTCAAAGATCTATCTTGGTGAACCAACTAGCCCCCTTAATCTGAGCAAACAAATCAGACAGCAGAGGCAAAGGGTACTGAAATTTGACCGTGATCTTATTGAGAAGGCGGTAATCTATACAGGGTCTCAGAGAACCATCCTTCTTGGCCACAAAAAAGAACCCTGCTCCCAACGGTGATGAAGACGGGCGAATATGCCCTTTCTCCAAGGACTCCTTTATATAACTCTGCATAGCGGCGTGCTCTGGCACAGATAAATTGAAAAGTTGGCCCTTAGGAAACTTACTACCAGGAATCAAATTTATAGCACAATCACAATCCCTATGAGGGGGTAGGACACTGGATTTAGGCTCATCAAATACATCCTGGTAATCCGACAGAAACTCAGGGACTTCAGAAGGAGTGGAAGCAGAAATTGACACCAACGGAACATCGCCATGTACCCCTTGACAACCCCAACTAGACACAGACATTGATTTCCAAACCAATACTGGATTATGAACCTGTAGCCAAGGCAAACCCAACACGACCACATCATGCAAATTATGCAACACCAAAAAGCGAATATCTTCCTGATGTGCAGGAGCCATGCACATGGTCAACTGAGTCCAGTACTGAGGTTTATTCTTGGCCAACGGCGTGGCATCAATTCCCCTTAATGGAATAGGATACTGCAAAGGCTCCAAGAAAAAACCACAGCGCCTGGCAATCTCCAAGTCCATCAAATTCAGGGCAGCGCCTGAATCCACAAATGCCATAACCGAGTAGGATGACAAAGAGCAAATCAGAGTAACAGACAAAAGAAACTTAGGCTCTACAGTACCAATGGTGACAGACCTAGCGAACCGCTTAGTGCGCTTAGGACAATCAGAGATAGCATGAGTGGGGTCACCACAGTAAAAACACAGCCTATTCTGACGTCTGTGTTCTTGCCGTTCAGTTCTGGTCAAAGTTCTATCACATTGCATAAGCTCAGGCCTCTGCTCAGAGGACACCGCCAAATGGTGCACAATTTTGCGCTCACGCAAACGCCGATCAATTTGGATGGCCAAGGACATTGATTCATTCAGACCAGCAGGCGTGGGGAATCCCACCATAACATCCTTAAGGGCTTCAGAAAGACCCTTTCTAAAAATTGCTGCCAGGGCACACTCATTCCATTGAGTAAGCACAGACCATTTTCTAAACTTCTGACAATATATCTCCGCTTCATCCTGACCCTGACACAAAGCTAGCAAGATTTTCTCTGCCTGATCCACTGAATTCGGTTCGTCATAAAGCAATCCAAGCGCCAGAAAAAACGCATCTACATTAAGCAATGCAGGATCTCCTGGCACAAGGGAGAATGCCCAGTCTTGAGGGTCGCCACGCAACAAAGAAATAATAATTTTTACTTGCTGAATGGGGTCACCAGAGGAGCGGGGTTTCAAAGCAAGAAACAGTTTACAATTATTTTTGAAATTCAGAAACTTAGATCTATCCCCAGAAAACAAATCAGGAATTGGAATTCTAGGCTCTAACATCGGATTCTGAACTACATAATCTTGAATGCTTTGTACTCTTGCAGTGAGATGATCCACACAAGAGGACAAACCTTGAATATCCATATCTACACCTGAGTCCTGAACCACCCAGAGATTAAGGGGAAAAGAGAGACAAAACACACTGCAAAGAAAAAAAAATGGGTTCAGAACTTCTCTTATCCCTCTTTTGAGATGCATTAACACTTTGTTGGCCAGCTGTACTGTTATGGACCTGGTGGTTAGGAGCACCCGGAATGACCTGATGAGTAAACTAGTAAATTGAACAAGCTCTGGGAAAGTGGGAACTCTACTGACCGCAAACTCTACTCCTATCACACACACTAGAAATAGCCGTGGAGCGTACCTAACTCTCCCTAGACGCCTCTTCACAGCCTAAGAGCTAACTACCCCTAAACATAGAAATAGAAGCCTAACCTTGCCTCAGAGAAATTCCCCAAAGGTAAAGGCAGCCCCCCACATATATTGACTGTGAGTTAAGAGGAAAGTCACAAACACAGGAATGAAACAGGTTTTAGCAAAGGAGGCCAGACTTCACTAAATAGTCAGAGGATAGAAAAGGGAACTATGCGGTCAGCACAAAAGACTACAAAAAACCACGCAGACTAAGCAAAAAGACTCCCCACACCGACTCACGGTGTGGAGGTGCCACTCTGCACCCCAGAGCTTCCAGCTGACAAGGGAATATCATGATAGCAAGCTGGAATAGAAATTAGCAGTACTAAGGAACTAGCAAAGACTTAGCTTCTGCTGGAGTAGACAGGTCCTCAGAGAAGTCCAAGAGAGATCTGAACCAATACTGAAACATTGACAGCTGGCATGAAGTAACGATCTGAGTGGAGTTAAATAGGGAAGCCAGCATAGCAATAAACGAGAGCAGGTGACAAAGCCAACCTCAGTGACCAGCAGTTCCGCTCAAAGCCACCAGAGGGAGTCCAAGAGCAGAACTAACCAAAGTACCATTCATGACCACAGGAGGGAGTCCGAGAACGGAATTCACAACATTCATCGTAGACTGTCCCAAGAGAAGAAAAAAAAACTCTCCACATAGTCAAATGCAACAGAATCAGATGGCAAAGAAAACGCCCACGCTTGGGGATCCCTGCTTAACAAAGACAACACCAGACCCACCTGCTGAGCCTCATTACCCGAGGAGATCGGACGTATGCGGAAATATAGTTTGCAAGCTTCACGAAAAGAAACAAATTTACTGCGTTCCCCAGTAAATCTTTCAGGCAAAGGAAATTTAGGCTCAGCAACTCTTCCTGTCGCTCCAGCCTGCACATTAGCTACTGCTAGTCCCTGTTGCTGCACTGCCCCCCTCAACTCAGTGACCTGTAGGGACAGCGCCTCCAACTGGCGGGTTATGGAAGTCATGGGATCCATGACAAGACAAAAAAAAAGAAACCCCCTTTTTTTTTTTTTTTTTTTGTTGGGCCGATTATAATGTCACGGGGAAACTAGGTGAGCGAGAGCTAAATACCCGGGCCCCTGCAGTTTCCCTCAGACTAGGGAAATCCTGACTGACCCTCTACCTGGAGATTACACTGATGGTGTGCATGTCCAGGCCTCGAACCTCACCCTAACTCCTGTAATAACCCTAGGCTGATACCTCCGCCCTTCACCCAGTGAAGGGGTAATATTCCAATACCCACAGATAGAACAGACAAGGATAAAGGAATATATACACCACGCCGCAGTCACTCAGGAATACACTATAAATGTGCAGGGCAAAATAAATACAAATATAGGAAGGAGTAAATAAGACAGAGGAAAATACACCACCAGCAACGAATCTCCAAACCAGCTCTCCACTCCAGACTGAGATAACAACGCACAAGAGAGAAGCTATAATCGGCGACGCCCAATGAACAGGAGAACTATTTAAAGGCCATGGGAATGGCCCAGCTTCCAATCCGAGGATCAGGTAAATTAACCCCGGAACAGCTAGACAAAATCTAGCAGACGCCAATGAGCAAATAGTGGTCAACAGCGGAATTACCGCTGTCTGTCGGACGACCTAGTCTGAACAGCGTCCGACATGACAGAAAGAAAACAGAGACCGAAAACTGGCATGAATATTGAAAGTCAAGAAACAAAAGGAGCCAAGAAGAAAAAGGGAAAGAAAGAGGAAAGTAAAGAAATGAACATCCAATAGTAAAGTGAGGATACAATAAGCAGTCAGCCACGTATATGTACACACTGCCGCCTTGCCACCCGACCGTGACCCCGCTGCTCCTGCTCAGCCTCTGCCGCAGTGGAAGAAGTGCTCTAAATAAAGGAAAAAAAATTGTCATATGTGTAGATGTGACAGTGAATATTTACCAATCTGAGGAGAGGAGGTGAGTTCTCACTTCACTGACATGTTCGGCTTGTGCAGGCCCAGGCCGTTGCTCCTCCTCGAAGAAGATGACATTCTGATGCACGCAGAAAGAAAGAAATGGCAGAAATTAGGACATATAGAGACAGAAAATAGAAAATAAAGACATTGGCTAGGATATACTCCACATTGTTTTGGGGTCCGCTTTTTCACGTCCTACATCCAGGTTGGTTTACCATGGGCATTTCTTTCCCCTTATTATCTTTGATGTTATTTATTGCATGTCATTTATGGACTTTTGCCTCTGTATAGTCCTCTTGGTATATGTTTTATATATTTATATTTAATATATGTATGTTGGTTTCCACTATTATTCCCTGTGTATTATTACTCTGATATTTACTTGCAGTATGCAATTATATTTTATACCCAAGGTCTTTGTTATCAACTTGTGAATAGGAATACTCAACGGGCATTATTATATGTCTTTCCAGCATAATCAGCACGCTGGTTTTCTTTTGGAACTATACGTGCATATCCATATTACCATTCCCTTGACTGCAATTTTACAATACTGTGTTGCGGACGTGGCACTATGATGTCACTATACCCTGTCTGTTTTTATATGTACCTGTTTTTATGACTAAAATATTGTCTTGTCAGAATTTCAAATAAAATTTATATATACATTTCTCAAGAATTGCTCTAAGGCCCACTTTATTTCTTTAGTTTACCAATAAGCAGGTAGTAAATCAGGAGACACCAAAGTTGGCCGTGAAGAGATCTTCATCTGAACGGGAAGTAAACATTTATCTTGGCAGAATTGTCCCCAACACAGTACGTCCCCAGCTCGCCATTCGAGGGTAGGCTTGTGCATTCTCAACCAAGGAAGGCCGAGAAGAATCGTATGAGACAGTGAGGGAAGCACGTAAAAGACAATTTTCTCATGGTGTCGAACTCCGATCTGTAGTTCCAACTCTTCGGTAACCTGAGTAACGGACTCCCGCAGGGGTTGACCATCGACCGAAGCAATCTGCCCAGTAGTCTCCAGGGATCTGACAGGAATTCGAAGTCTTTTGACAGCCTCAAGCTGAATGAAATTTCCGGCAGCACCTGAATCGACATAAGCAATTTCAGAAACACGCTTGGAACCCAAGTGTAAAAGAACAGAGAGAATCAAGGGTAGAGAGGGATCAGCGCCACCTAGTTAGACTTCTCTTACCTGTCCTAGGCGGAGGCGTTTCCCGGTCTCAGGGGACAGGAACGCAGAAAATGTGATGCACTACCACAGTAGAAACAGAGACCTTGTGTGAGTCTCTCTTTATGGCGCTGCTCCACAGGCTTGAGTCGGTCCACCTGCATGGGCTCCAAGGCAGGGAAAGCTGAACTCGACACAGAGCTTGAGCGCCAAGGAGATCATATCTTCCAAAGATGTCGGAGTATCCCTACCGGCCAGCTCGTCCTTAATCTGAGCCGAAAGACCACGCCAAAAAGCTCCCACCAAGGCTTCATTGTTCCAAAATAACTCAGAAGATAAGGTGCTGTACCGAATGGCGTATTGACCCACAGAGAGCGTACCCTGGTGAAGGTACCAGTGGCAGAAACCAAATGACCAGGCTCATCGAAAACCTTACAGAAGGTGTCGAGAAAGGTGGAGAGCCGTGAGACTAATGGATCATCCCGCTCCCAAAGAGGATTGACCCAGGCTAAAGCCTCTCCCTCCAGATGGGACACCACAAAGGCCACCTTGGCTCGATCTGCGGGGTATTGTTGTGGCAGCAGCTCAAAATGTAACTGGCACTGATTTAGAAACCCCCTACATAACTTAGGACCTCTGCTGTACCGCGGCGGTCTTGCCAGGTGGGGTGGCGGATGGGAAATTGTGGCCTGGGTCAAGGCAGAGGCAGAGGACTGAAGAGCAAGAAGACGATCATCCACAGACGCCATATAATTAAGGATGTGGGCCTGGGTATCACGCTGCTGAGCAAGCTCCTGTTGGAGACTGGCCAACTCCATAGTTTTGAGGAAGGACATTATCCTAGTCTGATTCTCCCGTAAAAATACAAGCTACTTTTGAGTTGGTGACGGGGTACCAGCAGGGTCCATGGCCTGATTGTACTGTAAGGTCCTGGACTAGGGAGAGGAAAAGACTCCAAAAGTGAATCCACAGGACCGCAACAACGAACCTCCCAAGGGTGAGCTGGCCTGGTGGACCACCCCTATACAGGGAGCATTAGGGGTAGGCCCAGGGGAGACTATTGCCGTGGAAGCTGATACCTGGGGACAGGAGGTAGGAGTAACAGAGAAGGCAGGCGAGGAAGCGGATCTGACTCAAAGGCAAAACACAATTGACAATCAGGCAAGGAACAGGAGGAAAGGCTACCTGATATATAGGAGGAGTACAGAGGAACTTCTGGGTCAGGAGCCACCAGGATCACAGGAAGGAGGAACGGAGCGACCGAGAGCCAGCCAGTGGAGATGCGCGTGCGCCACAGAAGCCAGGAGGTGAAGTGCGCATGCGCACCCAATGGGAGCCAGAAGATGGTGAAGAGACCGGAAGCGAGGAGGAAGAAGGACGCGCACAAACACATCATGCAAGGAGCCGGAGGAAGACCCGGAAGACGCGGCAGCAGCAGCAGGAGCACGCAAGACCAGGTAAGTAAATCGGCGGTTAGGAGGATAAGCGACAGGTGCCAGAGCAGCAGACGTGACAGTACCCCCCTCCTTAAGCCCCCTCATTCTAAATTTAGAAAGAAACCTGGCTAAAATTCGAGGAGCATTAATGTTCTCCCGAGGTTCCCAAGATCTCTCCTTGGGTCCGAAACCCTTCCAATCAATCAAAAAGAGGGTCCGACCTCGAGATTTCTTCATGGCCAGAATGTCGTTAACTTCAAAAACATCTTGAGCGGAAACAGGCAGAGGCGAACGGCCAGTGGTGGCATGAAATTGATTGAGAATGACTGGCTTAAGTAGGGAAACATGGAATGAGTTGGGAATGCAAAGTGAGACAGGTAACTTTAACTTATATGCGACATCATTTATACGAGCAATAACCTCAAATGGACCGATATACCGTGGAGCAAGTTTAAAACAGAAAAACAAAGAAACAAAAGAAAGAAAACACAGTCCTTTTTCCTAGCGGGATCAGACTGCTAACATACAGCAATGTGCATGGTTCATTTAAGGCACACAACTCTCTGGAGTCCTATCTCTCCAGGAACCACTGAACATTGGAAGCTCTGCCAGTCAGCCATTTAAGCCCTGACCTTGTGGCTCCTTCATCATGTGAATGATCACATGATTCTGACATCACACAGGTCCTGGCAATTTTTCAGGAGGACATACGTGGACATTCTCCCTCCCGCTTTATGAATGGCCACTAAAACCAGCCCATTATATAACTTTATATATACCGTCCCAACACACAGTGCTGGAGGAAACTAATCTGGTTTCACATCACTGACGTGATCATGTGCAGTGACACATATCTCCTGTCCATCACTTCACCAATGACTCCGTCACAAGGGAGTTGAAAGTCCGGGTTGCCCAGCGACAGGCCCAAAACATCACTGCTCTAGAGGAGATCTGCATGGAGGAATGTGCCAAGCTTGTGAAGACTTAAAGAAAACGTTTGACCTCTGTCATTGCCAACAAAGGATATATAACAAAATATTGAGATGAACTTTGGTTAATGAACAAATACTTATTTTACACCATAATTTGCAAAATAAATCTTGCCAAATCAGACAAGGTGATTTTCTGGATTTATTTTCTCATTTTGACTCTCATAGTTGTAGTCTACCTATGATGTCAATTACAGGCCTCTCTCATCTTTTTAAGTGGGAGAACTTGCACAATTGATGGCTGACTAAATACTTTTTTCCCCACTATTTATACTCCCTGTACGGTCACTGCCAGCTCCACAATAGCAAAAGAAACTAGCTGCCACCATCCATCGTTTATTCAGGCTGATTGAACACTGTTACATGTAGCATGTGGCTTTCAGGAGTGCAGTTTACAGAGCAAGAGAAGCAGAGCTATTATATTTTACATTTAATCCAGAAAGATAGGCAGTATTTATAAAAAACAAAAAATATACAAAAGATTTTACAAAGGGGACAAAGCAATAAAGCATATGCAATTACATAAAACGAAAAGGAATAATGAAAGAAACTTACTAAATCTGGTCAAGGAAATGGCACAGATTTATGGAGGGAATATCTCATAGTAAAAACATGGATCAAGCTTACACAGCTACTGTATCTATCTTCCTGGCTTTGAACAAGGATCTTAATTGGCATTGGATTTTCATTAATGCATAAGTTACACCCACACACCTCCCCTCTGGTGACTCATAACAAGGCTGGACTTAAGAGAGCAGTAGGTGGTTTCTTAGTCTTAAAAAATTGAGATTCTCAACATTTAAAATATCTATGCTTCTGAAGGTCCCATGCGTTAGATATTGATGTCATATTTGCTATCGTGATCTTACTTGTACATAGAAACCAAATATGTCCTGGTTCGCACCACCTATCAGACTGTTATTCAATTGAAGGTATTCTAGAGGCCACACGGCAATGCGAGTGAATGCGTCCTTTGGCTACGACGCCAGAAATCTATATCCCATAAATATCGGATTGATGCAAACCCCAGTATTCCTATCTGGACCCCAGATCCGGGCTGGTTACGATCTGTGTAAATGGAAGCTCTATGCCTGGGAAAGCAAACTTATCCCCTGATAAATATCTTGACCTTTGGTATTTGTTTTCTCATAGAAGGACCTTTCCTGTATAATTACCAATCCACCACAAAGATTCTCAGCTTCAAAAGAGATTAGAGTTTTAGCTCTCTCCCTATTTCCCTTGTTTTAATTACTTTTTATCTCCTAGGTATAACTGGTTTCTTCTTTCTCATAAGTCCAGAGTGTCAGCTCTTTGCCCTTGTTGCTCTATGTGGGAGGGTAAATGTGCCCCCCTTGGAGATGCCTTATGGAGTTTAATCTTTCTCTGTGACAGTTGACTCAATGACTACAAGATGCCCAAGTCCTGTGGGTGTAAAATAAGCCCAAATGATCACTCCTCCACCACCGTGCCTGACAGTTGGCATGAATTGTTGGTTCTCAATTCACTTTGTTTTCTGACAAATTTAGTGCAGGACTTCACCCTGGTTTCGTATGTCCAAAGGACATTTTTCCAGAAGTCTTGAGGGTTTTTTTAAATGAAACCATGAAATATTTATCTGTGCTATCCTGTTTCTGAAAAAAAGAGGCTTTCTTCTTGCAACCTTTCCACACAATCCATGCTTGTTCAGTGTTTTCCTCCCTGTACTGTCATGAACTTGAACATTTATCATTCTATTTAACATTCTGAGACCTTTAGAATCTAAGCTGTAGCTCTTGGGTTTTCACAATTTCTATAACCATTGCACAGTCTGACCTGTACACTGGGTATTATTCTCAGTATCTGTATTATACTGTATGTGCACTGCACAGTACCAATTTTTTCATATATATACTGTAGAGGATGGTAACTTCGGAATGTAAGCCCGGGAAAGCAGGCTCCAGCATGTACTGTGTAAGAGTTAATAGGGCATATCAGGGTCAGGTTTACAAGCAGTCAAAGAGATGGGTGGGGCTGGCTGCTCACATATCTCCAACCTGGGGGCATGGCATGGCAAATAAAATCGAGATTAGCTGTCTCATTCAGAGTCTGTGTCTGGAGATGTGAAGATCTCCACTGTGTTGGCTAAAGGACACTATCCTGAGTGGGCGAACCTGCACTACTGTATGGACTATTTATTTTCTGTTTTTCACTCTATGCTGGACAAGGCTGTCTTTTTGTTTTTGCTGAGTGGTTTATGAAGTTTTTAATAAACCAGCCTTTTGATGAAACGGCTTCCTGTTTTTATCTCACTGCACCTAAGTGCGTAGAAATTCTACGATAAATACAGTATATATATATATGTACATACTGTGACAGAGTCACTGGCACAGTGTTCAACGGGAGATATGTGCACTGTGCATGTTGGCATCAGTGGTATGAAATCAGGATATTTTTGCTCCAGCACACTAAGTGTTGGGATGGTTAAAGTAAGCTGCATATGTGGCGCCCCAGAGTCCTGGTTGCCACAGTGGCGTTGCTTTCCTCACAGGGAGAGTGATGTCATGCTTGGAGGCAAGGAAGGATAACTTTCATCAGGTAAACACAAGCATGGAACATGTTCACACTCCAGGCCACAAGGGGGAGCTTTTGATCCTATTCCTAGGTGACTCCCCTATATAATTGTGTTTTGGAGGGGAAGTCAGTTCCTGTCAGAGAGACAGGGGGAAGGAAGCAGAGGGGCCGTGCAGCCACGAGAAGGTGCTGCAGCTCCTGGACCGAGATAACACTGAAAGCAGAACAGATTGCAGTGAGCGTGTAGGAGAGAGAGGCACGGGCGAGGACACCAGGGGGAGGACAGCAGCAAGCAGACTGTCTCCCTGGCAAAGCGCAGACAACCGTTAGCTGGAACACCGAGGTTGTAAGGGACTCTAAGACTTACATCAGAGACCAGCAGGACAGCTGAATTGCAAGTTACCTGTCCGCCACACACACCTGAAGACACAGTAACACATAGAGCCCGGGGCATGATAGAGTCCCTTTAAAAAGGCTCGAGTTACCTGTCATACAGGTATTGTCCTATGCTATATGGGGGACAGAGAGAAGAACTGTGAGGACCTTATCTGAAGCCATAGGCAGTAAGGGACTATAATACCACCGTGCTAGAGGGAATGCTTTAATCTCCACCTGGAAAAGGGGACTCCGAACTTGCCTCCAAGCCGGCCAGAGTCTACCTATCCTCTGATCTGTACCCTGGACTGTGGCTGCCTGAAGTCTTCAGTAAACAAGGTAAAGAGACTGCAAACCTGTGTCCTCGTTCCTTACTGCACCATTCACCAACATCTTCCATCTACATACCGGGAGCCCTGGGGATATACTTCACCTGTGGGAAGTTGTACCATCTAGCTGCCATCACATCACCCCAGAGGACCCCTTAAGGCAGCGTCGGTCCCCACTGACCGAATACCACAGGTGGCATCACGAACATAAACTATTCAATTTTCCATTTACATGGGCGCCCAGGGCCACGGACCAGGTCCCTACCGTGACATCCCCCTGTGAATACCGGACCCGGTACCGGGCACCACACGGCCCTGGCGGGCGACTCACATACAGTACAGACCAAAAGTTTGGACACACCTTCTCATTTAAAGATTTTTCTGTATTTTCATGACTATGAAAATTGTACATTCACACTGAAGGCATCAAAACAATGAATTAACACATGTGGAATGATATACTTAACAAAAAAGTGTGAAACAACTGAAAATATGTCTTATATTCTAGGTTCTTCAAAGTAGCCACCTTTCTCCTTATGGAGAGTGACATACCAGCTGGCTTGTCAAGGTAAGGAGGCTTATTCGTCGTGCAATGCTCCTCTGGGAAATTAAATATTCAAATTGCCTCTTCTGAGAAAAAGAGGATTTAAACTATAGCGCCACCTGTTGGAAGTAGCGATCCTACAAGTCACAATCAACCCTTTAACGAGTCGTGCAATATGACTTAGGATAAAAGCCAAATCAGTATCTCAATTCGCAGACACGGTGTTTCGGGCTGTTGGCCCTCGTCAGTGCGAAGCATGAGAACTGATTTGGCTAGGTGAGAGGCTCTGGACTGGGGTCTAAGGGGTAGCGTTTCTGCACTGACGAGGGCCAACAGCCCGAAACACTGTGTCTGCGAATTGAGATACTGATTTGGCTTTGTTAAAGGGTTGATTGTGACTTGTAGGATCGCTACTTCCAACAGGTGGCGCTATAGAGTTTAAGTCCTCTTTTTCTCAGAAGAGGCAATTTGAATATTGCACACTCTTGGCATTCTCTTGATGAGCTTCAAGAGGTAGTCACCGGGAATGGTTTTTACTTCACAGGTGTGCCCTGTCAAGTTTAATAAGTGGGATTTCTTGCCTTATAAATGGGGTTGGGATCATCAGTTGTGTTGTGCAGAAGTCTGATGGATACACAGCTGATAGTCCTACTGAATAGACTGTTAGAATTTGTATTAGGGCAAGAAAAAAGCAGCTAAGTAAAGAAAAACGAGTGGCCATCATTACTTTAAGAAATGAATGTGAGTCAGTCCGAAAAATTGGTAAAACTTTGAAAGTGTCCCCAAGTGCAGTGGCTAAAACCATTAAGCGCTACAAAGAAACTGGCTCACATGAGGACCGCCCCAGGAAAGGAAGACCAAGAGTCACCTCTGCTTCTGAGGATAAGTTTATCCGAGTCACCAGCTTCAGAAATCACAGGTTAACAGCAGCTCAGATTAGAGACCAGGTCAATGCCACACAGAGTTCTAGCAGCAGAAACATCTCTACAACAACTGTTAAGAGGAGACTTTGTGCAGCAGGCCTTCATGATAAAATAGCTGCTAGGAAACCACTGCTAAGGACAGGCAACAAGCAGAAGAGAGTTGTTTGGGCTAAAGAACACAAGGAATGGACATTAGACCAGTGGAAATCTGTGCTTTGGTCTGATGAGTCCAAATTTGAGATCTTTGGTTCCAACCACCGTGTCTTTGTGCGACGCAGAAAAGGTGAACGGATGGACTCTACATGCCTGCTTCCCACCGTGAAGCATGGAGGAGGAGGTGTGATGGTGTGGGGGTGCTTTGCTGGTGACACTGTTGGGGATTTATTCAAAATTGAAGGCATACTGAACCAGCATGGGATACCACAGCATCTTGCAGCGGCATGCTATTCCATCCGGTTTGCGTTTAGTTGGACCATCATTTATTTTTCAACAGTACAAGGACCCCAAACACACCTCTAGGCTGTGTAAGGGCTATTTGACCAAGAAGGAGAGTGATGGGGTGCTACGCCAGATGACCTGGCCTCCACAGTCACCAGACCTGAACCCAATCCAGATGGTTTGGGGTGAGCTGGACCGCAGAGTGAAGGCAAAAGGGCCAACAAGTGCTAAGCATCTCTGGGAACGCCTTCAAGATTGTTAGAAGACCATTACCGGTGACTACCTTTTGAAGCTCATCAAGAGAATGCCAAGAGTGTGCAAAGCAGTCATCAAAGCAAAAGGTGGCTACTTTGTAGAACCTAGAATATAAGACATATTTTCAGTTGTTTCACACTTTTTTGTTAAGTATACAGTATAATTCCACATGTGTTAATTCATTGTTTTGATGCCTTCAGTGTGAATGTACAATTTTCATAGTCATAAAAGTACAGAAAAATCTTTAAATGAGAAGGTGTGTCCAAACTTTTGGTCTGTACTGTACATGAGCTGGTTTTATGTGAGCACTCATAGGGTGGAAGGGAGAGTGCTCACCATATCTCTTCCTGCAGCCTACACCGGCATGTGTACTAACAGGACCTGTGGTGATGTCACAATTATGTGATCACCACATGGTCCTGGTGAAATACCTGGACATGTGAGACAGTCTGGGTGGTGTTTTGGGAGAGGAGGTACTCCCACGGACCTCCAAGAAGGAGCGGAGGACATTACCAGGTGTTTTTTTTTGTTTTCTGAACCCTGCCTTGGTGTATGTTGACTTTAATAAACCAGCAGGTGCTTCACCACCAAAGTGTTTCTGTGTCTACCTGAGGAACTAGCTAAGCGTGGCAACCCCTCACAATATATATATATATATATATATATATATATATATATATATATATATATAGTAGCAGTGCCACTCAATTAGGAATGATGTGAGGTATCACAGGAACCGTTTCTATTTAAAAATCTGGCAGGTTTATTTCAGTCCTCATAAACCACCTCACAGACAATGCAAATTTAGCCTTTGTAAAACATAGAGCAAAAAGTCCATACAATAGTGCTGGTTAACCCGTCTGGCTTAGCGTACAGGTTCTTAGTCCTTTAGCAAAGGCACACAATTCAGGAGATCTGCACACCTCCATACACACAGGCATGTGTGAGTCAAACAGGTTTCAATTTACAAATTAAATCACACCCAGTGGTGGGGATATAGGGAGCAGCTGTCTCACCAAACTATTCAACTGCTCACAATCAATCTGTCATGGCCAATTAACCCCTTTCAAGTCCTATAAGGGTATGTGCCCACGCTGCGGATTCCATTGCGGAATTTTCTGCAGCGGAATTGATAAATCCGCTGCGGTTATTACTGCGGATTTATCGCGGTCTCTATTGTGGTTTCCGCTGCGGGTTTACACCTGCAGTTTTCTATTGGAGCAGGTGTAAACCCGCAGCGGAATCCGCACAAAGAATTGACATGCTGTGGAATATAAACTGCTGCGTTTCTACGCGTTTTTTTCCGCAGCATATGCACTGCGGATTTCGTTTCCCATAGGTTTACATTGTACTGTAAACTCATGGGAAACCACTGCGGACCCGCAGCTGCGGAAACGCTGCGGTTCCGCAGCGAAATCCGCAGTGTGTGCACATACCCTAAGAACTAAAGCATTACTCCTAGTTTATCTCCCCTCCACTATCTGTTTGACAGCCACCTTAGGGTACCGTCACACATTGAAATTTCCATCGCTACGACGTTACGATTCGTGACGTTCTAGCGATATCGTTACGATATCGCTGTGTCTGACACGCTACTGCGATCAGACACCCTGCTGAGAATCGTACGTCGTAGCAGATCGTTTGGAACTTTCTTTCGTCGCTTGATCACCCGCTGACATCGCTGGATCGTTGTGTGTGACAGCGATCCAGCGATGTCTTCGCTTGTAACCAGGGTAAACATCGGGTAACTAAGCGCAGGGCCGCGCTTAGTAACCCGATGTTTACCCTGGTTACAAGCGTAAACGTAAAAAAACAAACCGTACATACTCACCCGTCGGTGTCCTTCAGGTCCCTTGCCGTCTGCTTCCTGCTCTGAGTGCCGGCCGGAAAGTGAGAGCAGAGCGCAGCGGTGCTGCGATCTGCTCTCACTGTACGGCTGCACTCAGAGCAGGAAGCAGACGGCAAGGGACCTGAAGGACACCGACGGGTGAGTATGTACTGTTTGTTTTTTTACGTTTACGCTGGTAACAGGGTAAACATCGGGTTACTAAGCGCGGCCCTGCGCTTAGTTACCCGATGTTTACCCTGGTTACCCGGGAACTTCGGCATCGTTCCAGCGCCGTGATTGCAACGTGTGACCGCAGTCTACGACGCTGGAGCGATGATTATACGACGCTGCGACGTCACGAATCGTGCCGTCGCAGCGATGAAAATTTCAATGTGTGACGGTACCCTTACATACCTCCCCCTCTGCCTAAAGCCTGGACTTGGCACCTTCTGAGCACTAGACATCAGCATTACCATGTAACTCCCGGGTTTATGTTCTATATGGAAGCAGTAGTCCTGCAGGGCTAGAAACCAGTGGGTAACACAAGCATTTTTTACTTTTTTCTTCCTCATCCACCTGAGTGGGGCATGGTCTGACACTTGTTTAAATGTTTGTCCTAAAAATAATAATAATAATAATAATAATTTTATTTATATATCGCCAACACATTCTGCAGCGCTTTACATTATAGAGGGGATTTGTACAGATAATAGACATTACAGCATAACAATAAACACAGATCAAAACAGATGCCAAGGGGAATGAGGGCCCTGCTCGCAAGCTTACAATCTATTAGGAAAAGGGGAGACACGAAAGGTGGATGGTAACAATTGCCTTCGTTGCTCGGGCCAGCCATAGTGTAAGAAACGGGTGTTCATATAAAGCTGCATGAACCAGTTAACAGCCTAAATATGTAACAGTACAGACACAGAGGCTATTAAATGCATAAAGCGTATGAGAACATGATGCGAGGAACCCGATTATGGTGTGACCTAACTATCCCTGGGCCACACAGGGATAGTTAGGTTAATGCATTGAGGCGGTAGGCCAGTCTGAACAAATGCGTTTTTAGGGCAGGCTTAAAACTGTGGGGATTGGGGATTAATTATATTAACCTGGGTAGTGCATTCCAAAGAATTGGCGCAGCACGTAAAAAGTCTTGGAGTCGGGAGTGGGAGGTTCTGATTACTGAGAATGTTAACCTCAGGTCATTAGCAGAACGGAGAGCACGGGTAGGGTGGTAGGCTGAGACCAGGGAGGAGATGTAAGGTGGTGCTGAGCCGTGGAGTGCTTTGTGGATGAGGGTAATAAGTTTGTACTGGATTCTGGAGTGGATGGGTAACCAGTGTAATGACTGGTACAAGGTAGAGGCATCGGTGTAACGATTGGTGAGGAATATGATCCTGGCTGCAGCATTCAGGACAGATTGGAGAGGGGAGATTTTGGTAAAAGGGAGGCCGATTAGTAGAGAATTACCATAGTCCAGATGAGAATGAATAAGAGAAACAGTAAGAGTTTTTGCAGTGCCGAAAGTCAGAAAAGGTCAAATTCCAGAAATGTTTTTGAGGTGCAGATAACAAGAGCGAGCCAGTGATCGGATGTGGGGGTGAATGAAAGCTCTGAATCAAGTATGACTCCAAGGCAGCGGGCATGTTGCTTGGGTGTAAAGGTGGAACCACACACGGAGATCGCAATGTCAGGCAAAGATAGGTTAGTAAGGGGAGAAAACACAAGGAGTTCAGTTTTTGACAGGTTCAGTTATAGATAGAGGGAAGACATGATGTTAGAGACAGCGGTAAGACAATCACTGGTGTTTTCTAAAAAAGCTAAAAAGGATTTTGTCCCCTTAAGGAGGACGGTCAGGGGTGCGCCACCATGGCAAAGTTTAGAATGAACCTCCTGTAGTACCCCACAAGAGTGGTTTCAGCCATTTCTGGATTGCATCAACTTAATTAATCTGGGGTTTGATTTCACCTCTATCTACTACATACCCAAGGTATTTGACTTCCTCTTTCCTCATGGCCCATTTTTTTTATAAAGAACTCTGTCTTCCTGAGAGTATCAAAAACCACCTGGACTTTCCCCAGATGACTTCCCCAATCTGGACTGAAGATTATGATATCTTCCAGGTATGCCACAGGGTAATTCTAATGGGGTGAGAGGATCTGGTCCATGACACTCTGGATGGTGGCCGGAGCTTCATGCAGTCCGTTCAGCATCCGTACATATTGGAAGCAACTGTCTTGGCTTCTTGTGACATGGGGATTTGCAATATCCCTTTGTTAGATCCAAAGTGGTTGTGTACCTTGCCAGCCCAAGCCTCTCAATCAGCTCAATGACACGTGACATTGGATATTCATCGAACTTGGAGACTTCCGATAATTATTACAGAATCTCCATCCTCCATTGAGTTTTGGAACAAGAACAATCAAGTTAGACCACCCGGTCTTAGATTCCTCAATGACTGCAAGGTTCATCATACACTTCACTTCTTTGGAGATCAGTTCTCAGCTTGCTTCTGGAATTCGGTAGGGATTTGAATTCACCCACACATGGGGTTCTGACAGAACCTCATGTTCTATGACATCTTTACAGGTCCCGATTCTGCTGCGGCAATTAACGACATTGCTGTTTTTAGGCTTTCAGCATTTCGGCTATTGTGATGTCTTCAATTCACCCTGCTGGCTTAACCAGCAAACACGGATCTTCAACGAGGTCCCTTCCTTACCATGCCTTGATGGGTAGTGGCAAGAGAGGATTTCGAAAGTGAGAGGTAGGAGCTGTTAACTGGCAGGTGGGAAAGGACTTGCAATACCTCACACATTCGGGCCAAAAGACCCTCGACATGATCCATTCTTGGGTTTTGTCGACAACCAGATGGCCACCCTGTCATGATATGTACTTTTGCCCTGTCCTGCATTTGAATAATATGCCATTTGATGTATGTAACTGTTCTCTGGTTTCTATTAGCTGTAATTTATGTATTTAAGTGTGCTAGGAGTTTACCTGTAAAGGTACCGTCACACTAGGCGATATCGCCAGCGATCCGTGACGTTGCAGCGACCTGGATAGCGATATCGCTGTATTTGACACGCAGCAGCGATCTGGATCCCGCTGTGAAATTGCTGGTCGCTGCTAGAAGGTCTGCACTTTATTTGGTCGCTAGGTCGCCGTGTATCGCCGTGTTTGACAGCAAAAGCAAGGATACCAGCGATATTTTACACTGGTAACCAGGGTAAACATCGGGTTACTAAGCGCAGGGCCGCGCTTAGTAACCCGATGTTTACCCTGGTTACCAGCGTAAAAGTTAAAAAAACAAACAGCACATACTCACCAGCGCGTCCCCCAGCCTCTGCTTCCTGTCACTGACTGAGCGCCGGCCCTAAACTGAAAGTGAAAGCACAGCGGTGACGTCACCGCTGTGCTGTTAGGGCCGGAGCTCAGTCAGTGTCAGGAAGCAGAGGCTGGGGGACGCGCTGGTGAGTATGTGCTGTTTGTTTTTTTAACTTTTACGCTGGTAACCAGGGTAAACATCGGGTTACTAAGCGCGGCCCTGCGCTTAGCAACCCGATGCTTACCCTGGTTACCCGGGGACTTCGGCATCGTTGGTCGCTGGAGAGCGGTCTGTGTGACAGCTCTCCAGCGACCAAACAGCGACGCTGCAGCGATCGGCATCGCTGTCGCTATCGCTGCAGCGTCGCTTAATGTGACGGTACCTTAACAATGTCTCCTTCCCCCAATACTTGCAGCCCTAAGCTTTAATGTAATTAAGCTTTGTCAACACTAGTGAAGGAATAGCCATTCTTCCTTTCAGCAGGTGGCTAGTCAAATGTACATACGACCTAGACTAAGTGGAGCCGACCAGAATAGAATCTTCTCGTGGACTCAGCCATTGAATAGAAGGTGTGACCCCTACCCCCTTCATGGGCAGATCCCAGGAGCTCAGACAAGGCATTCTTATTTTTGAGATCAGATGTGAGTTGACCCTTGAAGGAGAAGGAGTGGGGATTCTTAGCTGAGGCAAGACCCCACGTTCATCTGTGACTGCGGAAGCGAACGGAGCGAGACTTGAGCTGAGGACATATCTCGTCGTTCGTGGGATTGTTTTGGGATCCCTTGGACTCGTGTGGACTATTGCTTTGTTAGCTGGCACAAGGATTATCGGGAGGTGCCCCGAACATGTTCCGTTGGACTAATTGTGGACTCTGTAGATCTACCTGCATGTGTTGTTCCAGCGTTCTTGATAATAAATCTGTGGAATCATCCATTGGCCTGTTGTCCCTTCTTGCTCTGCCATACACCCCGTCACACACCCAAAACATGTGAATGAGCCATTTACAATACCCTCCATCTATAGGGTCTTGATACCAACAATTTCTCCACTATTTTCTCTCTGACCTTAGTAGCCCGGTACAATAAGTCCCCACTCATCATAAAATAGGCAAATATGGTGTCAACTACCGGCTCCTGTGCTATACCATTTATAACAGTAACTGTACATTATTGAATGCTTCTTTTAGAATTCGATCCCTATGTTGGGCAGAGCTAAAATTTTCTCCCGTCACCCCAACACAGGAATGTATGTCTCTGGGAATACTACCCTGAAGGGAAACGCATCAGACCCTGGGGGTGGTGAGACTTCATTAGGGCCAACCCATCTCTTACCCGAACAATATTATACTATATTATATATATTCTATATTATATAATATATATATTATATAATATATTATAATAATAATATTCTGCCCCTTTACTTTCAGTGCAGCAAACTCACTCCATAAGTTCATTGTGGATCTCTGAATGATCCAATGTTGTCCTAAATGCCTAATGATGATAAATATAATCCACCTGTGTGTAATTAAGTCTCCGTATAAATGCACCTGCTCTGTGATAGTCTCAGGGTTCTGTTTGAAGCACAGAGAGCATCATGAAGACCAAGGAACACAACAGGTAGGTCCGTGATAATGTTGTGGAGAAGTTTAAAGCCGGATTTGGATACAAAATGATTTCCAAGACTTTAAACATCCCAAGGAGCACTGTGCAAGTGATCATATTGAAATGGAAGGAGTATTATACCATTGAAAATCTACCAAGACCTGACCGTCCCTCTAAACTTTCATCTCAAACATGGAGAAGACTGATCAGAGATGCAGCCAAGAGGCCCATGATCACTCTGGATGAACTGCAGAGATCTACAGCTGAGGTGGGACAGTCTGTCCATAGGACAACAATCAGTCGTACACTGCACAAATCTGGCCTTTATGGAAGAGTGGCAAGAAGAAAGCCATTTCTCAAAGATATCCATAAAAAGTGTTGTTTAAAGTCTGCAACAAGCCACCTGGGAGACACACCAAACATGTGGAAGAAGGTGCTCTGGTCAGATGAAACCAAAATCAAACTTTTAGGCAACAATTCCAAACGATATGTTTGGCGTAAAGGCAACACAGCTCATCACCCTGAACACACCATACCCACTGTCAAACATGGTGGTGGCAGCATCATGGTTTGGGCATGCTTTTCTTCAGCAGTGACAGGGAAGATGGTTAAAATTGATGTGAAGATGGATGGAGCCAAAAACAGGATCATTCTTGAAGAAAACATGTTTGAGTCTGCAGAAGACCTGAGACTGGAAAGGAGATTTGTTTTCCAACAAGACAATGATCCCAAACACAAAGCAAAATCTACAATGGAATGGTTCACAAATAAACATATCCAGGTGATAGAATGGCCAAATCAAAGTCCAGACCTCAATACAATCGAGAATCTGTTAAAAGAGCTGAAAACTGCTGTTCACAAACGATCTCCATCAAACCTCACTGAGCTCAAGCTGTTTGCCAGGGAAGAGTAGGCAAGAATTTCAGACGCTCTCTGTACAAAACTGATAGAGACATACCCCAAGTGACTTGCAGCTGTAATCGCAGTAAAAGGTGGCACACCCAAGTATTAAGTTATAGGGGCCGAATAATATTGCACGCCCCACTTTTCAGTTTTTGAATTTCTTCAAAAATTTAAAATAACCAATAAATTTTGTTCAACTTTACAAATGTGTTCCAATTGTTGTTGATTCTTCACCAAAAATTTACATTTGGTATCTTTATGTATGAAGCATGATATGTGGGAAAGGTTGAAAAGTTCCAGGGAGCCGAATACTTTCGCAAGGCACTGTATATACACTGCACAGTACCACTTCTCCTGTCCTGTATATTGGGAGTAATTCTCAGTAAATGTATTATCCTGTATATATACACTGCTCAGTACCACTTCTCCTGTCCTGTATACTGGGTGTAATTCTCAGTATCTGTATTATTCTGTATATATACACTGCACAGTACCACTTCTCCCGTCCTGTATACTGGGTGTAATCCTCAGTATCTGTATTATTCTGTATATATACACTGCACAGTACCACTTCTCCTGCCCTGTATACTGGGTGTAATTCTCAGTATCTGTATTATTCTGTATATATACACTGCACAGTACCACTTCTCCTGTCCTGTATACTGGGTGTAATTCTCAGTATCTGTATTATTCTGTATATATACACTGCACAGTACCACTTCTCCCGTCCTGTATACTGGGTGTAATTCTCAGTATCTGTATTATTCTGTATATATACACTGCACAGTACCACTCCTCCTGTCCTGTATACTGGGTGTAATTCTCAGTATATGTATTATTCTGTATATATACACTGCACAGTACCACTTCTCCTGTCCTGTATACTGGGTGTAATTCTCAGTATCTGTATTATTCTGTATATATACACTGCACAGTACCACTTCTCCTGTCCTGTATACTGGGTGTAATTCTCAGTATCTGTATTATTCTGTATATATACACTGCACAGTACCACTTCTCCCGTCCTGTATACTGGGTGTAATCCTCAGTATCTGTATTATTCTGTATATATACACTGCACAGTACCACTTCTCCTGTCCTGTATACTGGGTGTAATCCTCAGTATCTGTATTATTCTGTATATATACACTGCACAGTACCACTTCTCCTGTCCTGTATACTGGGTGTAATTCTCAGTATCTGTGTTATTCTGTATATATACACTGCACAGTACCACTTCTCCTGTCCTGTGTACTGGGTGTAATTCTCAGTATCTGTATTATTCTGTATATATACACTGCACAGTACCACTCCTCCTGTCCTGTATACTGGGTGTAATCCTCAGTATCTGTATTATTCTGTATATATACACTGCACAGTACCACTTCTCCTGTCCTGTATACTGGGTGTAATTCTCAGTATCTGTATTATTCTGTATATTTAAACAAACAAAAGGAGTTCTATACGAATATAAAAATATTTATTTTTATTATAACAATTGTAAAAAGACATAACATAGTCCAAGAAATGTAACAATACAATAATAGAAGGAAGGAGACCCTAGTACAAAGACATCCGAGTCACAGGCAAAAAAAGGTAAAGAACACCATGGTATATCTACATAAATACGCACCAAATGTCAGCACATACAAGCATGGTATAGGTATAGTACTAATGTTCATGTGGACATGTATATACCAATACTTGAATCAGTATAGTGCAAGTCTGATGCAAAATTGCTTACCCATGGTGAAGTGGTTGTTTGCCTGGGGCTCTGAGTACCCCCTAACGCGCGTTTCGCGTTGCTTTTTCAAAGAGGGAAAGATGTCCTGTATACTGGGTGTAATTCTCAGTATCTGTATTATTCTGTATATATACACTGCACAGTACCACTTCTCCTGTCCTGTATACTGGGTGTAATTCTCAGTATCTGTATTATTCTGTATATATACACTGCACAGTATCACTTCTCCTGCCCTGTATACTGGGTGTAATTCTCAGTATCTGTATTATTCTGTATATATACACTGCACAGTACCACTTCTCCTGTCCTGTATACTGGGGGTAATTCTCAGTATCTGTATTATTCTGTATATATACACTGCACAGTATCACTTCTCCTGTCCTGTACACTGTGTGTAATTCTCAGTATCTGTATTATTCTGTATATATACACTGCACAGTACCACTGCTCCTGTATACCAGGTGTAATTCTCAGTGTCTGTATTATTCTGTATACATACACTGCACAGTACCACTTCTCCTGTCCTGTATACTGGGTGTAATCCTCAGTATCTGTATTATTCTGTATATATACACTGCACAGTACCACTCCTCCTGTCCCGTATACTGGGTGTAATTCTCAGTATCTGTATTATTCTGTATATATACTCTGCACAGTACCACTTCTCCTGTCCTGTATACTGGGTGTAATTCTCAGTATCTGTATTATTCTGTATATATACACCAAACAGTACCACTTCTCCTGTCCTGTACACTGGGTGTAATTCTCAGTATCTGTATTATTCTGTATATACACACTGCACAGTACCATTTCTCCGGACCTGTATGCTGGGTGTAATTCTCATTACCTGTATTATTCTGTATATATACTCTGCACAGTACCACTTCTCCTGTCCTGTATACTGGGTGTAATCCTCAGTATCTGTATTATTCTGTATATATACACTGCACAGTACCACTTCTCCTGTCCTGTATACTGGGTGTAATTCTCAGTATCTGTATTATTCTGTATATATACACTGCACAGTACCACTTCTCCTGTCCTGTATACTGGGTGTAATTCTCAGTATCTGTATTATTCTGTATATATACACTGCACAGTATCACTTCTCCTGCCCTGTATACTGGGTGTAATTCTCAGTATCTGTATTATTCTGTATATATACACTGCACAGTACCACTTCTCCTGTCCTGTATACTGGGGGTAATTCTCAGTATCTGTATTATTCTGTATATATACACTGCACAGTATCACTTCTCCTGTCCTGTACACTGTGTGTAATTCTCAGTATCTGTATTATTCTGTATATATACACTGCACAGTACCACTGCTCCTGTATACCAGGTGTAATTCTCAGTGTCTGTATTATTCTGTATATACACACTGCACAGTACCACTCCTCCTGTCCCGTATACTGGGTGTAATCCTCAGCATCTGTGTTATTCTGTATATATACACTGCACAGTACCACTTCTCCTGTCCTGTATACTGGGTGTAATCCTCAGTATCTGTATTATTCTGTATATATACACTGCACAGTACCACTTCTCCTGTCCTGTATACCAGGTGTAATTCTCAGTATCTGTATTATTCTATATATACACTGCACAGTACCACTTCTCCTGTCCTGTATACTGGGTGTAATTCTCAGTATCTGTATTATTCTGTATATATACACTGCACAGTACCACTTCTTCTGTCCTGTATACTGGGTGTAATCCTCAGTATCTGTATTATTCTGTATATATACACTGCACAGAACCACGTCTCCTGTCCTGTATACTGAGTGTAATTCTCAGTATCTGTATTATTCTGTATATATACACTGCACAGTACCACTTCTCCTGTCCTGTATACTGGGTGTAATTCTCAGTATCTGTATTATTCTGTATATATACACTGCACAGTACCACTTCTCCTGTCCTGTATACTGGGTGTAATTCTCAGTATCTGTATTATTCTGTATATATACACTGCACAGTACCACTTCTCCTGTCCTGTATACTGGGTGTAATTCTCAGTATCTGTATTATTCTGTATATATACACTGCACAGTACCACTTCTCCTGTCGTGTATACTGGGTGTAATTCTCAGTATCTGTATTATTCTGTATATATACACTGCACAGTACCACTTCTCCTGTCCTGTATACTGGGTGTAATTCTCAGTATCTGTATTATTCTGTATATATACACTGCACAGTACCACTTCTCCTGTCCTGTATACTGGGTGTAATTCTCAGTATCTGTATTATTCTGTATATATACTCTGCACAGTACCACTTCTCCTGTCCTGTATACTGGGTGTAATTCTCAGTATCTGTATTATTCTGTATATATACTCTGCACAGTACCACTTCTTCTGTCCTGTATACTGGGTGTAATCCTCAGTATCTGTATTATTCTGTATATATACACTGCACAGAACCACGTCTCCTGTCCTGTATACTGAGTGTAATTCTCAGTATCTGTATTATTCTGTATATATACACTGCACAGTACCACTTCTCCTGTCCTGTATACTGGGTGTAATTCTCAGTATCTGTATTATTCTGTATATATACACTGCACAGTACCACTTCTCCTGTCCTGTATACTGGGTGTAATTCTCAGTATCTGTATTATTCTGTATATATACACTGCACAGTACCACTTCTCCTGTCCTGTATACTGGGTGTAATTCTCAGTATCTGTATTATTCTGTATATATACACTGCACAGTACCACTTCTCCTGTCGTGTATACTGGGTGTAATTCTCAGTATCTGTATTATTCTGTATATATACACTGCACAGTACCACTTCTCCTGTCCTGTATACTGGGTGTAATTCTCAGTATCTGTATTATTCTGTATATATACACTGCACAGTACCACTTCTCCTGTCCTGTAAACTGGGTGTAATTCTCAGTATCTGTATTATTCTGTATATATACTCTGCACAGTACCACTCCTCCTGTCCTGTATACTGGGTGTAATTCTCAGTATCTGTATTATTCTGTATATATACACTGTACAGTACCACTTCTCCTGTCCTGTATACTGGGTGTAATTCTCAGTATCTGTATTATTCTGTATATATACACTGCACAGTACCAGTTCTCCTGTCCTGTATACTGGGTGTAATTCTCAGTATCTGTATTATTCTGTATATATACACTGCACAGTACCACTTCTCCTGTCCTGTATACTGGGTGTAATTCTCACTATCTGTATTATTCTGTATATATACACTGCACAGTACCACTTCTCCTGTCCTGTATACTGGGTGTAATTCTCAGTATCTATATTATTCTGTATATATACACTGCACAGCACCACTTCTCCTGTCCTGTATACTGGGTGTAATTCTCAGTATCTGTATTTTTCTGTATATATACACTGCACAGTACCACTCCTCCTGTCCTGTATACTGGGTGTAATTCTCAGTATCTGTATTATTCTGTATATATACACTGCACAGTACCACTCCTCCTGTCCTGTATACTGGGTGTAATTCTCAGTATCTGTATTATTCTGTATATATACACTGCACAGTACCACTTCTCCTGTCCTGTATACTGGGTGTAATTCTCAGCATCTGTATTATCCTGTATATATATACTGCACAGTACCACTTCTCCTGTCCTGTATACTGGGTGTAATTCTCAGTATCTGTATTATTCTGTATATATACACTGCACAGTACCACTTCTCCTGTCCTGTATACTGGGTGTAATTCTCAGTATCTGTATTATTCTGTATATATACACTTCACAGTACCACATCTCCTGTCCGGTATCTATATACTGCACAGTACCACTTCTTCTGTCATGTTGTCACGCTCCATTTTTGGATGCGTGGCAACTCTTGTTCCACTATGATTTAATTGTAGCTTTTTTCCTTTCAGGCCATAAGGGGTTAATGTCAGTTTCCCTTGCTGGCAGTGTACTGCAATTGCAGAGTTGCTTGGTCAGCTGATGTGGGTGGTGACCACTCCCACCATCCTTTAATTAATCACCTGATGCATCAGCTGTCCTTGATAGAGCAATCTATGTTGACCAAGCCTGGAGTAAGGAGCTCCCTGGCTGCAGTGGTGAATCTACTGGTTTTGTGGAGTTCGTGGTCTGGGTGCCTTTCTTCTGCTGTGCAGTGATTTTTCCTCATCTGTATCGTGTTTGTCACTGTCCCCTGTGTTGTTCCATCTGCATTGGTGAGGCTAGCACCCTTGGTGGCCAGAGCACTAGCCAGGGCAGTACTAGGTGACAGCGAGGGACAAGGTTCCTGACGACGGCAGGGGGAAGGAGGACCCGCTTAGGGCATTAGGGGAATGCAGGGACAGGCTCAGGTTCGAGCTCAGGAGGTGTACATCCCTCATTCCCTATCGGCATGGCCCCATTTACATCCCACTGAGTGTGAGTCGAGCCGTCCGCTGACCGACCCCCTGGGGGGAATGTGACACCTGTATACTGGGTGTAATTCTCGATTCCTCAGTATCTGTATTATTCTGTATATATATACTACACAGTACCACTTCTACTGTCCTGTATATATTGTAAGAGTCATGTCGGTCTGGTAGTCGGGGGCAGGTATATCTCGCCCAGGTATTTGTCCTATGTGAATTAGGCCGCTCAGTATCTTCAGGATACCGAGGGGTTAATAAGTGCAGGAATAAAGGCTGACCAGCTGGAGGTTTCAGGTGTCAGCCTGGGGCACACAGAATGCCTGTCTGTGTGAGACAAACGTGAATGTGAGCTGTGCTCATGATCTGTGTAATGTTAGCTGGGAGGGAGAAGCCCCCCCAGTTGTTAGATAGGAACGTATTTGTTTAGATAGCGCCGGACAGGCTAGGATTTATTTTTATGTTTTGTTTTCTGTATTTGCTTTCACTTTAATAAACCTGACTTGAGGTCAGTCAACTTGGAAACCTGCTGTCGCCTCAGAGTTCAATGCACAAACCACGTGACCTTTGACCCCAGCAAAGGCGATCCCAGAGTGTTTTGTCACATTGTGATGGAGAATGCGGGCAACGCGTGGCACAGGCGACAGTATGGAAGACGTGGTGAAAGCCCTAGTACAGGCCACTGCGGCACAGCAGGAAGCTAATCGCTTGATGGCCGCACAGCTGAAGGAGTTACTGGACATGACGGCTGCAGACCGCCAGCTTCTCCAACAGGTGGCGCAACGCTTGGTGAGCATGCCTGAGGTTGACCCGGAAGCAGAGTCCAGGAGGATCCATATGAGTCAATACTGGCAAAAGCTGACCGCAGAAGATGACGTCGAAGCATACCTGACAACGTTTGAGCGGACAGCGTTGAGAGAGAAGTGGCCGAAGGAACGAAGGGCCGATCTAATTGCTCCGTTTCTCTCCGGTGAGGCCCAAAAAGCTTACCATGACTTGGACCCGGAAGTCGCTCAGGACTTTGAGAGGCTGAAAACTGAGGTCCTGGCCCGGCTGGGTGTGACGACGGCTGTCCGTGCACAGAGGGTACATCAGTGGACCTATCAGCAAGATAAACCGCCGAGATCGCAGATGTTCGACCTGATCTACTTGATAAAGAAATGGCTGCAACCCGAGGTACTGACAACTCCGGAGATAATCCAGCGGGTCGTTCTGGACAAGTACCTGAGAGTACTACCACCGGCGCTGAAAAAGTGGGTGAGCCAAGGAAATCCCGCGACAGCGGATCAACTGGTGGACTTGGTGGAGCGTTATTCCGTGGCGGAAGGACTTCCTGATGATACCGCTACTACCCGAACTGTACCTCCTCCTCGTGGAACCGGTAAGACTGTTCCAGGGACTGTGGGGGAGGAACACGGGACTGCTCGCACCCCGAGATCAAGGGTGTCGGACTCTGGTTTCAATAGGGGGCTTGTTAGGTGTTTCCGTTGCCATGAGAAGGGCCATGTTTCTGCGAACTGTCCTGTTACCACTGAACCCATGCAGTGCGACGTTACGGACTCTAAGAAATGCATGTCTTTGGTTACACGGCTAGTAAGTGTGAATGCGGGTCAAAATGATACAGTAAAACATCTGTGTGAATTGTCTGTAGATGGGAAAAATGTTGTGGCGTTACTAGACTCTGGAAGTGTGGTGACTCTAGTGAAAGCCAGTATGATAGCACGTCCAACTAGTCCGTCTGACAAGTTTTCTGTAACGTGTGTGCATGGTGACACCTGCTCATATCCTACAGCGGTCATATGTATCTCCACTCCCTATGGATCTGTGCAACACAAAGTGGGACTCGTCCCCGCATTGTTACATGATATAATCCTGGGCAGGGATTTTCCCCATTTCTGGCAGTTGTGGGAGAATCAGTTGCTCCTTCACGGTAGTTGTGACCGTGAATCTTCTCCCATGCTACCTGGAGGTCCCGAGCTCCTGGAGGAGACCCCACAGGAAGATGCTGCTGGGGAGATTAGTGAATCTAACCTTCAGTACCCCTTCTCAGTTATGGCGGGGGAAACTGAGGAAACTGAGGAAACTCAGCGAGAGGCGGAGGCAGACAGCCATCCCGCACCCTGCCTACCAGATTTGGGAGTCCAGTTGGATGACTTCCACAGCGAACAAATGAAAGATCCTACCCTGACTCAGGCTAGGAAAAATGTAAAAATGGTAGATAGCGTACCCGTAGAACCTGACACTAGGCTAGCGTACCCGTACATGGTTCTTGAAAATGATTTACTCTACCAGGTAGAAAAAAAAGGGGAAGACACTGTGCAGCAGTTAGTGGTACCCAAACCTTATCGGCGGAAGGTACTGGACCTGGCCCACGGACATATAATGGGGGGACATCTGGGGGTACAAAAAACCACAGAAAGAATATTGCATTGTTTTGTGTGGCCTGGAATACACAATGATGTGCGTAACTATTGTGAGTCCTGTCCAGAGTGCCAAATCTCGGCACCTAAACCTCGGTACTGTAGTCCTTTGGTACCCCTCCCTATCATTGGGGTCCCTTTTGAGAGAATTGGGATGGATTTGGTTGGGCCCCTTCCCCGGTCCGCACGTGGGCACCAACATATCCTTGTCATCATGGACTATGCCACTCGCTACCCGGAAGCCATCCCTTTGCGTAACACTGCTACCAAAACGATCGCCAAAGAATTGGTGCAAGTGTTTAGTCGGGTAGGAATTCCAAAACAGATACTCACCGACCAGGGGACTCCCTTTATGTCGAGGGTAATGAAGGAGCTCTGCAGACTCTTACAAGTAGATCCCTTGCGTACATCTGTCTATCACCCTCAAACAGATGGGTTGGTTGAGCGGTTCAATAAAACCTTAAAACAGATGCTCCGGAAGGCGATAGACAAAGATGGGAAGAACTGGGATTACTTGTTACCCTATTTGCTGTTTGCCATTAGGGAAGTTCCCCAGTCTTCCACAGGGTTCTCGCCTTTCGAGCTATTATACGCCCGTCGTCCTCGTGGATTGTTGGACGTCGCAAAAGAAACCTGGGAAGGTCAAGTCACTCCCTTTAAAACGGTGATAGACCATGTAACGCAAGTGCAGGACCGTATTGCTGCTGTCATGCCCATTGTTAGGGAACATATGTTACAGGCCCAGGGAGCCCAGAGGCTAAGTTATGATAGAGGCGCCAAGGTCCGTACGTTTGCACCCGGGGATAGGGTGTTGATCCTAATCCCTACGGTGGATAGTAAATTTCTGGCGAAATGGCAGGGCCCCTTTGAGGTCATGGAACGAGTTGGAGAAGTGAACTATAAAGTGCACCAGCCTGGTAAGAGAAAACCAGAACAGATTTATCATGTGAATCTGATAAAACCCTGGAAAGACCGCGCTGCCCTAACAGCGGATCTGCCCCGTCCGGTTTGCTCACCTACCGTACCGGAGGTGCAGATTGCCGAGACTCTCTCTGAACGACAAAAATCTGAGGTTAAGCAGTTTTTGTTACAGAACCAACAGTTTTTCTCGGAAAAACCTGGCCAGACTAGGCTAGTGAAACATGAGATTGTCACAGAGCCTGGTGTCACAGTTCATGTGAAGTCGTACCGGATTCCAGAAGCACGCCGTGAAGCCGTCTCCCGGGAGGTGAAGGCAATGTTGGACTTAGGAGTCATTGAAGAGTCGCACAGCGCCTGGTCCAGTCCAATCGTGTTGATACCTAAGCCGGATGGCTCTATACGGTTTTGCAATGAATTTAGGAAACTGAATGCGGTTTCTAAATTTGATGCCTACCCTATGCCCCGGGTCGATGAGTTGATCGATCGGCTGGGTAAAGCCCGATACATTACGACCCTGGATCTAACAAAGGGGTACTGGCAGATCCCTCTGGCCGAGGCGGCCAGAGAGAAGACGGCATTTGCTACACCGGAAGGGCTGTTCCAGTATATCTACATGCCATTTGGACTTCACGGAGCCCCAGCAACGTTCCAGAGATTGATGGATCGAGTCTTGAGGCCCCACAGGCAGTACGCTTCTGCCTACCTAGACGACATCATAATTTACAGCGTGGACTGGGAAGCTCACCTCCGGAAGGTACAGGCGGTGATTGATGACCTGAGAGACGCAGGCTTAACGGCGAACCCCAAGAAATGTCACATCGGCCTTGAAGAAGCCCGATACTTGGGCTACGTGATTGGCAGAGGAGTGGTTAAACCCCAGATCGACAAAATACAGGCAATTCAGGGCTGGCCGCAACCAGTGAACAAGAAACAAGTTCAAGCTTTCCTGGGCATTGCCGGCTATTATCGCCGGTTCATACCCAACTTTGCGGCCATGGCTACCCCCTTGACGGATCTTACCAAAGGGAGGGATTCCTGTTGTGAAATTGGATTCTGGGCTCCCCCGGTGGCCACTTGTGGAATTGTACTTGGGTGCATCATCCCCTCTGTTCACCTGCTCCTATCAGGATGTGGGAGTCGCTATATAACCTTGCTCCTCTGTCAGTTTCATGCCGGTCAACAATGTAATCAGAAGCCTTTCTGTGCATGTTCCTGCTACTAGACAACTCCCAGCTAAGTTGGACTTTTGTCCTTGTGTGTTTTTGCATTTTGTTCCTGTTCACAGCTGCTGTTTCGTTACTGTGTCTGGAAAGCTCTTGTGAGCGGAAATTGCCACTCTGGTGTTATGAGTTAATGCTAGAGTCTTAAAGTAATTTCTGGATGGTGTTTTGATAGGGTTTTCTGCTGACCATGAAAGTGCCCTTTCTGTCTTCTTTCTATCTAGTAAGCGGACCTCGATTTTTGCTAAACCTATTTTCATACTACGTTTGTCATTTCATCTAAAATCACCGCCAATATATGTGGGGGCCTCTGTCTGCCTTTTGGGAAAATTTCTCTAGAGGTGAGCCAGGACTGTCTTTTCCTCTGCTAGGATTAGGTAGTTCTCCGGCTGGCGCTGGGCATCTAGGGATAAAAAAACGTAGGCATGCTACCCGGCCACTTCTAGTTGTGCGGCAGGTTTAGTTCATGGTCAGTATAGTTTCCATCTTCCAAGAGCTAGTTCTCATATATGCTGGGCTATGTTCTCTCGCCATTGAGAATCACGACAGTTTGACCGGCCCAAAAAAAAAGGGTTAAATTACTGGCTGAGAAAGGAGAGAAAAAAGAAGTCTGCTACAATTTTTTTTTTTTCCTCTAGTTCTGAGTGTGCTCTTAATTGAATCACTTGCTAGTCTGCCTATACTGCAGCCTTCCTCTCTTTCTCTCCTTCTTATCCTTGAATGGCTCTGTGTTCACCTGTTTCAAATGGATCTTCAGAGTGTAGCTACAGGTTTGAATAATCTCGCCACAAAGGTACAAAATTTGCAAGATTTCGTTGTTCATGCACCTATGTCTGAGCCTAGAATTCCTTTGCCTGAATTCTTCTCGGGGAATAGATCTCACTTTCAAAATTTTAAAAATAATTGCAAATTGTTTTTGTCCCTGAAGTCTCGCTCTGCCGGAGACCCTGCACAGCAGGTCAGGATTGTTATTTCCTTGCTCCGGGGCGACCCTCAAGACTGGGCTTTTGCATTGGCACCAGGGGATCCTGCGTTGCTCAATGTGGATGCGTTTTTTCTGGCCTTGGGGTTGCTTTATGAGGAACCTCATTTAGAGCTTCAGGCGGAAAAGGCCTTGATGTCCTTGTCTCAGGGGCAAGATGAAGCTGAAATATACTGCCAAAAATTCCGCAAATGGTCTGTGCTTACTCAGTGGAATGAGTGCGCCCTGGCGGCGATTTTCAGAGAAGGTCTCTCTGATGCCATTAAGGATGTTATGGTGGGGTTCCCTGTGCCTGCGAGTCTGAATGAGTCCATGACGATGGCTATTCAGATCGATAGGCGTCTGCGGGAGCGCAAACCTGTGCACCATTTGGCGGTGTCTACTGAGAAAACGCCAGAAAATATGCAATGTGATAGAATTCTGTCCAGAAGCGAGCGGCAGAATTTTAGACGAAAAAATGGGTTGTGCTTCTATTGTGGTGATTCAACTCATGTTATATCAGCATGCTTTAAGCGTACTAAGAAGCCTGACAAGTCTGTTTCAATTAGCACTTTACAGTCTAAGTTTATTCTATCTGTGACCCTGATTTGTTCTTTGTCATCTATTACCGCGGACGCCTATGTCGACTCTGGCGCTGCTTTGAGTCTTATGGATTGGTCCTTTGCCAAACGCTGTGGGTATGATTTGGAGCCATTGGAGGCTCCGATACCTCTGAAAGGGATTGACTCCACCCCATTGGCTAGTAATAAACCACAATACTGGACACAAGTGACTATGCGTGTTAATCCGGATCACCAGGAGGTTATTCGCTTTCTGGTGCTGTATAATCTACATGATGTTTTGGTGCTGGGATTGCCATAGACTTGATCCCGGGTAGTAAATACCCTAAGGGTCGTTTATTTAATCTGTCTGTGCCTGAACACGCGGCTATGCGAGAATATATAAAGGAGTCCTTGGAAAAGGGACATATTCGTCCTTCGTCATCTCCCTTAGGAGCCGGTTTTTTCTTTGTGTCTAAGAAAGACGGCTCTTTGAGGCCGTGTATTGATTATCGACTTTTGAATAAAATCACGGTTAAATATCAATATCCGTTACCACTGCTTACTGATTTGTTTGCTCGTATAAAGGGGGCCAAGTGGTTCTCTAAGATTGATCTCCGTGGGGCGTATAATTTGGTGCGAATCAAGCAGGGGGATGAGTGGAAAACCGCATTTAATACGCCCGAGGGCCATTTTGAGTATTTGGTGATGCCTTTTGGTCTTTCAAATGCCCCTTCAGTCTTCCAGTCCTTTATGCATGACATTTTCCGCGATTATTTGGACAAATTTATGATTGTGTATCTGGATGATATTCTGATTTTTTCGGATGACTGGGACTCTCATGTCCAGCAGGTCAGGAGGGTTTTTCAGGTTTTGCGGTCTAATTCCTTGTGTGTGAAGGGTTCTAAGTGTGTTTTTGGGGTTCAAAAGATTTCCTTCTTGGGATACATTTTTTCCCCCTCTTCCATCGAGATGGATCCTGTCAAGGTTCAGGCTATTGGTGATTGGACGCAACCCTCTTCTCTTAAGAGTCTTCAGAAATTTTTGGGCTTTGCTAACTTTTATCGTCGATTTATTGCTGGTTTTTCTGATGTTGTAAAACCATTGACTGATTTGACTAAGAAGGGTGCTGATGTTGCTGATTGGTCCCCTGATGCTGTGGAGGCCTTTCGGGAGCTCAAGCGCCGCTTTTCTTCCGCCCCAGTGTTGCGTCAGCCTGATGTTGCTCTTCCTTTTCAGGTTGAGGTCGACGCTTCTGAAATCGGAGCTGGGGCGGTGTTGTCGCAGAGAAGTTCCGACTGCTCCGTGATGAGACCTTGTGCTTTTTTTTCCCGTAAATTTTCGCCCGCCGAGCGGAATTATGATATTGGGAATCGGGAGCTTTTGGCCATGAAGTGGGCTTTTGAGGAGTGGCGTCACTGGCTTGAGGGGGCCAGACATCAGGTGGTGGTATTGACTGACCACAAAAATTTAATTTACCTTGAGTCTGCCAGGCGCCTGAATCCTAGACAGGCGCGCTGGTCGTTGTTTTTCTCTCGGTTTAATTTTGTGGTGTCTTACCTACCGGGTTCTAAGAATGTTAAGGCGGATGCCCTTTCTAGGAGTTTTGAGCCTGACTCCCCTGGTAATTCTGAGCCCACAGGTATCCTTAAAGATGGAGTGATATTGTCTGCCGTTTCTCCAGACCTGCGGCGGGCCTTGCAGGAGTTTCAGGCGGATAGACCTGATCGTTGCCCACCTGGTAGACTGTTTGTTCCTGATGATTGGACCAGTAGAGTCATCTCTGAGGTTCATTCTTCTGCGTTGGCAGGTCATCCTGGAATCTTTGGTACCAGGGATTTGGTGGCAAGGTCCTTCTGGTGGCCTTCCCTGTCACGAGATGTGCGAGGCTTTGTGCAGTCTTGTGACGTTTGTGCTCGGGCCAAGCCTTGTTGTTCTCGGGCTAGTGGATTGTTGTTACCCTTGCCTATCCCGAAGAGGCCTTGGACGCACATCTCGATGGATTTTATTTCGGATCTGCCTGTTTCTCATAAGATGTCTGTCATCTGGGTGGTGTGTGACCGTTTCTCTAAGATGGTCCATCTGGTTCCCTTGCCTAAGTTGCCTTCTTCTTCCGAGTTGGTTCCTCTGTTTTTTCAAAATGTTGTTCGTTTGCATGGTATTCCGGAGAATATCGTTTCTGACAGAGGGACCCAATTCGTGTCTAGATTTTGGCGGGCATTCTGTGCTAGGATGGGCATAGATTTGTCTTTTTCGTCTGCTTTCCATCCTCAGACTAATGGCCAGACCGAGCGGACTAATCAGACCTTGGAGACATATTTGAGGTGTTTTGTGTCTGCGGATCAGGATGATTGGGTTGCTTTTTTGCCTTTGGCGGAGTTCGCCCTCAATAATCGGGCCAGCTCTGCCACCTTGGTGTCCCCGTTTTTCTGTAATTCGGGGTTTCATCCTCGATTTTCCTCCGGTCAAGTGGAATCTTCGGATTGTCCTGGAGTGGATGCTGTGGTGGAGAGGTTGCATCAGATTTGGGGGCAGGTGGTGGACAATTTGAAGTTGTCCCAGGAGAAGACTCAGCTTTTTGCCAACCGCCGTCGTCGTGTTGGTCCTCGGCTTTGTGTTGGGGACTTGGTGTGGTTGTCTTCTCGTTTTGTCCCTATGAGGGTTTCTTCTCCTAAGTTTAAGCCTCGGTTCATCGGCCCGTACAAGATATTGGAGATTCTTAACCCTGTGTCCTTCCGTTTGGACCTCCCTGCATCCTTTTCGATTCATAATGTTTTTCATCGGTCATTGTTGCGCAGGTATGAGGTACCGGCTGTGCCTTCCGTTGAGCCTCCTGCTCCGGTGTTGGTTGAGGGTGAGTTGGAGTACGTTGTGGAAAAGATCTTGGACTCTCGTGTTTCCAGACGGAAACTCCAGTATCTGGTCAAATGGAAGGGATACGGTCAGGAGGATAATTCTTGGGTCACTTCCTCTGATGTTCATGCCTCCGATCTTGTCCGTGCCTTTCATAGGGCTCATCCTGATCGCCCTGGTGGTTCTGGTGAGGGTTCGGTGCCCCCTCCTTGAGGGGGGGGTACTGTTGTGAAATTGGATTCTGGGCTCCCCCGGTGGCCACTTGTGGAATTGTACTTGGGTGCATCATCCCCTCTGTTCACCTGCTCCTATCAGGATGTGGGAGTCGCTATATAACCTTGCTCCTCTGTCAGTTTCATGCCGGTCAACAATGTAATCAGAAGCCTTTCTGTGCATGTTCCTGCTACTAGACAACTCCCAGCTAAGTTGGACTTTTGTCGTTGTGTGTTTTTGCATTTTGTTCCTGTTCACAGCTGCTGTTTCGTTACTGTGTCTGGAAAGCTCTTGTGAGCGGAAATTGCCACTCTGGTGTTATGAGTTAATGCTAGAGTCTTAAAGTAATTTCTGGATGGTGTTTTGATAGGGTTTTCTGCTGACCATGAAAGTGCCCTTTCTGTCTTCTTTCTATCTAGTAAGCGGACCTCGATTTTTGCTAAACCTATTTTCATACTACGTTTGTCATTTCATCTAAAATCACCGCCAATATATGTGGGGGCCTCTGTCTGCCTTTTGGGAAAATTTCTCTAGAGGTGAGCCAGGACTGTCTTTTCCTCTGCTAGGATTAGGTAGTTCTCCGGCTGGCGCTGGGCATCTAGGGATAAAAAAACGTAGGCATGCTACCCGGCCACTTCTAGTTGTGCGGCAGGTTTAGTTCATGGTCAGTATAGTTTCCATCTTCCAAGAGCTAGTTCTCATATATGCTGGGCTATGTTCTCTCGCCATTGAGAATCACGACAGATTCCGTCATGGTAAAATGGACCTCAGCGGCTGAAGAGGCCTTCCACAGTCTGAAACGGGCTTTGTGCTCTCAGCCCGTACTAGTGACTCCTGATTTCAGCAGCGAGTTTGTGGTGCAAACTGATGCTTCTGATACTGGTGTCGGAGCTGTACTTTCCCAGGTAAGGGACGGAGTCGAACACCCGGTCCTCTACCTCAGTCGGAAACTGAATGTACATGAGCAGAGGTATGCCGTGATTGAAAAAGAGTGCCTAGCCATCAAATGGGCTCTCGACTCCCTCAAATATTACCTGGCAGGTAGGAAGTTTAGGCTGGTCACGGACCATGCCCCTCTCAAGTGGATGCATCTCCACAAGGACCGTAATAGTCGGGTAACCCGGTGGTTCCTTGCCCTGCAGGCTTACTCTTTCACGGTGGAGCACCGCCCCGGGGTGCAGATGGGGAACGCTGATGCCCTGTCCCGAGTACACTGTTTCGAGAGTATTCTTGCTCGACCTGAGTGGTCTGAGCAGGGGGGGAGGATATGTAAGAGTCATGTCGGTCTGGTAGTCGGGGGCAGGTATATCTCGCCCAGGTATTTGTCCTATGTGAATTAGGCCGCTCAGTATCTTCAGGATACCGAGGGGTTAATAAGTGCAGGAATAAAGGCTGACCAGCTGGAGGTTTCAGGTATCAGCCTGGGGCACACAGAATGCCTGTCTGTGTGAGACAAACGTGAGTGTGAGCTGTGCTCATGATCTGTGTAATGTTAGCTGGGAGGGAGAAGCCCCCCCAGTTGTTAGATAGGAACGTATTTGTTTAGTTAGCGCTGGACAGGCTAGGATTTATTTTTATGTTTTGTTTTCTGTATTTGCTTTCACTTTAATAAATCTGACTTGAGGTCAGTCAACTTGGAAACCTGCTGTCGCCTCAGAGTTCAATGCACAAACCACGTGACCTTTGACCCCAGCAAAGGCGATCCCGGAGTGTTTTGTCACAATATATATATATACGCTGCACAATATCACTTCTCCTGTCCTGTGTATATACTGCACAGTACTATTTCTCCTGCCCTGTATATATATACACTGCACAGCACCACTTTTTATGTCCTGTATACTGGGTGTAATTTTCAGTATGTGTATTATTCTGTATATATACACTGCACACTACCACTTATCCTGTCCTGTATACTGGGTGTAATTCTCAGTATCTGTATTATTCTGTATATATACACTGCACAGTACCACTTCTCCTGTCCTGTATACTGGGTGTAATTCTCACTATCTGTATTATTCTGTATATATACACTGCACAGTACCACTTCTCCTGTCCTGTATACTGGGTGTAATCCTCAGTATCTGTATTATTCTGTATATATACACTGCACAGTACCACTTCTCCTGTCCTGTATACTGGGTGTAATTCTCAGTATCTGTGTTATTCTGTATATATACACTGCACTGTACCACTTCTCCTGTCCTGTATACTGGGTGTAATCCTCAGTATCTGTATTATTCTGTATATATACACTGCACAGTACCACTTCTCCTGTCCTGTATACTGGGTGTAATCCTCAGTATCTGTATTATTCTGTATATATACACTGCACAGCACAACTCCTCCTGTCCTGTATACTGGGTGTAATTCTCAGTATCTGTATTATTCTGTATATATACACTGCACAGTACCACTTCTCCTGTCCTGTATACTGGGTATTATTCTCAGTATCTGTATTATTCTGTATATACACTGTACAGTACAACTCCTCCAGTCCTGTATACTGGGTGTAATTCTCAGTGTTTATATTATTCTGTATATACAGTATATAAATGACAAGGTAACACAATACAGCCCACAAATCTAAGAAAGATCATAAAACTTTCACTCTGTTATTATACTAGTTCACCACGAGGGGGCGACATGTTATTATTATCAGGGGAAATGTGTTATTTAAACATCTCTGAATACAGGGAATTCTATCTATTATGTGTCTATTATCTATCTTTAATCTATCTCTCATGTATCTATTATCTATTTAATATCTATCTAATGTCTATTATCCATCTATTATTTATCTATCATCTATTACATATTTATCTATTATCTAGAGAAAATGAGGAAGCAGCAGCACACCATTACTTTAGTTCCAAAAAGCTGTATTAATGGTCCATTTGTGTGACACTTCGGCTCTGTGTTTTAGCCTTTATACTACCCATGGGACTATACGAATTCAACAGAATGCCGTTCGGATTGTCCAACACTTCGGGGACGTTTCAACGGCTAATGGAGAGGTGTCTGGGTGATCTTAACTTTGAAGCCATGCTCATTTATCTGGATGACATCACTGGATGACATCATAGACTATGCCGCTTCATTTGAGGATCATCTGCAGAGATTGGAACAAGTGTTGAGTCGTCTTCAAAAACATGGGCTAAAAGTAAAACCTCAGAAGTGTCATTTGTTCTGTCCCCAAATAGAATATCTGGGTCATGTCGTTTCGGCCAAAGGGGTAAAGCCATCTCAGGAGAAGATCGCTGCTGTACGAGATTGGCCCACTCCGACAACAGTAAAAGATGTCCGTGCATTTTTGAGACTAACTGGATACTATAGACGTTTCATGAAAAATTTTGCACTCATAGTGAGTCCCCTACTAGAGCTTCTAAGATGAGTGTCCTCAGGTGCCAAGCACCAGAAAATTCGGTGGGAAGAACATCAGGAGAAGGCATTTCAAGATCTAAAGAAGGCACTGACGGCGGCACCCGTGTTGGCTTATGCGGACTTCTCCCTGCCATTCATTTTCCACACCGACGGTAGCTTGCATAGATTGGGGGGTGTTATCGCAGATGCAGGATGGGAGAGAGAAGGTGATCGCTTATGCGAGTTGGTCCCTTCATGATTCTGATTGAAATCCCGACAATTACTGCTCCTTCAAGCTAGAGTTGCTGGCGTTGGTGTGGGCTATGACTGAGAAGTTTGCGGAATACCTGTCCGTATCTGAAGTGCTGGTGCGCACAGATAACAACCCTTTGACCCATTTGAAGAATGCAAAACTGGGAGCTCTGGAACAGAGGTGGGTGGCTAGGATGGTGAAACACGCACAGCCAGGGCGAAATAGTGATGAAGAATTGGAAGACAAAGAAATCACCAGATTTCGAAATTCCGCCAGGACATGAGATGGCTATGCAGGAACTGATGCAAGTGTTGACCTGTCAGGGAGCTTTGAGTCAAACTCGTGATGAATGGGTGTGGTTACAGCAGGAAGATGGGGAACTGGCCCAGCTAAGACAGTGGGTGACATCCAAGCAACCTCCCAGTTAGGAAGAGTGAAATGCCTTATCACAAGAGACTTTGAAGATTCTTCGGCAATGGAAACTACTTCAGATGCGAAATGGGCTGCTGTATCGGAATGTGCAGCTACGGCAGGAGCTCGGCGTCACCTGGCAAGTGGTGATCCCGGAGTTGCTATTATCCAAGGTGGCTATATAAGTGCATGAACAGGGGGCACACTTCGGCCAGGAAAAGACCTTCCAGTGGTTACAATGTCTCGTATATGACCCCCGATTAAGAGCAGCAGTGGAAGAGACCTGTAGATTGTGCAGAAGTTGTGAGCTAGCAAAATCACCTTAGCAGAGAGTTGCCACACGGACCATTGTGACCTTGGCCCCCCTAGAGGTGTTAATGATTGACTACTTGACCATCGGGCCAGCCCATCAAGGATATGGACATTCTTTGGTGATGGTGGACCACTTTATCAAGTTTGCTGTTGTGACTCCAACATGAGACCAGACTGCTAAATCCGCCGCGCATTCCATCTGTAAAAACGTCATTCGGCTGCCCAAGACGAAATCATTCTGATCAGGGGACCTGTTTTTTGGGAAAAGTAATGGTAGAAGTGCACCGGTTATATCAGATCGAGAAGTCTCGCACCACACCCTACCATCCACAAGGAAATGGAGCCTGTGAGCGATTCAATCACACTCATTCAGATGCTGAGAACTCTGGAAGAAGATCGGAGGGCTCAATGGACTGAGTACATGGCTGAGTTAGTGTGGGTCTATAACAACCATGTAAACCGAGTCACCAGCTATGCCCTGTATACCCTGTTGTTTGGGCATACAGGGAGAGACATCGCTGAGCTGCAGCTGGAGCCTGAAGAGAAGTATCCTTGGACGGGGTGTCCACCTGGGTTCGAGAACATCGTCATCGGTTGCAGAATTTGCATCGCCTGGTGCTGACCAAACTTCAAGAAATAGAGCACGCGGAGAGAACTCCACCCTGAGGAATGGATCTTCAAGTTGGTGACCATGTATTAGTATTGGAGAAAATTAGAATACAGGTGGGAGAAACACCCGTATGAGGTGAAACAGCGGATTGACCCTGCAGGTCTTGTATACGAAATTCAACCTGAAGGGGGGAAGAACTCCGCCACTCGGGTAGTTCACCGAAACATGCTGCGGCCATGTCTGTCAAAAGATCCTGCGCAAATCAAAAGTGAACAAGAAGCTCCTGAGAAACCTGCATCAGAGGTCACAAATTGAGAAGAAGAAGAGCCTGAGGGATTATCCGAGTGTCCCCCAGTGGAACAAATGCTCCGAACAAACAACAGCTGGAATACCCCTCAATCAATACAATCAGGACCAATTTGTTTGGAAGCAAACTGTTCAAGAAGCCACAGAACTTCAACGTATTTTACAAGAAAACTTGCCGGTGGAATGACAAGCTCAAGGAGAGTTGGAGTGTAGGAACATGGAGGACCAGTGGTGCCTTTCTTGTGTCAGACCCAGAACCATCGGGACTGTCACCATTGTTGCAGGGGGGGGGGGGGGCATTTAGACCTGGATGGACCTTTTCACTGCTCTAAAGGGGGCGTTACTGAGATAAAAGTGCTGCGTGCAGGAGAAGAGGAGACTTGGCAGGAAGGCAGATTACGCAACAGGAGACAGTTCACTCTCGCTCCGTGAGATGACATTGCATCACCGACCCTCACTGCCGTATGCTACCTCGCTCCCCCGCTGACCATGAGGGAATTGACTGTGTGCCGAATTGTTTGCGCATGCCGTTCCTCAGTCTAATGCGGGCGTGCGGTCCACTGCTGAACCGGACTATCAGCTGGAGCTGTCTGGCTTTAATCCCACCTCCATCACTGAACTTTACAGCACTCCGGCGGAGCCATAGACTGTGTCACTACCCATACATCGCACCGTCCCTGCAGAACTTCGCTCAAGAGAACCCGGACACACCACTTCCTTCAGGAGGCAGTGCCTCGGTTTCCTTCAGGACCAAGCCAGGGACTTCATGCGCTTTCTACGGCGCCACCGTGGGAGTACAAGCCTTCAACGCCCCGAAAACTTCAGACTGATAAGTTTGCCTGTTGTTTAGCCAACTGTTTCGTTATCATTGTTTATGCGTTTCGCTTTTAACCCTCCCTACACCACTAATATTCTCCCTGCGTGGAGTATCCCCTGTAATAAACCCCTTAACTCTTGTTCTGCCTCCTGCACACCACTGCATCCTGCTTTCCTGCGATTTCTACAGTCTCCCTCACGTACCACAAATCACAGAGACATTGCAGGAGATAAATGACAAATTCAGATGAACATGTTAGAAAGTGGTTGATACGAAAAATCTCTCTTTTTATAGGGTGTTGGAATTAATCTCCTTTCATACTATTGGCCCAGTTAATGCAGCTAAGGCAAGGATAAAGGTACCTTCACACTAAGCGATGCTGCAGCGATACAGACAACGATGCCGATCGCTGCAGCGTCGCTGTTTGGTTGCTGGAGAGCTGTCACACAGACAGCTCTCCAGCGACCAACGATGCCGAGGTCCCCGGGTAACCAGGGTAAACATCGGGTTGCTAAGTGCATGGCCGCGCTTAGTAACCCGATGTTTACCCTGGTTACCAGTGTAAAATGTAAAAAAACAAACAGTACATACTCACCTTCGCATCCCCCGGCGTCTGCTTCCTGCACTGACTGTGAGTGCCGGCCCTAACAGCAGAGCGGTGACGTCACCGCTGTGCTGTGCTTTCACTTTACGGCCGGCGCTCAGTCAGTGCAGGAAGCGGACGCCGGGGGACGCGAAGGTGAGTATGTACTGTTTGTTTTTTTACATTTTACACTGGTAACCAGGGTAAACATCGGGTTACTAAGGGCGGCCCTGCGCTAAGTAACCCGATATTTACCCTGGTTACCATTGTAAAACATCGCTGGTATCGTTGCTTTTGCTGTCAAACACAACGATACACGGCGATCTGACGACCAAATAAAGTTCTGAACTTTAACCAACGACCAGCGATATCACAGCAGGATCCTGATCGCTGCTGCGTGTCAAACACAACGATATCGCTAGCCAGGACGCTGCAACGTCACGGATCGCTAGCGATATCGTTTAGTGTGAAGGTACCTTAACACCCAGTCCTAATCCTACCAGTTAGTGATGTTTGGATGGTAGACTTATGAGGACCTATATCAGAACAGACAATCTTATCTGTTATGTTCCTGGCTCGTTTGTATGAAATCAATGGTGGACTTCCATATTCTATTCCAGGGAGACATTTTTCTCGTATTGGATAATGCCGTTTAATTATGTTAGTGATTTCCTTACTCTCCTCACAATACCTATTATCTATCTATCTTTTTATTATCTATCTATTATCTATTTACAGTTGTGCTCAAAAGTTTCTATACCCCAGCAGAATTTTTGCTTTCTTGGCCTTTTTTCTGAGAATATGAATGATAACACCAAAACTTTTTCTCCACTCATGGTTAGTGGTTGGGTGAAGCCATTTTTTGTCAAACTACTGTGTTTTCTCTTTTTAAATCATAATAACAACCCCAAACATACAAATGACCCTGATCAAAAGTTCACATACCCTGGTGATTTTGGCCTGATAACATGCACAGAAGTTGACACAAATGGGTTTGAATGGCTACTAAAAGTAAGATCCTCACATGTGACCTGTTTGCTTGTAATCAATGTGTGTGCATAAAAGCTGAGTGAGTTTCTGGGATCCAGACAGACTCTTGCATCTTTCATCCAGCCACTTACATTTCTGGATTGTGAGTCATGGGGAAAGCAAAAGAATTGTCAATGGATCTATGGGAAAAGGTAGTTGAACTGTTTAAAACAGGAAAGGGATACAAAAAGATATCCAAGGAATTGATAATGCCAGTCAGCAGTGTTCAAACTGTGATTAACAAATGGAATGTGTGAGCTACAATGGCACAGGAAACTTGGTCAAAGTTGAAGGAAAGATGAATGCATCACGTTATCAGCAAATACTGGAGGCAAATTTGCACTCATCAGCCCGCAAGCTGAGCATGAGACGTACTTGGATGATCCAACATGACAACTATCCAAAACACAAGGCCAAGTCAACCTGTCATTGGCTGCAGCAGAATAAAGTGAAGGTTCTGGAGTGGCCATCTCAGTCTCCTAACCGCAATATCATTGAACCACTCTGGGAAGATCTCAAGGTTCATGCTAGACAGCCCAGGAATTTACAGGAACTGGAGGCTTTTTGCCAAGAAGAGTGGGCAGCTTTACCATCTGAGAAAATAAAGGAATTCATCCACAACTACCACAAAAGACTTCAAGCTGTCATTGATGTTAGAGGGGGCAATACATGGTATTAAGAAATGGGGTATGTGAACTTTTGAGCACACCTGTATCTATTATCTATCAATCTATTATCTAGTGTCTCCATCCCCACCATCCTGTAGAATGTAAGCCCGCAAGGGCAGGGTCGTCACCCCTCTGTATCAGTCTGTCATTGTTAGTTTGTTTACTGTAAGTGATATCTGTAATTTGTATGTAACCCCGTCTCATGTACAGCACCATGGAATTAATGGTGCTATATAAATAAATAATAATAATAAATTATTATTATTTTTTATTATAGCACAATTTATTTCATGGCGCTTTACATGTGAATCTATCTATTATTATCTATATATTATCCATCTAATTATTATCTATCTATTATCTATATATTATCTATTATCTATCTATTATCTATCATCTATTTATCTATCTATCATCTATTATGCATCTATTATCTAATAATAATAATCTCTTTAATTACATAGCGCCAACATATTCCACAGCGCTTTACAGACATTATCATCACTGTCCCCAATGG